>NC_073725.1:113471454-113775486 GCF_023634155.1 Falco peregrinus | reverse complement strand
GCGCCTAACACCTTGTCTAGTTATGCTGGGAATGGACCAAAAAACCAGTGTAACAGCTTGTTGTGCTGAGGACAGTGGTGCATGTGTGTGCTTGCAAACCCGTAGTTAGCATCCAGGTTCTTCCTTTGAAACACAAAATACTATGCTTTTGTCCTAGTGACTTTTTTCAATTAGTTAACAAAAAGGGTGTTTTAAATTTCACAAGTAGTCAGAACTAGTTGCAAAATAGTGTCCCTTACTGGTTTTCTACTAATAGCCAAATTTAATGGACTGCCCATGATCATTCTCTCCTTTAAAAGGCATTAAAGGAGGGGAGAAGTCTGTATGACAAAACATGTATCTAAAGACCCATTGGCATGAAACCTTGAAGAAGGCTGTTTGCTGTAGCCTTCTATAGTCAGTACATTTTAAAATGCAAACCAGCTATACTTTACTACGTCAAGTAGAAAAATGACTCTGAAACATATTGTTGTTGTTGTTGCAGAACTGGTTTTGGATGAATTGTATCCTTCTGAGCCAGAAGCAGAAGACCAAGGAATGGACTCCAGCTAGCTAACAGACAGATGTCTGTCCATCCTCATCTAAATCTTAATAATCACTGCCAGTGTAAATCTGAAATTTAAATCACCTATTTTATTAAGTGATAATCTGAAAGTCGTACCCAAATGCAGTCCAACTAAGACACATTTCTTTGTTGTGTTTAAGTGTCATCTAAACATAGCTGAAAGCAAAGAAATTTTGATGTAAGAATTATACTGCAGTGTACTCTTTTGCTGTGCAAAACCACTGAATGGTTGATGACTGGTTCTGTTTATGAATTTCATCCGTTATGAAATTGCTGTGAATGGAAATTTCATTATGTGTTCTCCATTTTACTATGACTACAGCTAATTTATGATGCTGAATGTGCTGAGATACTTGGGATCACTGCCTTTGTATGAAAGTCTTTTGAACACGTTTCTCTTGCAGCTGTAAAACTTTGTTGCTTGACTTCCAAAATTTTCATGTTGATGTTAGTAAACAGTGATTTTTAGAACCTTTCTAGAAATAACTTGCAGTTGGCAGTTCAGTTCTGAACAAAAAATTTAAAGCTCTGTAGTGATCAGCTGAGTTCACTCATTTTCCTCAATTCCATGAATCTGCTGAAAGCGTAACTATTGAGATGCCAAAGCAAAAAACACCAGAACTTACTTTGGGAAAAAGTTACCTTAGAGGAGTAAGGTGGTAATGTTGAGGACAGCATTCTGTCTTACTAGGTGAGAGAAGGATATTTAAGTGTGTGCAGAATGACTGTTTTTTCTGTTGTAGTATCTGGATAGGCAGTGCAGTGAAGATGAATGAGCATCCCCTTCCTAGGATACAGCACTGAAGCCTGAAAGAACAGTCGCAGATAGCAGGTGTCATACTTGGCTGCAGGGATCAGCTGAACCGTAGGTCCTAAACAGGGAAGCATGAGTGCTAGTAAAATGAGCCTACAGGTTTGAATTTTTAAATTATTTGGGAAGTTTTTTTGGTTTTTTGACAGATACTTGATTCAGAGCAAGCCTGGCTCCAGGAACCAGAGAGAGGAGGAGGAGACAGTACTACAGTGGGAAAGAAGCCCTTGGAAAGAACATCCAGTTCCCTGGTCATACCCCGAGGCTGCGTCGTGCCCTGGGGTGTGCCTGGGCCAAGAGCCCCACTCCGGTGTGCCGAACAAACGCCTGACTTGGCTTTTGCTTTTGAAGAAAACTCCCAGAACCTGCGATGAGGGAGTAACCAGCGTAACAATCCAGCATCTCCCTGAGGCCAAAGCTCTCAGGAGGAAGGAGTGAAGCTTCCTACCTACAACACAGCCTAGGGCTCAGCCTCCTCCGTGAGCCACAGCTGGCAGCCCTCCAACCAGCACGGCCTGGTTGGTTCTGTGAAGCACAAGCTGCCAGCTGCTGCTCTCAGTAACAGGTTTCAATTCCCTTGTAGCAGCTAGAGAACTGCAATTTTCCTGCTTAAATGCAGCAAGCAAGGATGCACAGGCATGTAACAGCAGAGCCTTCCGAGTCCTCTGTATGCTTGTGTGGTAACAACTAGAGCCGCCACCAGAGCACTGGACAGGACACAATCGAGAGGTTTCAGCATTAAAACCACCACAAAACAACAAGAAACGAAAGCCAAACACAGCACTTCCCATCCTTTAGAATTAGAGAGAAGAGCTTGAGAATGTCAGGTAAAAGCCCTCTCCCTCCCCAAAACTGAAATAAATATTAAGATAAGTCTTTAAAAATAGCCCTGTGAGCCTGAGCACTGGTGAAGCAGTATCTGGCAGGATCACAGCTGTGGCAAACTTAGAGCTGCCCTAACAACGGTGATAGTCCCAATATATAGTGACCTGCCACCACTCTTCAACTGCTCTGTGCTCTCATCACCACCTAATTTTTCTAAACATAATCTTAGAGATAAGACGCATTTAAACCCTTCATTGGGTGAATGCACCAAATAAACTGTTAAGAGAAGCTTGGATGAAAACCAGTTAAGCAATTGCAAACTGCTGAAGCAATCCAGTTATAAAAACTTGTTTAAGAAAATTCCTGGCCTCATCTAAAGGGCGTGTGTATGGCAACTTGGGAAAAAGAGAAGTGTATTACTGCTGAACTATATAAACAAACATTATCTGTGGAAAAGAATGCTCAGAAAATAGCCCTAGCTGTTCCCTTCTGGCACTGCACCCCCTCCCATCCACCCACTCTTAACAGACAACACCCTGATGTGCACATTCACAGTTTTCTTCCCACTTTTGACTTTAAAGTGGTATAGCCCAGGCTATATACTAACCAACCAATCCCAAACCCTACATCTTTACTGGTAGAAGTGATAGTAATGTCATGGTATTATGAAATTAAACCATAGCATTTAAAAATTAAGACTTTTTCTGTAACTGAACAGTTCACACTCCTAAGGGAAAGCAAAGCTTTTCTCCTGAAGGGAGAATGCAGACATCAGTATACGGACAGAACTGCCATAATTCATTATTTGGGAAGTCATTTGCAGTAACCAATCTTTTGTCAGGATCATTGCAAGACTATACTGACCTTCAGTAATTATTCCCTGTTTACATTCTCTTTGGATTTTTTGCTTGGGATTAAAAGAGATCCAGTCATGTATGCAACAGCTGATCATACCCTGAAAAAAACCCCCACCAAACACTGAAGCATTTTTACAAATTTTGGGGCTATAAATTACGGGGCTACTGCTTTACTATCTTCATGACCTAAAAATAACAGAACTCGGACTGTTCTCATCAGACACTCCCTGAGGAATTCACAGCATAGCAGCTCTTTTTTTCAAGGCCAGCTTGCATTTTGCCAACATGTTATAGATAAGTTGTGCCTCTGTGTTAACTGAGAAAAGGAATTTACTTTGGCATCCATCACAGCACTGATTAATGAAGTACTGAGCAGCAACAAAATCCACTAGTTATGTTCTGTACATGATTATTATCTTCCTCAGCAGCAGCAGCCGCCATCCATCTGTTTTCTTGCCCATGGGGATGGCAACTAGAGTCTCCCCTTGGCTGAAAGCAGAGCCGAGTGTAGCTGGCATTTTCCTCCACAACAAACTGCACTGAGCAGACAGGACTAAAGCCAGGCAGGAGCTGGATGAAGGACACAAGCGTCTCTACTAGCTTGCCCTCTACTCAGGCAGCTTTATGCCTGTTCTCTTGAAGAGCAGCAGCGCGGGAGGCATCATGGCATTGCCAAGCATATTCCTGCGGCAATTCCAGGACTGGAGGTACTGCAGGGACTCAAACATACAGTAGTTTATTTCTACTAAAACTATGTACAGAGATAAAGTAAATGATGCTTTAGTGATTAAAGTATTTAGGGAGGGAATCTGCACAGGCAACACCTTGTTTTCTACAACTCACAGAATCATTGACTGGTTGAGGTTGGAAGGGGCCTCGGTGGGTCATCTACTAGTCCAGCCCCTGATCAAAGTGAACTGCCACAGACAAACAACTGTTTTGTGACATGTCAGGCCTCAAAACACCTTTTTATAAACCAAGCTGTAATAGGTGACGATGGCAAATGCAAAATACCTCATCCTCTAGCATGCAACATCTGACCTGAGTTTTTATTCCTAATCCCACTAGTGTGAACTACTGCTTAAGAGAGGTTAGTCTGTGCCAGATTATTAGAACAGTACATTACTTTAACCACTGAATAATGTTTTTATGTTAGTCAGTAATACTAATTATTTATGGTTACATTAAGGTCAAGCGCAGCCGTTCCGATCTGCCTGTGTAGAGACTGTGTTTATCTGCTATGAATATAATAGCAAATGCAAACTTATGTTTACAGTGTAAATGTTAAAAATTAAACCATCATGGATTACAATTTAGCAGACATAAGAAAAGGTGGTCTGTGAGCTATAAAGATCCACAAACCCACTGTGGCTGAAGCTGATCAAAATGCTTCCAAGAGTGAGGGTCAGCACCTTCACTATGAAGTTTAGCTGCAAAGAGCTAGCAATGCACTGAGCACCTTGTCCCAGCAACAGGTACGTATAGTTCCCCTCAGACTAATCTTAAAAGTTTTAGTCCTAAAGCTTGTAAATGAAATAGCGGGCTGCGTAGCTGCTGAAGTGGTAACCTGCTTTTGAAAATTAGAGAAAACAGCTAGTTTATTTTCATAGGGGTCATCATATTCCAACCACATAACTGCAGTCTCCTATCACGAGATAACAGAGAACAGTAATTTTGTCTATGCATTAGTCATATTGTAGGTTGGTATTTTGAAAATGTAGCTAAACAATCTGTTTTGCCAAAGACCACCTTTACAGCACCGCTCTGCTGCAACACCTGCCCAGCAGCCTGTAAAGCAGATCCTACCCGATTCCAGGGCCAAAGTAACATTGGAGAGTGAACCCCAAAAACCGACTGCAGGAGCAAGGAATGTTGGAACGAAAAGTCTCCAGTAACTGCTTCCAAAAGTTTTGACTGCGGTAAGGGAAATGGGACATCAGAGGTTAGTTTATAAGTATCTTGAACCGTTTCTTCATTCTAGTGAAACGGCCACCTGACTTGTCAGTTTGCAGGAGGGGAGGAACAGCACTGAGATGGAAACGGAATCGCCTCCAAACCTCGACAGCCTGCTGCAGCCCCAAGGGAACCAGAGGGCCCATGCCTCACCACACCAAGCAGAGCCTCCTCGCTATCCTGTACTGACAAAAGAAGTTGGTTGCATCTCAAACCTAAAGAAATTCCTTTACAACAGAAGGACATCCTTTGTAACATGGCTAGCTCACCCTTAGTGGAGATGACCATAAAAAGGTGAGGTGAGGCAGAGAAGACTACTCCATCAATGCATAGGCCTGAGCTCTTGAAAAGGAGAAAATAACCTATTTTCTTCAGTTTCATCTCACCTATCAGGTTTCACTCTGGTACTTTTTTTCCTCTCCTGTACAGCTTGCTTAAAAGCTGTAAATCTGACCAGGTTCCTGTGATGCAGGATACACTAACGAGGAGATGAGGTCAAATAGTAACGAGAAGGGAAAAAACTGGCCCCAGACCCCTGACAAAAGCAAACCTGGCAAGTTAGCATCAAATCTAGGCAGGTATGATGTTTCTGTACTTGGGGGGACGGGACGGGGACAGGGACCCCCACCAAGGAGAGAATTGCTTGTTTGGCAACAATCGCTGAAGTTTTTCCCTCCGTTGCGTCCAGCTCCTCCATGCAGCCCTGCCATGGGTATTAAGACACATGACAAGTTTTGTTCTAGGAAAAAAACCACACTACCACAAACAACTTCTGATTAAACATTATGAAAACATAACCAGCAGTACTCCTCACCTAACTCCGGGCTCTCAGCTTTTTATTTCACTGCTGTCCTACGCAACATTTTCCTACAATGTTAGAGGGTGAAGATACCTTTGAATCCCTATGTGCTTGTTAAAGGAAATCTCAAGGTTTTAAAAAAAGCACGAGCTCCTGTTCCTCAGACTTGTGTGTAGGGAGAAGGAAGGCACACAGATCTTCTCTGAACAGAAGGAGGCTTCTCCGCCTCTCACTTCTCAAACTCGGCCATGCTGCACACATGCACCTGCTAAAAAGTAATGAGAAAAGAAAATCAGATGGACTAAAAAGTAGTGGCAACAAAACCATCAGAAGTAACTGCAATTTCCTGGTGTAATTTCTAGCCCAAACATTCTATTTTTTTTCTACTGTTATGTATTTAGGAGCGTACTTTTTGTCTGCTGTCCCCAGTTAACTAATAGAAATTCTGTTGAGAAAATGTGAAATAAAATCGTAAGTGAAATGATCTGTTTCTCTCCTGCAACACATTATCAGCCTACAGATGAAACTCTTAACAAGTAACAAGGTAACACTACAAAACTACCCGATTATTTCAAAAGAAGGGGGGTGTGTGTGTAGGGTTTTTTGTTTGTTTCTCCCTCCCCCACATCCTTTTAAATCCTACATTGGAAACTTAACTGGCAATTCAAGGTAATAATGATTATATACTGAACACCCTCAACCAAAATTCAGTACTACTTGGTGTCTTACAGAAAGCATTCTTGACTTGCTCAAATATTTTCGAGTGCAAGACTAAAGAGTCTAGGGCATGAATACCTTTCTGAAGCATGTTTTTCAAACTATTGAAAATACACAAAAACACCAGCAAAAATGTTTTCACACAGAGCAGAAAGCATCAGTTACTACACACTGAATTAGTCAAGTTGATAAACGAGGCATGATGTTCAACACACAAGTCAAAATACATGTCAAGAAGATATTTAATCAAATTATAGACTTCTTTGAAGTCTACCATCTTGTCTACACTAGATTTCTCAAATGTCTTCGGAGTCATTAGCTAATACATTCAAACTTCATACATTTAACTTACTCCGTAGGCCAGACAAGGCTTTAGAAGCAATCCTTTAAGACTGGCTTTGAAGCATACTGTCAGAACAGCATTCAGGAGCTTATATTGTCCTTGCTTTATGTTGTGACCTATAATTTTGATTAGGCTTCAGTCTCCACTACCAAAAGTGATAGTCACGATACAAAGTGACTTAAAGTACACTTAGGAACACCATGTCAAACACCATGATGGAAAATGCAGCTTTGCAGTTACACTCCTAAATAACAGTCAGATTGAGGCTCAGAAAACAAGACTGGTAGCATATACTTCAAACACTGCATTTATTACAAAGGTGCATAGAGTTTGTGCCATTTCTTTTCAATACTTACGTTTAAACTACAAACAACATACAAAGCTAGGTTAGAGTATGTAATAAAATCAACAATGATTATCTAGTCAATTCAGCACAACAGAACATTCTACTGTATTTAATTTCACAGAACATTTCTAAAACAAAAGCACCTCCAGAATTAAAAAAAAATTAACAAATACTCTTTCAATGTTTAAAATTTTAATTCCATTCCCTCTCCCCTACGGCACTGTGGATAACTAGTTTGTTATGAAGGCAACACCTACTTGGACTGACACATCAGCAGTGCTTGAACTAAAAGTTTATGGGTCAACTTCTCCACCTTTTCTATAACCATCCCATTCTCTTAACTACATGAAAACAAGTTTCAACCAGTTGCATGGCAACAACCAAATAAAATCTGGTCCTATGCCTTACTGTGAACGATGATTAATACACTAAGGAAAAAAATCTGATTAAGTGCTCCAGTTATGAAGTGGAACACTTTCTCTTCTTTCAGTGAGTTTTGTAACTGAAGTAGTACTACTACTACTGAAGTAGTTCCTTGTATATTAACGATTCATCTCTTCACTTCCATATAGTTATCATTAGCATACATTCACTGAAGGAAAGGTGTAAATTTTCAGGCTCCTTAACCCCATCCCTTATCTCCTCCCAACACTCCACATACAGGGGTATTCAGGACAATTTATTTGGTCTGTACAACATCTACACCAAAACTTCGGATTTTGGGACCTGTTATTGTTGCCCCTTTACTTTCCTACTATCTTTTCCTTAGGGATGATGGCAGATGACCGAGCCAGCTTCTCACGAAATTGCAGATTTTCCTCTCATAACCAAAACATAACCCTACCAACACTGCCACGAACTGCATGCTTTGTCACGTAAGATGGAGAAAAGGAAAAGCAGTGCAGAGTAACAGCCTCACGAAGCCCAACACTAGAACACTGTACCTGTGCTCCAAGTGCTGCACGGCAGCTGGGCTCGCTGGCTGCATCGCACTGGCCAGACTCCATCCCGGCAGACGGCTAATACAGGTGCTGCAACAGTCCTCCTTCCACATGAACACACACACAGGGGTAGGATCTATATATAGCAAGGGAATTACTCTGCAGTTCTTCACTGCCCTTCCATGCATAAAATTTCCAGGTTTCTGGGGAAACACTTCATCCTCCATACAGGAGACACTGTGCATTTTTGTTTGCTGTCACGTAACTCCTACCAGTATAATGAAGCATTGCCCAGTTTCTCCGTTTACAAGGCAGGAAAGAGGAGGAACACACAGCCACAGGGTACGCACGGCCTGTCAGTGCCCCTTGGCCCCTTTTCATGCATTAACTTCAGCATTCTCGAGGTGTACCAGAGGGCCACAGGTTGTTGAATCCCAATGCTAAAAACTTTCTACAAGTTTCTGCTGAAATGCCCTGAAGACTTTCTTGAAAAAAGAATCGGAATAACCCTGAAACAGACTTTAAAAATCAGGGGAAAAAAAAAAAAAAAGACTGCCTTTGACAGCAGCAGTTTCCATCCATCGTGAGGTAAAACAATGCCACCACCAATGTTTTGCAAACAGCAATATACCCCAAATGCAGAACCACAAGACAAATGGCTTAAAGGCCTCCCTAAAAAAAGTAGAACAAGGGTATGAGATATGTCATAATTATTTCACTAACTATGCCACAGTGACACATACAACAGACTAGAGAGCTCTGCTGAGGCATAACAAATTGTATTTTGATGTTAGAAAAGACAGAATTGTAGAGGACACTTAAAAGATCATGGCTGATCAGTACAAGCTTACAGAACCAAAAGCCCTGCAAACACTGTTAACAGTCATGAGGATGTCTCAAGATATTTCATGACAGCGAGCACTACCTTCTTGAAAATGCACTACCTCCCTGTGATCAAATCCTACCACTCTTCCTTTCCCTGACTTCTCATTCTCTGCTCAGCTTTATGGGAATGTTGAAGACAAAAGTGAGGTTTAATATCTACTGTGTGTTGGGCTGGGATTTCTTATCCCCCCCTGAATATTATTATTCAAATGCAGACTGAGTTTATAAAGATCCATCATTCCTAGGTTCCTGCCGTCTACAGTTCCCACTAGAGACAAACAGTGCCAAACCCTAAGCATTTAAAAATCCCAACCTATTTCTGACATCCCATCTCTCCTGTAAAATAAATTCCTTCCCTATGATGATGAGGCAGGACTGAACACTGGCAGGGACTTCTGCTTTGCATATGAGCAAGGTGCTAATTTTTCTTCCAAAGTCATCAACAACACGTTTTATTAAGTTTGTCCAATAACACTTGGACAACAAATACTTGTCCAATAATCTTTATGAAGAATTCTCAGCTTTTCAGCTTTTGATCTGCTTGTTCTACTAAGTGGCAGAGAGTTTGATTTTGTTGTTAATTTCTAGCTATAAAGTAAAATGGCCTGAGAAAACACCCCATGAAGGCACCATTTTTCAGCCTTAAAAATGGGAAAGAAAAGGAAATTATCAACTCATGTTATTTAGCACAGAGAAATGCAACTAGTCCGAAGACAACTAAACATAGTTTGCTATCCCTTACTGAAGGCAAATGTGTTTTAAAAAAGGAAAATTCCCTTTTGAATGGCAAATGAAATGTATTATATTGTAGTTTACCTAACAATAGTAGCTTCAGAACAGGCAGAACATACATAACATGTATCAGGTAGTTTCTCAGAGATTAAGTTTTTATGTTTTAATACTGTGCAAAAGACTGCCACAGCTTTGGATGTTTGATAATGCTCACGTTAACCCATTCCTTTCAAAATTATTGCACAGCAAATGTTATTGTGGTTCTTATTTCTGAAGTACTCCTTCACGCTTTTCTCATTGTATATAGAACAAAATCTCCTTTTGTATTTGCTTGAGGTATAAATTAACAACTTACACAAGAAAAATACTCCTTCCTCGTACTCAAAAGCATTTAAAAAAGATACTGAATTAACTTTCACTTTACTTAGACAAAAAGATTGCTGTCTTCCAGAAAAATATACTACAGTTGCACGGTGCAAACAGCACAAATTATACTTTAAAAAGTTTTGTATGCGGAAGCATAGTAGAAGATCTTTTCAATAGGTGGGCTTCTGAGGATCCACATAGGCAGGGTTGTAAGGGGGCTGGCTGATTGGGTAAGGTGCTCCAGCACCAGCTGTGAAAGCAAAACACAGAAAAAAGATTTGTGAAATTTACACTGAGAATTTTACATGTATAATGGCAACTTCTGTTCTGAGCACACAGTTAAGAGGTTTGACTTACCTAGCATCTTAATCGGTTTTGTGAACAGTTTGTGCTAACACATAAAGCCATCCACACTTCAAAACTAAGATAACAAAAACCTTTGTTCTTGTGGATTGTTCTTTATTTTTTATGTTTAAGTGTACATCTGCATTATGGCAGCCACAAGCACATGGTTAGCCTTCAGGGGAGAACACAGTCCAAAAAAAAGGAACAGATCTGGTCCAAAAAGGCAGTGGAAGTCAGAAATGCACCAAGAACAGAATATACCTGATAGTATGCCAAGAAGTGAAAACAAACTGCTAGACAAAAGAAAAAGGTTTAGAGAAAGCATCTTAGGATTCCTTCAGGGAAAACGCTTTCCTGGCAAGTGTCACAGAGTTAGTTAAAAAATTAAAGGGAAAAAAGTATCCTGCTGCTACTGAATGTATTAAGGAGTTTGACTTATATACTGGATATATACCACTCAGAAGATATCCTTATTTTTCAGTACTCTGAGACAAGCTGCTCTCAAGCGGCATACTCATTTTCAGGTCTGTCAAATGGCACAAGTTAGTTCAAATAACACAGCACCTGATCGGATCCCAGAACCGTTAAGTGTGGTTATCTTTGCTGATCTTGTAAGGCAAGTGGGTTTGCCTCCTGTGTGACAGAGCAGGTATTCTCTCACTTGCATGTGACCTAATTAAGAGACTGCCCCTTGGTTAATAGACAAGAGAAATACAGGAAAGCGCTCCCATTTTGAGGCATTCTCAGCTGGCAACATGGAAAGTGCTTCAAGATTTTCCCAGAAAAAAAGTATTCTAAGAACTAACAAAGCAGCAACAGTTTCAGAAACACAGAGAGTAAGAGAAGCACGATGACTAGGTTATTGGCTCCCTCACATGATACAGATGAAGCCAAAGCAGTTTGGGGTAATCCCATAAAACCCACAGGGTTTTACTGTTGTAAACTTCTTCAGAGTTTATAGTAAAGTGGCATGAAAACAATGCTGTGAAAGAAGGAAAGCAGAAGAAAAAAAGATTCTGCTAATTCTAACTGCTAGTCATCCACAAACTTGTCTGAAGTTGATCAGAGACTTGGTATTCTCTAAGTACGGTGATGAACTACTAGAAAATGTCATCTGTGTATAGATTGAAACATATAGCAAATATCAGATTAGAAAGGGTATGTAGAAAGACCCAACTACGATATGTATGTTAATCAGACTTTGATTTTAATACGAAATTTCAGTTGATTTAGTAAAACATTCTACTGGATCCACTGACAGACCCACATACCACCAAACTTTGCCGATACAGTTCCAGCTACACCTCCTCTTGCAACGCTTAACACAGAAATGGTGATGGGGAGATTTCAGCAAGGGTCTATTACAGCATAACTAGTGTTTTACAGAATTAGTTTACATGTACATATAGTCATAGAAAACGTTAAATGTAAATAATACAAGACTGGCTCCAAAGCAACTGTATCTGGCTATTTAAGAGATGAAGAAACACTCAGCGCCGCCTTACCTGCCACTGTTTCATGATAAGCTGGGGGTCCTGATGGCTGCATGGGATAAGGGGGAGGATACTGCGTAGGGTACGGTGCTACCGGCATTCCTGGCTGCGGCTGGATAGCCACAGGCTGATATCCTTGATACGGGGCTACTGGGTAGCTGGGTGGCACTCCCTGTTGTTGGGGGTAGGGAGCCTGAACCACTGTCGTGGAAGTGGTGGTCACAACAGCTACAAACAAGCAAAAGAAACACGGTTAGTGCTGGGTGGTTCTAGATCACCTGGGGCAGCCAACAACACTAATGTAAAAAACATTGTCTCTTAAGATCAATTTCTCACTTCAAAATCTGAGTAATTTCCTTTTGAAGCTCCACAAAAGATTTAGAACTAAATGTATGCCTCTAAATACCCTTCCACTGATCTCAGTAGTAACGTGAGCCTTCATGTACTGGGACAGCAGCCAACTTATCTCCTTGTTCTTCAACACAAAGAGCAAAGAATTTTTTTCTCTGACTCCTCAAAACCCAGGAACTCAACCCTGCAGCCAAGTCACCTATCATTTAGTGTAAGACTGGAAAAACTGCATATTTTTAAATGTTACTTGCTTTTTAAAGATTAAGGTGATAAAGATCTCCTTTCTTAGGCAAGGAGCTTCCTACCACGACTGCCCAAATGAGTTTCCTTTTGTACATTGTCTATACACTAATACATACATGTGTTAGTACATCTTTCTTCAAATAAGTCAGAAAAGAAAAATCCACATTATGTCATTCATTTTCGTAGGAGCTGATGGTGGATCGTTGGTTCGATCTCTTATAGAAATAAGGGAGCACTAACACTTTCTAATGAACTGCAGTAATTTCTTTGAGATCTTCTTCCACTTTATGCTACAATTCTAGACTTCGCTCAAGATTGCACTGTTGCAGTCCTGGGCCTTTGGCGTATTTTTCAGGTATATGTTTAAGAGACTAAGAAAAATTTAAAATTTAATCCTATTCCCTGCTTACCTCAAAGAAGAAAACACACCCCTCAAACTCCCCACATTGGGGTGGGGAAAGGGAACTTCCAAATGCTTAGAAAATATTCCAAAATATCGCTCTGCAACTTCACATCCTGAACCAGCTTAAATGCTTATTTTTAATGTTAAGGTATTTCAACTTCTGCAGCAGAGAGGTAAGGCAAGGTTATTTTCACCTTTCATAGGAACACAATCTTCTGGGGCGGGGGGGGGGAAGGGCAGAGGGGGAAGGTCTCATTCAAAGACATGAAAAAGAAAATAAATATACAGGTACTTACGCCGTGGTTTTCGACATGCTTTATACAAACAGCAACACGAACAGGTGAGGCACAGAATAATAGTAACTACAATCACTCCACAAACAGCAACTCCAATCGCAATAAGGGTTCCAAAACTGCAAGAAAGATACCACCAGAAGTAGTAAGTCTTTCACACAAATTTATTCCTCTTCCATCTTTGTAGCAAACACATTGCTACACAAGTTTGATAACTGAATTTTCCAAGCAGTACTTGACTGCTCTGAACACGCAGACAGGCAAGCCAAAACGAGGGACCCCAGACTTTGGGGGTGACAGCAAGTTCTTCGCACACTCGTAAGGCCTCCCAGGCCCCATCCTGCGGCAACCTCTGTACTGAGCACACCTCTCCATGCTGCAGATTCTTGGCAGGTTCCTCGGCATTTGTGAACAGTTGTTTCAGAAGCCACGTTTTGCACGGTTTGGAAGACTTGAAATTCTGACAACTTCACTGCAGCAGCAAGTATGTTATGCTACATTGTGGGAGACAGAAACACTGCCCGAACCACCAAAACCTAGTACAGGAAAGCCAAAAATTACACCAGCTTTAACCTCTGTAACCTCTGTGATGAGCAACAAATGATGGAGGCAGACGTAAAGCTTCCAAAGCTGATGGGTTTTAAGTTCTGTTTACCACAAAGGGAAGAAAAAGTATCACTGTAAAGCATTACACACCAAGTGACAATTGCCTTTTTAGTGTTAATTCACATGATCTGTTTCCTACTGTCTTGAAATCACTAAAGCACTTGTTCCATAGAAGCCAGTCTCCAGCAATTTTATTTCTTAAAAAAATGCACCATGCATCAGTTTGGGGAACAATTAGAGGAAGTCAGTTTTAATGAACAAGAAACTCTAAAATAACAAGTGGAGAGCTGGTTTTATATCCATCCTGTTTTTGCTTCTTCCTAGAGATCTTGGCTACAGAACTCCCTAGTTTTTTCCTGCTCAGTTTCCTGTTAACAGCTCTAAACAAAGTGACACATCTCTAGAACCTCCAGCACTTTTTGCTTGGCTACCAAACAGCCATCGAATATGAAAATGTTTTTGAGTATCAACCACACAGGAAGGTTAAATCACTAAGAAAATGTAAAGTGCTCTATCCCTAGTCCAAATTTGGAAGGCTTCACCTTAGTCTTCTAGAGCAACTTAAGCCTCAGTGAGGTGGCACTGAAGCACTGATAAATGAAACAGGTTCAATTTGAAATGCATTTTTTCCCCTTAAGAGAGTTTCCATCAGTTTTATTCTGCTTCTGCAACAGCTAGAAGAAAAAGCCTGGATCAAATCTCTTTCAGGAATCTGAGCAACGATTTTATCTAACTGCATTTAAGTTGTGCGCTGATTTTGTGAAGTATTAAGCGTAACGCTACAGATTTACTCCTCAAGTACTAACTCTAATATTGTGGATTGCCTATAGTGACTGCACCTAAGCATTTTCATGTAAAACAGGAAGCAGGAACAGCTGCAGCCCCCTGAAGTCACAGAAACCATGTCAGAAACACTGCCAGGGCAGCAAAATGCTGACTGCAACACAGCTGCAAAACTTGAAGACACATGAATGCTTTGTTACGTTTATTTGCACCTTAAGGTAACATTTTTCATATGCTGACTTGCCCGTGTAAAGGCATTCCTAAGCATGCTGCTTTTAAGCGCTTCCTCCATCCTCACAAGCATTAATTTCATTTCAGCACAGTAAGTTCACAGCCTGCTCATCTCTATCCAAAAATCCCATTTCTTTCAAGCCTGGTATAAAAAGGAAGACACAAATGCAATTTCAAGTGGGTGGAGGGTAAAACATGCACAATGACGCCACATCCTGAAACACAGGCTGCCTCCTGTCCGCGAGGCCAACAACAAACATAAATCAGATTACTTTGAAAACACAGGCTGAATACATGCGTATGCAGAAATGGATTAGATTTAAGACTGACCTATGGAATTTAGATGAATTATACAGGGTGCTTACTAAGTGCTCATTACATAAATTCATATATACACTGGAGAAGAAAAAGATAATTGTGCACAGTGGATACATACACCAGACTTAGCCACCTTGATTGCAATGTTCACGAGAAACAGCATGAATGCCTGTGACCAACTATGGACACCTGACAACTAACCTTAACTACAATTACTGCTACTTGTGGAGTGCCAATAGCATTTTCCTTGCTCTTGTTAACTTCCCTAGTGAGAGAGCTTTTTTTCATGCAGAAATGGGAACATTTCCACTACAGTCAATCATTACCAAGCAATATTAGCAAAGACAACAAAGAGAAGAGTCTTCTAGGTTCTTCCTTGGGCTTTTTCCCCAGTAAAGAATGGGAAAAAAACCCACCAACCCAACAACATTTTTGCTAGTGAACTATGGTAAGACATTCTTGTGTCAAGAAAAGAGATTAGGCCTGACAGACAACTAAAATTCTTCACTTCCACAGTGAACCTCCTTAGCAAAAGCTAGGGGGTGCGGGGGAAAGTCAAAGAAACCTAGGAAATGGAGAAAACAGACAAAGTGGAGAAACATCTACTCATAAACAAACCTGCACAGCAGGAAACTGGCAGAGAGCCCTTATCTTTCACGACCAAATTCAGTTCTGATACGACAAGAGAGAAAACAGCACAAGCCCATCTGCAGCCAAGCTGGCCACCAACAGATAAAACATTGGTCAGATTGAAGCATGGGCTGCATTTGCTTATTTTTGATACGAGTTTTCTGCTCACTGAAGCATGTATCTCATTGCATAGTTACTACCTCTAATGAGGAAAGCGACAAAAGCAAAGCTCAGGGGAAAAACCCCACCATATCCTTATTTTCACCAAGTTGTCAGAGACACCCTGCACATTTTCAGCATTTGTCTGCGTGTTTGCTAAAATGACACAACCACAGCATGATGACATTTTGCATACATGTTTTAAAGAGCTAAATACACATATTTAAAGTACAGGTGTGCCAGGTATACCCACTTTAAGGTGAGGTTCTCTGCGTGTGTAAACACTGTGATTCAGTTCTACCTGCTGAAATACTGTGTGATTACTACAGACCAAAATTACAAGCCTTAAGAGTCCAGTAACTGAAATAACAGACATGAGTTAGTTCTTCCTGGAGACTTCTAAGGAGTGTACGCAACCGGATTACTGTAGGCATTTTTATCACCTACTTCACAGCAGAAGGATAACTTTCCTGCCAGTGCTTGGGCTCACGCAGACTAGTGTCTTGAAACAGCAGAAGTAGCGTGACATTTACAGAAAACAAACCAGTGCTACGAACTTACAACTTGCAGCATCAACACCAGCTTTCAGTACTGGAGCTCTTAAAAAATATTTTTTTTCCTAACTATTGTTATTGATAATCAAAACTAGCAATACTCTTTTGGAATATCTGAATGCTCAAGCACTACCTTACTATCATGATAATGCCTGTCCTTTCACTGCCCAAGGAGTACTGCCCTGAGCAGTTTTGAACGTGCAGTAATATCCCACTAGTACAACTATTGAAAAAACTGCAGGAAGTCTACCATGAACAGATGTTACTCAAACAAGGCTGGAATGGTGCTCAGCATACTTTGTGAACCATCTAAGCTTCAGGAGACAAAATATTCCAGATACCATATAAAGACGCTCTTGCAGTGCGTTAACTCCAGAAAACTTATACCCCAACTATTGCTTCATTTAATTGCTTTCACTTGATCAGTTTGTCTAAAAAGACTCTGAAAGGATTTGGAAAAAAATATATTCACATTAAATAGCAATGTAATTACCAACTGTTAGCATTATACATAAATGAAAGACCAGAATAGGGTTTGTAACTTAAGATTCTTCCCCTGAATGGTTAACCAAGGGGGAAAAAAAAAACCCAAAAAAACCACCAAACACCAAAACTCAAGCCAAAAAACACACCTTACCCCCCGCATTCTGTAAACAAACTTCAGAGGGCAGAGATCAGGGTGGCCACTGCACCAGACCAGAATGCTCTGCTGGCATCACAGTTTCAACACTGGTTTCCAGATTCCCACATTACATATACCATAGTCTTTAAATAAAGCACACACTGTTATAAACAGCTTGAGCTCATTCACTGCCATTTCCTGCTTCTTTCTCTTCACATAAAAGCTAAACTCTGCCAGTAATTTAATAGAAAACAAAGTCAAACCTAACAGCAGTTTTACTGCAGGAACAATGATCCGCAACTTCTCATAAAATCCATGGGGAAAGTATGAAGAGACAACTCCCTGCACTTCCCTACCACCACCTCTCTCCTTCCTTGCCCTATTCCACTTCTACCCTAATTCTCTCTCCTTTGGAAAGCCCTAAATTGTATGTGTAACGAGCATACCTTAGCAGACTCACCTTTAAAGCCGTCTAATTATTCAAAATACGTACCAGTTCACATAAAGGGAGCTAGGCGATTAGTGCCTGTTTTACCCCTTTTGGTACTGAATGAGACACAATGGACACACTAAAATGTGAGAATCAAAACAGGGATCTAAACAGTACTATTTGTAGAATTTAATTCTCAAGGCAGTTGTTTATATCTGAGATCTCCAACTTAAAACACCGTCAAGTGGAAAAAAAGAAAGTAAAATGCTTTGAGTGTATTCAAGGCCTTTTAAAATATCCAAGTTTCAGTTCCAGCAACATGTTTTTAAACCTCCATAATACTTTGAATCACTTAAGTTGGCAACATTTCATAACCCAGGCTGTAAAGAAAGTTTTTACATATCCATGCATTTATGGCAATGGGACACACTGCAAAAATCTTGTCTTTAAAATTAAAAAACATCCAAATGAACCACAACGAGACCACCTAGTTCTGCAAAATTAGTTTAAGCAGCCTATTTATTTCGCAAGTTTTAATCTATTCCAAGATTTGTTCCATGATTCAAGAAATATGTTGGCAGGGTCCTTTTCAAAAGCACAGCTGCTTTTAAAAACAAGCATTTACAAATACTGAGTTATGGTTGTAACACAGGGTGGTCTGGAAAATCTTAAGATAATTTAGGTTGTTCCTAAAAGTCTAAATAAATTGAGTATACACATATTCTCTACTACTCCAGAGTTCCCAGAAACATGACAGAATGGTAAATGTTCAGACTTGCCCTGACTCGGGTACAGAGCATGACCAAACAAGCCACCAGACTGAGATGCTTTCTGAAGTCCAACACTGTAGTCACAGCCATACAGTGCCACATACTGCCTCTAAAGCGTAGTAGGAAAATAAAGGAAAAACTTTTCTTTTTTTAAAGAAAAAGGAACATGACTTCCCAAAAGTCTTTCAGAGGTATAGTTTTTTACAACATTACCAACAACATGCTTCCTCAGTTTGATGCTTTAGCACAAAGATTCAAACCACGAGAACCACTTTGCCAGCGACTCAAAAACCCCTCCATTTACTATTACACAGAAAGCAAACTCCTGCGAGGTTAATGCTCACAGGAAAACATCAGGATGACTTTAACACTTGATAGACTGACTATTTTAGCACAGCTGGGTTTCGGACCACAGGAGCTTCAGCACATGGGGATAATCAAAACATACACCATAGAGTAAAGCCTCACAGTCCAGGTGCAATCAGGCTAATTGCTGGTGCCAGCCACAGCCTGCTCCAGCCATCTCACCCAGCGCCCACCTCTCTGACACAAGATCTCTACAAGTGTCTGAGCAAGGACCCAGTGACTCCTGTGGTGCCCAACAGGCAGCTTAAATAGCACAGTTTCAAAATTATGAAATGTTGATAGTTTCATCACACCGGCAGGTTTGAGTAATGCCTAAGTGATTTTCTAAGCTACACAATACAGCAAGGTGTGGACCAGAACTGTTGTCTGCGTTGATCTTTCAGACAAAAAGCTAACTCAAGTTAACAGTTGAGTGTCTTTCACAAGGGTCTTGCCCGCATACAGTTCCTTAAAGTGATGAAAATGGTTTCATCTCATTTTGGCTAACCCGCCAGTGCAGTAGCAGCTCAAGTCATCACTAACCGTAAACTGCTAAACTGCTCTAGAGCATGAACACCGATGAACTGCCACTGAAACCCACAAACTTATTCACAGATTTCCACAGTTCTTTCTGGGTACTCATAAGGAGGGAAGTCCACTGCAGGAACCCCCTGACACAATCTCCGATACACCTCTGCTAACCTGCTGTCTGGGCAACCCCGACCTGCACCCGCCCAGAGCCAGCTAAGCCCACCCCAGCACCCTCAGCATCAGCCGAGCCAGCTCGGGCTTACTGAAGCAACAGCGATGCCATCAAAAGCCAAGGAGCCATGCAACTGCAAAAGCATTCTAGAAAATAAGAATGCAAGAGTCTTTTGAGAAGTTTGCTAAATACATACTAAATGGGTCCTTTTCCTATTTGTTCAAATAAGAAGCTGATGTGGGTTACTTTGAGCCCAAAATAATAAACTCTACTTTCATACACAAAGACCTACTAGAAGTAAACCTAATTACTACTTTTTTGAAAGACACTAAGTTATCAATTTATTTTTTTCCCTAGTAACACGTAACAGGTTTAGCACAAGTTCTTAAACAGCCCATATGAAAAAGTAGCAGGGAGGGAACTTCCTGCAGTTTGTGGTTTTACTCAGACATCCGATGCCCAGATCCAACAGGTTATTATGGAACATGCATATAAGCATCTCTTGGTCTATAAACAGTTCACTTGTAAATAGATGTATTTAGTACATAAATCCCTTCGTAACACATACTAAAAATACAATTTTCCAGGAAAGCTTCCCAGGAAATCTACTATTGTACACTTTGTGGGCTACTATTATACACTTTGTATAGCTGAGAATAATTTCTGTAAGTAACTGGTACCTTAATAATACACACATAACAAAGGGAAAAGTCAGAGCTGCATTCAGAGGGACTAAAGTCTTTCATCAACAGTACAAGAATTAACACTGCAGCTTCATGCAGGTCACAAGACAATTTCAGACAAGTCTATTGGACCCTCAGGATAAAACCACAATAAGACATTTGCTTCTACAGACAATAAATTTAAAATTCGCTTTTACTGGCAAAAAAGAAAATATAGATACATTACAGATATTTACGGCAAAGTGATTCAGTTCCTGTCCTACTACCATTAGGATCCCAGTTCAATGATACAGGATGTAACCTCCTACCCTAATTAAAATTTAGGACTAACATAAAGGCAATGGGAGGAATTCTTCTGAAATGATTAACTGAATTAATAGAACAAATTTAATAAAAAAATAATTAAGTACCACAGAAAGTTTTCCCCACGTAAACAAGTGCAATACTATGAGTTTGCCACTGCCACAATACCATACTAATTCTGGAAAGCAGATTTAAGCAACTAACTAGAAACTAGCTAGGATAAAGAGTTATAAAGTTTTAAATAATTTTTTTTTAATTTTTTTTTTTTTTCTGGCAAATTGCATCACAGTCTGTGACTTCCCAAAGACACTGAAACTGCAGTCCAAGGAAGTTTAGACTAGGTTACACCCACCAGCTTTTCTTACAATATAACCCAGCTGTTATGAGAAACACACTTTTTTCTTTATCCACATTACTTGTATGTCATCACACATATAAAAGTTAGAAACACAATGTTCAGGCAGGAACAAAGTTTAAATTAGGTAAATTAATTACCCTATACTACTGTGAACTGACATGCCGCCTCAGCCTCCCTCCCTTCCTGCAGAAGTATTACTCATGCAGCACAAAGTGGATCAGCAAGGAAAATCTAACACTGCACAAATAAGAACAGACCTCTTCAGCGGAGGTCACATCTGGCCAACCACTACTTCTCCTTTTAAATGGTATTCATCATTAATGAGACCTCCATTAAAAAAAAAAAAAAAAAAAAGCACAAAAGTTACTTTCATGACTAGTGCCTTCCACAACACAAAAAAGGTAAGAGGTTTTTAAGTTTACTTCTCAGTGGAATTGAGAATCAGAGATCATGCTAGTCAACAGAGAGGAATATCCCATTAAAAATTAAACTAATTTGTTGACTTCACAGAAGACCTTACAACTGCAGTTTTAAAAGGCTAAGCAATTTAAGGACTTTCTCCTCCTCCTCTAACAACACATCTGTTCTTCTCCTCCCATAATACATCTACCAATCTATCACAAATACATTTGGCTACACCTTAGGCTATGGCTATTTTACAGAAGTATAAGAAATGGCAGTTCAGAGCTACCTTTGGAGTGCACATGCTCAAACTTTCACAGATCCTACCTAAATAACAATCGCGGTCTTTTAACCATGTTTTCAAGGAGGGATTCTCTGTTTCTTGGGTTACAGGACCCTTCTCTGAGGGTTACCCTGCCTGTGGCTGCTTTGACAAGCTCTGGAGAGAGTCAACCTGTATGTTAAAAATGTACTGTTTCCAGAGTTACACTGTGTAGAGGCACAGCAAAGCCCCAGAGTTAGGAGAGGAAACACTCTACCCTCCTAAGTACACAGAGTCAATGGAGTACACACCCACAGAAAAATTAACTACTGAACATAATCCAAGCGATTAATCTTACCGTGTCTTTGCATGTTTAGGCCTGATTGTCTTGGGTTTTTTTTGCCATGAAACAGCCTTCTGTAGTTAGAAGAGCACGCTAACCCAACCATGCACATCTGTCTCTTGAGCCAGAAGAGCATTTTTCAATCTCTCCTTCCATGTTGGTTTCAGTGTAAATGAACCTGCATGAGCATTAAGCCTACTGCCTGAAGCAGGCAACTAAGAATTCATTAATGGCAACTCAAAACTGCTTTGTCAGCTTTAAGCAGCTTCTTTACTGCTAACACAGTGAACACAAACCCAAACACTCTTTTTAATGCAAGTTACAAGTTGTATGAGCTTCTATTTAGTTTTCAGGCTAGTAAAAAGCAAAGAAAAAAATGAAATAGCTTCAAATCCAAATCTCAATTGTTTCTAGACAAGAGGCTTACATTCCTTGCTGAGATTAGCCTGTGCCTGGCTGCAAGCCTCACAGAACAGGCTCTGTACGCACTTTGACTCTTTTATTACAGAAAATAGTAAGGACCAGTACTGGAAAAGACAATCTCTGCTTGTTAAAGAGACTGCTTAAAGAAATTTACTTTTCTATAAGTTCTTTTCCAAGGACTAATCTTCATAATTTATTTTCTTATCATTGACAACCTATTGCAGATGCTGGCGCATCCAAACACACCATGAAGTGTAAACTGAAGTCCCTGGTAATGACAGGAGAGGAGGAGGAGCAGGAAGATAAATGGAGTACAGTTTGCACCACAGCAATTTTCACCTTGTCTGTGGTGAAAACATAAGCTTGAAAACATCTAAATTGAGAGACAGCAAATTAGGATAATCGTATCTTCCACAGTTAGAAATTTACTGCCAACTTATGCATGTAGCAGACTATTGCAGATGCTGCATATCAATCAAAGGCAGGCAGAATGACATGGATGTTCCCCGTTTCAGAAAAGGATAACGAGGTCCAAGACAACACATTGATCAGCCCATGACAAAACTTAAATGAGCGTATCCCAGTCTAACAAGGCTGTTCTGTCTCTGCCAGCCAAGGCTTTCCAGGAAGACTGTCATCCCGCCTCCCTCTTCTCATCACGGAAGGAGGAAGAGCCTTTTCTTAAGCATTACTGTATCTGTTACACAATCTGCTGTAACTTCCAAGGCAGAAGTTAATTCAGAGACAGAATCCATCCAATTAACAAAGACAATTTGAAGTTTTATTCCTGTTTAGAAAGACTGATAGCAGCTGCCCCAATTACATTATTTTCTTCTGTAACTCTGATACAGATGTTCTGAATTGCTCCACCTCCTTAAACACTCAAATATTTCACAATTAGTTGAATGGTGGATGCAAGTCATCTAATTTCCTTTTCCAGTAAGGGTCACTATTGGAAAATTGGCATACCAAGGCTAAATAACCATGTAACCGGTGCAAATTATGACAACTGCTGTTCCAGTGAATCTGTGCTGTGCTTTTTGTGCAGTTTCTTAAAGCAACAGTATTGTGTACTGCAGAATGGAAGGGGAAGAACAACTAAATTAACCTTACTACTCATGATCAATCTTTGAACCCAGAACAGGGGAAAATTCAGTAATCAAATTAAGAGGGGAAAAGATAAAGTGAAACACCTTCCAGTAGTAAATCCTTGCTACAATGCATTCACTAGCAGCAGAAATTGCATATGGTCATCTTGCAAGCAAGGAAAAATGGTAGCAAAATTTAACATGTTCAGTGGTACGAAACCTATACCAATGCTCTGATTTAAAAGCTCCGAATGATCTTTAAGGATTGATCAACAATGGAAAACGACTGAATCCGAGTTAATGCTGACCTTTATACTTTTCCAAAAATGCTTACATTTGTTTCCAAATGCAGTGCTCTGGGAAGCAAAAAAGATACTCTAAAGCAATGTAATCTATTCTTTGAAACATCCAAAAGAAGATTACAGGATATGAACTGCCTGCACTGTGAACTATGCTTAATAGGGCTGCCCAAAGTGCCCTGCACATCTGCCACAACAGCACCCGATACTCAATATTAAATAATGAAAGATAGTAACATTAAAGTATACTAATAAAAAGAAACCTACTAAAACCTGGTGCTTTCCTTGCACTTCTGCAGCAGAAACCTACTAAAACCTGGTGCTTTCCTTGCACTTCTGCAGCAGACTACAGAATAACCGGGGGGGAAGCAAAAGTACACTAAAAACTCAGCTAGACCCTTCCCTAGCACTGTCCACAGAACCAGAAACTAATTGTGGCAGGTTTTCCAAGGAGGGAGAAGAGACACCCCAGCTCACTCTGCCCAGTGGCAAGTCCATGTGCCGTTTGTGACAAGCCCTCAGAGAGGTAAAATTAGGTTAAAAAGCCAGGATTTTTGAACAATGTGCCAGAGTGGTAACTTGATCTAGGAATAAGCCCAATGCAAGAATGAGGAACTAAATGCTTTCTGACCTCTAATGCCAGGAAACAAAGCATCACCTCCTCCTTTTGAAGGGCAGCTCAAAAGCAGCATTCACAACTCACAAGAACAGGGCACTAAAGGAAGCTGCCCTTCACTGCCTCTCCTCCCATTATAAACTGCTTAAGGACTACGCTCATCTTGCTGGAGATACAAAGAAGTATCTCAACTGACATCAGCCCCCCTCTCCACACAGTATTAAATAAACATAGTCGAGCATCATGAAGCAATGTAAAACTTGTCTTTTTTAAAAGAAATTGGCATGGAGCAATAAGGTTGAGTATACCTTGCAGGCACAAACCAGGGACTACTATTCCAGAAAGAACAGAGCTTACTGCTTGGTTAAAAAAACCCAAACCAACCCAAAACAAAACCCCACACACCACAAAAACACCTGGGCAAACTGTAATGAAACTGAGATATACTTGGTGTCCCACTGACTGCAGTCACAGAAAGGCCTACTCACTTCAGTTCCCAATGCTGAAACACCCTAAATTGGACACTTAGTCATTAGTCAGTTTGGAAAGTTCTGGGATGTGGTTTTCCTCTGGAGTCACATCCGGGTGGCTTTTCAAGGGCAGTATTTCTGTGAATAATTACCCTCTTTCTATTAAAATTAAAACTGCCTACCAGAAAGTAAGCTCAATGTTAAGTCTAGGCCTTTGCACAACACTAATTTTTCAAAGTTGTAATGCAATTGAAGGGGTGGAAAAAAACCAAACAACCTCACCCCTTTTCTCAAGGTGAAATATTAAAAAGAAAGATAATTAAGGCAACCTAGCTGCTGTTTACTTAATGTTTTCTGTCATTTACAAACGCACCTTCGTGGACTGCGGGCCTTGCTTACGATTCCTTTAGCAGTTGTGTAGGAGGTTGTTTTGTTTGGTTGTTGTTTGTTTGTTTGTTTTTTTTAAAGACTATATTCTTTCATTTTCTATGCTTTTAAATAACTATACTTGTTGGCATGGAAAAGCCCGTATTTACTACATTCTTCACATTTAAACCTTATTACTCCAGGAGATTCAGTATCTCTGCAGCTGCAAAGGTGGGAAATGGAAGGATTTTTCTCATATCTTTCTACCAAAAATGCAACAAGAGCGAACGATGACTGCAAGATGAGGCTCACACCTGCGGTACTCGAACCACGCATGTGAAGATACGTAAGGCAGCTCCATCAGCCTAGCAAAGAGGGGCATCCCTCCGCCAGGGCAGTGCGTACACCGACTCCTTCCTTGAGGAATGCTATCGGGTCAAGAGGGATCAAGGATCCAAGACATTCATTTACGCTCCTCGCATCGATGCGCTGGCGTTCACCAGCGCGGCCACCGGTGCCCCTGGCCAGACCGCCTGCCCCGCGCACCGGACGCGGAAAGATGCAGCTGTAGGTTGCGCAACCCGGGCGGCTCCACTCGGCTACGCCAGACCCAGCACGGCCCCGAGCATCCGCCGCACCACGCCGTTCCCGGGAGGTGGGGGCGCCGCCGCCACGGCTCCGCCCGCTGAAGGCTACCGAGTCGCCAGGCGGGAGACCCGGCCCGGGCGGCCGCGCCTGCCACAGCCGCACGGCGAGGCCCTTCCCGCCCCGCTCCGCTCCGCCGCGCCCGCTTACCCCATGCTCGCCGCCGCCGCTCGCCCCGCGCCTGCCACCAGGCCCCGCCCCCGCCCCGCGGCGCCCCGCCCTCTCCCCGCCCCCGCCCCGCGGCGCCCCGCCCTCTCCCCGCCCCCGCCCCGCGGCGCCCCGCCCTCTCCCCGCCCCCCGCCCCTTAAAGGGCGCCGCAGCCACGGCCGGGGGCTCCCGCGCACCTTCCGCCGGGGCGGGCGGCGTGGCCCCGCCGTGCGCGCAGCGCCTCCCGCCGGCCGCCTGCGGCACTACCGCCCCTCCGCCAGCCCCGCCGGGTTCACCAGGCAAACACACAGCGGTCACAGCTTCCCGGCTCAGAACTAACCCCTGTCCTCTCTGTAGTCTTCCACGACACGAAGAGTAGAAACGTTTTACTGCAGGACTCTTGTGATCACCAGCGCAACGCATAGATTTAAAAGAATTCATTTTGCCCGAGGTTGAAAGAGCACAAGACGCACTGATAACAAGTAAAGTGCAAAAGATGCTAAAAAGCACGGAGATACTTCAAACAAAAGCACCTTCTCTTACTGAGCAGCTATGGACTTCAGCTGTCAGTACCTAAGAGTTACCAAGCACACGTGTGCTAATGCTTTGCTAACAGACAACCTCCTGTCCAGGAGTAAAAGCATGAACTATTAAGCACAGCAATTGTCACGACCTAACCTCTTCCTCCCACTCCTACTTCAAGTATCATGACACATACATGGAGTTTGAGTACAACACATTCCTAACGCACAAAGATGTATTTCTGTTTACATATTCTACCAGCACATACTGATAACACAATGAAGAACCTCTAAGTAAGTATCACTTTAAAAGCTGAGATTTTGCAGAGCTTACCTGGGGCCAGAAGAAATGTAATAATCAGGGTCCGAAAAAAACTGCATATAATTTACGTTGCTTGAGCCAGAGGTCCTGTAGTAAGAGAATTCATCTCAAAAATTGAATTTATTACTTAGGTTATTTTATTATATATTCTTTTTTATATAGAGAAAGTCCAGATGTTTATGAAAGGTAATATCCAATAAAAAGAGAGATTAATTTTGTCATCCTCAAAGGAAAATTAAACAGGGTAAAAATATTTGGCAATGCTCAAAAAACACAGACCAGTGCATACATCAATTTGTCCACCTCAACGTTCCCATTTTACAGGTAAGTTAACATGCATTAGCATAGATCCCTGATCAAGCCAGATGTAGAGCTGAAAGGTCCCATTGTAAGTTTTTAATGGTCAAACTGTATTTTTGTCATCCAGTGATAGAATTAGAATGTGCTGTGTATATTCGGTTTGCCTCATACCTTCCATCAAGCAGGTAACACTGAAATTGTTGTTCTTCATCAAATTTTAAGAAGGCATTAGAGCAACAGTATTGATGCACGCAATCTCCACAGCAGAAGTTGGGACAGGATTTTGCAGGGTGTGCCTTGCCACGATGATCAATATATGCCTGACAATCCTCACCCAAAACTGAAAAAAGTTAAAATCCAATAGTTAGTAACTAAAGAATTAATCACAGAACGTCTCTTTCTCATACTGACCACACTTAGGCTGACATTTAAATTTTTCAACTTTTTTCATTAGGTCCTACAAATCAGTTGTTTCCTTTGGAGTACAGCAAAGGCAAATACTTACTCCCACACACAGAGTATCTCATCTTCATCAAGTAGCTCTTCCTGACTGTCCACACACACAAAAAGGACTAAACTGCATGCAAATACACTTTAAAGATGCTCTGTCTGGTGACACTCTCTTCACTACACCTGCTAGTAGCTACTAAATTACTGTAAAGACTCAAAGAGCAATGCGACCAGCCAGATACACTAAAAAGCCCACACAAACCCTAAGACTGTTTAGGTATTTGACTCGATGCAACAGATGCAACACAACCACATTCACCATGGGTTTAGATTTCTATGTGACTTGGTTGTCTCTACCTGTTGCTTTGTTTACTTTATGGAAAATCCTAATCCAGTTAACCCATGGCATAAAATAGAGATGTCATAGAACAGAGATTCCTAGGACTAAAATCAGTTAAGTGCTGTCCTCCTACTGCAGGCATCAACTAGTACAGATACAACGGTAAGGAAATGGCGATGTTCACGCACTAGGATGGATTTCTTAGGGGATATCCCATGCTTTTCATCATTGCACTGGGTTGATGCATTCCTTAACATACCAGCTTGTTTTCTCTCTCAAGCCTAAATGACTGCAACATAAGAACAGCACATTAAAAAGCTTCCAACTGCCACATAAAAATACTTCTCAAAGCTTAAATAAAAAGTGCTTCCCAAGAAAAAGCTTTAGCAAGAGCATCATTACAGTTTTCAGTGATAAATGCTGCATTCAGTTGGTTTCTATTCCTCATTTTCCTTCCTATCACATTATCACATACTACATTAGCAAGACATACCCTGATATTTTGCCCCTAAACAACACTCTGAGAAGCTCAAATTACTTCAGGTGTAATTGCTCAGAGAAAGCAAACAAGATGAGGCAAAGACAACAAATCACATTCCTTCAGAAGAAAAGTAAGGGGTACTTCCTGGAGTATTTAAACTGTGCCATTTGAAAAAAATCACTGTGAGCCACCTCAAAGAACCCTTTTCCTGGTGCTTGCCCTTCAAAGTACTTACAGATAAAACTCTTTACCATTTCAACCATGCTTTAGCGTAGCCCTCAGACAAACTGTGATCCTTCACTACTCTGACCAAGTTACATGTCCTCTTGCATATCCACTAAAGATCACATTCACCTTCCCTGCACGTCTGTGAAAAATTTGATCCACCAGATAATGTGATGCCACTGATGCATACAGTATCGAGAGCGTTCCACCATTTCAGAGACTTCACTTGCTAAGTCCTATGATCACATCTGCTTTTTCACATCTGCTTTTTCACATCACATGACAAAGTTGGGGAAGCCCACATCCTCCATCCTTTAAACAGAATAGTTACACATAGGGCAGCTGAAAAAAACCAAGTTATCAATGTTAGCATGTGATGGCTATGTATGAACTCAGTTATCAAATGAGTCAATATAAGCAGTGCCGCTTGTGCAGTATCATCACTTAACACCTAAGTATTTACATTATCTTGCCCTAAAAGGCTGAAGTTTTCCATGCTGGGGGCGTAAAAGTGAAGATTTTTAAAGGGATGCATCAAGAACGACCAGCAGCGGCTTTGTGGTACGTTTCTCCCCCAACAGTCTCACCTTGGGTTTGCCGGTAGACAGCGTTCATGAGGTGGGTCCACAGAGCCAGTGCTGAGGCACCTACTGCTGCCGTCGGACAACACACCCGTATCACAACGAGATTTCCTTTCCGCTCCACTTTTCGCTAGTGCGCCCACACGGCAAATAGCCGCTGTTCAGCTGTGGGTTCCTCCCGCCCGCGCCCACGGACCTCGCAAAACCACGGGCCCCAGCCCCAACGTGGGCAGGAGCTGAGCTGAGGGGTCTCTGCTCAAAGCCGGGGCTCCCCCATGCTGGGGGTTCGGCAGGGCCCCCCCGGGGGGAGCAGCCTCGGCCACGGAGGAGGCCGGCAGGAGCCGCCGCAGCCCGCCAATACTCCTTGAGGACCGCCGACGCCCTCGCTTCCACCCCCGGCATCCCCTGCCCCTCAGCCGCCTCCCGCACTCACCGGCTGCCAGCAGCAGGCAGAGGAGACCGAGAGCGCCCCGCCACGTCGCCATGCCCACCGCTGCTTCCCCCCGGGGCGGGCGGGCGGCCCGCCGGGACTCCGGCACCCCTGGGCGGCGCCTCGCGGCCGCGGGCGGAGCAGCGGGCAGGGCGGGGGGCGGGCGGGGCGGGCAGGGCGGCGCGTGGGGGACGCAAAGGGCGGGAAAGCGCTGAGGCGGTCGGTGGCTCCTGGGGAGCGGCCATGGAGCGTCACCCTGGGCTGTGTGGGGGTGAGCCTAGGGCTGCTGCGTTTGGGCCTCGGATGAGGCCTGCTGCGAGGCCGGTGCCCTCCACTCACATCCCTGCCATGTCCTCACCCAGCTCTCTGCTGTCAAGATGGCTCCTCAGCTGGAACCTCTGCACAGCGCTGGCCCGGTAGCCAAAGGGCATTCCCCAGCTCCCCAGCATGTCTGCTCTCTGCTAACTGAAGGCTTCCTTCTTGCAGTAGAAGCCACAAAATCCTTTTTAGAAACTCAGAATCATTTAGATTCTGACTTTTGAGATCATCAAGGCCAACTTATTGCAGGACTGCCAAGTCCGTCACTAAACCATGTCCCTCAGCACCGCATCTGTGTGTCTTTTAAACACCTCTGGGGACAGTGACTCCACCACCTCCCTGGGCAGCCTGTTCCCATGTTTGACCACCTTTTCTGTGAAGAAGTTTTTCCTAACATCCCATCTACACCTCCCCTGGAGCAGCTTGAGGCCATTTCCTCTTGTCCTGTCACTTGTCACCTGGGAGAAGACACACACACATCCCCACACCCGCCCACAGCGGTCATTGCAGGGAGCGATAAGGTCCCCCCTGAGCCCCCTCCTCTCCCGGCTGAACACCCCCCGTTCCCTCAGCTGCTCCTCACAGGACTTGTGCCCCAGCCCCTTCCCCAGCTCCGCTGCCCGTCTCTGGACACGCTCCAGCCCCTCAGTGTCTGTCTTGCAGTGAGGGGCCCAAAACCGAGCACAGGATTCGAGGGGCGGCCGCACCAGCGCCGAGCGCAGGGGGACGGTCACTGCCCTGGTCCTGCTGGCCACACTGTTTCAGATACCCGCCAGGATGCTGTTGGCCTCCCTGGCCACCCGGCACACTGCTGGCTCATGTTCAGGTGGCTGTTGACCAACCCCCCAGGCCCTTTCCCCCCAGGCAGTTCCCAGCCGCTCTGCCCCGGGGCTGTAGCATTGGGTAATGTTGTTAGACCCAGCTGCAGGACCTGGCACTGAGCCCTGTTGAATGACCTACAGTTGGCCTCGGCCCATCGATCCAGCTTTTCCAGATCCCTCTGCAGAGCCTTCCTGCCCTAAAGCACATCCACACGCCCCACCCAACATAGTGTTGTCTGTAAACTTTCTGAGGGTACACTAGATCCCCTTGTCCAGATCATCAATGAAGATACTAAACAGACCTGGCCCCAATATTGAGCCCTGGGGAACACACTGGTGAGCAGCCGCCAGCTGGATGCAACTCCATTTACTACCGCTCTTTGGGCTTGGCTGACCCGCCAGCTTTTTACCCAGCATAAACTATACCTGTCTGTTCTGGTTTCAGCTGGGACAGGGTTAATTTTCTTCTTAGCAGCTGGTGCAGTGCTGTGTTCTGGATTTGCTGTGAGAACAATGTTGATAACAGGCTGATGTTTTTGGTTGTTGCTAGGTAGTGTTTGTACTAAGTCAAGGATTTTTCAGTTTCTTGGGCCCTGCCAGCCAGAGGCTGGAGGGGCAGGGGAAATTGGGAGGCGACACAGCCAGGACAGCTGAGCCAAACTAGCCAAAGAGGTATTCCATACCATATGATGTCATGCTAAGTATATAAGCTGGGGAAAAAGAAGAAGGAAGGGGGGACATTTGGCATTATGGCATTTGTCTTCCCAAGTAACCGTTACATGTGATGAAGCCCAGCTTTCCTGGAGATGACTGAACACCTGCCTGCCCATGGAAAGTAGTGAATTAATACTTTGGTTTGCTTTGCTTGCATGCGTGGCTTTTGCTTGACCTATTAAACTGTCGTTATCCCAACCCATGACTTCTTTTATCTTTACTCTTCCGATTGTCTCCCCCATCCCGCTGTGGGGAGAGTGAGTGAGTGGTCGCATGGTGCATGGTTAAACCACAGCACCATCCAAGCAATGACCGCCCATTTTCTACATGAGAACGCTGTGGGAGACTGTGTCAAAGGTCTTACTAAGGTCCAGATAGGCAACATGCACAACTTTTCCCTCAGCCACTAGGAAGGTCATCTTGTAGAAGGAGACCGGGTTCATCAAGCAGGGCCTGCCTTTCATAACCCCATGCTGGCTGGGCCTGATCCACCCATTGTCCTGCATGTGCCATGTGATGGCACTCAGGACGATGTGCTCCATAACCTTCCTCGGCACTGAGGCTGGGCTGAGAGGCCTGTAGTTTCCTGGATCCTGCTTCCTACCCTTCCTATAGATGGGTGTTACATTGGCTAAGCTCCAGTCTTCTGCGACCACCCTGGTTATCCAAGACAGTTGGTGAATGATGGAGAGTGGCTTGGCAAGCTCCTCCGCCAGCTCCCTCGGTACCCTTGGGCAGATCCCATCCAGCCCCATAGACTTGTGTGTGTCTAAGTGGAGCAGCAGGTCACTGGCCGTTTCCTCCTGGACTGTGAAAGGAGCCTGAGAAATGTCAGCTATCCGAAAGGATTTCCCTCCTGTTGGAGACCAGCAAGCTCCTTTCTAGTGCAAGAAGGAGAAAAGATCTGGTTGCAGGGCGACTGCTGAAGGGCTCTGGGGAAGCTGGCGGAGAGCTGGAAGGCTGAGTCAAAGAATGATGGTGACCAAAGCACGAAGGAAATCCCGTGGGGTGGCTGTCCAGACTTGAACAACCCTCTGTGCTTCAGGCAAACTACAGGTTGTCTGACGGTGTGTGCATGAAGCGCCTTCCTGATATAGGAGTTAATGTGGCAATGTAGTGTTAACGTGGTTAATACTGACATAGGAGTTAATGTGGCATGCACACCGCATGGCAAGGTTTTGGGGGGGGGGGGGCTACAGGAGAGGCTTCTGAGAGAAAATGCCAGAAGCTTCTCCCACATCCAACAGAGCCAATGCCAGCTGGCTCTGAGACAGAGCTGCCACTGGCCAAGGCTGAGTTAATCGGCGATGGTGGTAACGCCTCTGTGATAACTGACTGAAGGTCTTTTTTCTGATTTGAATGGTAATAAATTAAACTATTTTTCCCCAAGACAAGTCTGTTTTGCCTGTGACAGTAACGGTGGAGTGATCCCCCTGTCGTTATCTGGACCCACAAGCCTTTCGTTAGATTTTCTCTCCCCTGTCTGGTTGAGGAGGGGAGTGATAGAGTGGCTTTGGTGGGTACCTGGCGTTCAGCCGGGGTGAATCCACCGCAGGCCTGAAAGTTGATTCATTAAAGCAGGGAGCAGCTGTCCTCTCCGAGGAAGTCAGGAGAACCTGGGAGACCTGATGGGCTTTTCTGCCAACAAAGAGGCAACGAGGAAGGAAAGGAGGTCCAAAAGAGAACTCCCTGGCCACACTTTATCCTTCTATTCTTGACTGCTGTGACCAGCAAGACATGAGGTCTAGGTATGGCCAGAACTGATAGTGCTCTGCAGGGGCGCTGCGACGTAAACTCCGAGGCACGCCTGAGCAACGGAGTGCAGATGCAGCTGGCCAAAGAGCTGTGGTCGTGCAACGCCTCGCTGTGAGCAAAGGTGCATGTTCCCTGGCACCGTTCACCTCTGTTGGCATGTAGCTAATGGAGCTCTGTGTTGCCCTGGTGTCAGAAGACTGATCGAAACCTCAGAAAGCCTGGTGGGAAGGAAACCCTGAGCACGAGTTTGGCTTGGAAGGTGGCTGGTAGAAGAGGATGGCCTCTGCTCACTCTCAGCAGTGTCAGCCGGCTGGTATTTAGTATTGTAGAAGGGCTTCTTGGGGTTTCAGGTTTCTGTTTGGTCCTGTATTGCACTTTGGCCCTGGATTCCCCAAGGCTGGGTTTTGCATTCCTTTCTTTCCACTCGGGTTTCACCTGAGACATTGTCTGGTTTTTGGCCTAGCAGTTTCCAGTGTGGACTCAGTGGTGCTGGGCGAGGAAATGTCCCTGCTGCCTGGGTGCTCATCTGAGCCAGCAGCTTGAACTGACTTCCCTTGGGAACTCCTCCTGCCTCTGGACTGAAGCTTGTCCTGCAGCACCATTGCCAAAGACCCCTGGGGACTGATGAAACAGCTCTCGGCTGCATGTAGCTAGCCTGCGTACAGTAAGGTTCTGAAGCTAAATGGTGCCTCTGCTCTACACTTCCCTTGTGTGGTTTGGGTTTTTTTCTCCACGAGATGTCCTCATAGGCATTCAAGGCAGCAGCTAGCAAGAGGAGGTTTCAGTCTTCCCCACCCTACCTGCTCCTTCCTAGGCTCTTGCAGAATCTTTCCTTTGCAGAAGGTTGGGAAGCGCAGGTGTATTAGGAGACGACTGTGAGCATTGGTAGAGGCAAATGGTCAGCAATTGAGAGGCGTGTGCAAGTCTCTCCCACTGAGAATCCCTTGTTGTTTCTTTCAGGTAAACCAGAGTTTTAATGGCAAGTCAGTGACTGGAGACATACACCACTGAGATAAGGAAGATTAAATCCGTCTTGTCTTGATAGGGACAAGTTAGGGGACAACTTGAGAAGATCAAAAAGCAAATAACCAAAGTACAGAGTAGATGATGAAGAAAACCTGTACTTTTTCTGAACTTCTGTTCTTCTTGTTTTCTTCTTTGTGCCTTCTGAATTCTGAGTCCTGTTTTCATTTTGGGGTTTTTTTCCCCGTCTTCAGAATTCATTTTGCATTATAGAAGTTTGAGAACAGATATAACAAATTTTCTTTAATTTCACATATTCTTTGGCAAACATGAATAGATAAGTTTATAGGTAACAGGCTTTATCTTTGAAAGCCATGAGATCAGACTCAGTTTTTTTAAATGTTGTTGTATCATGCTGCTTTGTGAAGATCTTATATTGAACTGGTTTTTGTGGTGCATGATACTTTCTGAAGCTATGAGGTCCTTTTAGTTGTAATAAGTGCTACACTTAGCATGCCTTACTACTTCTGCTCTTTTTTTCTCCTAAGAATTATTGTAGCATTGATTTTCTAATGTGCTGCTCTCCTGTGATCCAGAGGTTCATAACTGTTACCTGCTAGACAGTGCATCATAGTATGAAGAGACCTAATGACATACTATTTACAGCAGTACAGGGTTTCAGTCAAGACTGATCTTTTCAGGCCACTTTGATGGGCATTAAACTAAGAAACAGGTACATCAGGGCCCCAAATTAGCAAAGGAATAAAAGTGCTGCACACCTGCTGGCAGCCCTTCTGACTTACTAGATTTTGTACAGCTGCACATTTCAGCCTGTGTGGATTTTCTTGTAGGATAGCTGGAGAAGATGAAGGAGCACTACACTAAATTCTCTTTGGCTTTTACCATAACAAGGAACATGTTTGCAGCAGTTTGTCAGGAGAAAGTATATTATGCAGTAGCACATTACTAGAAAATGCTCTTTCTAGTAGAACTGCACTAATGCATGGATCAGCATTGATGCTTACACAAAACGGCTGGCTTGTTTTGCTAATGATCAATGCTTTCCTGCCATCTAGTCATTCAAATTACTCAAGTCCTTGGAATATTTTCTCAATAAAAATTGCTGTGTCAAATCACTTTATTAAATTGATATGACTGGCCAAAGAATACCTGACTGCTTTTAAAAAGATTTTTACATGTTTGAAAAATTATGAAGGTGGTACATTTTGTTGTCTTAAAATATAGTAAGGGGTTTTTTTTGTAATACTGTTTCATCTGTCACATTTGAGGATATTGCAGACATGTATGTTTAGCATCTTTGTTCAGTCTTCCCTTTCAGCCCTCTGTCTTTTGACATATCTTTTCTTTCCCTACAGTTCTGTGGTTTCCCCTGCGGTTTTTTAAGTCAGGTGCTTGGAATCAGATACATAGTTATGCTACTGGCTTGATGTATTGAAAACGCGAAACGTTTCACTGGAAACGCCCGGCCTGTCAGCAGCAGCAACGTGCCAGTAGCGCCGGCCGCCAGCGGGAGGCACGCTGCCCGGCCAGAGCTGTCTCGGCGATGCTAGTGCAGTTTCTTCCTGACGGTGGCATCAGCTGTGCAGGCTTTGTCGTGTTGAAGACAGGAGGGGGGTGCACAGTCCCGGGGAAGATGGGGGGGAGGGAGGAAGGGGTCGCAAACGCAACGTTCTGCATCATCCCAGTCGTCCTCTCGCTGGCGTGCGTCTTTCTTTTCCGACAGGGCTGTGTTTATTGATCTTTTAGTTTCTGCTTAGCTCTGTATTGTCTGCTCCAATGCATGCCGGTGGGTTTTTTTATCTGGTGATTCTGCCGCATGTATCACAGGGCAGCCAGTTCCACACCGTGGCAGTCTGCTTACACCGTTTTGTAGGCGATACAATGTGCCTACCTTTCAGCAAACTGTGTAGTTATTAGGTCTGCATGCACACAAGGTAAGGAACTACCTTGCTTAGCTGACAGTTGTGTTTTTCTGAACCTGAGTTGTATGTATCAGCTAGCTGATACTAAATACATCAAAGCCCAAAAGACACCCCTGCTGCCTTCCCTGCTATTTGCTTGTTCCAGCTGTTCAATTGATAGCATGTTGTGTGTGCTTTCAGACCTTGCAGTGCAGGGGGCAGGGTGTGAAAGATGGTGACTAAACAAGGAGGAAAAAGGAGAAACTAGTTGCTTCCAGGAGCAAAAACCACCTCTCTGCCATGTAATAGCTGTTTTCTTTCCCTCCCCCACCTGAAGTCACTCTTCCGTGTGCATGCTCCACCCTTCTCTTCCCCAGACAGCTTGATGCATGGAACACCTTTGAAAAATGGTTTGAGGAGCACAGCACTTCAGGAGCAACTGTGGAAGCCATCAGTAGCCATCTCTGCTTGAAGACAGGTGCTGTTGTAAACCAGCATTTCATTGCTGCAGGTATATTGGCATTCATTTCTCATAACCCAAAAATAGCTTGTCCAGCTTGGGAGTGAGGACATTCTCCCTAAAGGTCCTAGGAGCCTGAGGCTATGGCTGTGTTATGTTCAGAAGGCCTATCACCAGTTAGCTTTAATCCAGCTGGACTGAGTACAAGAGTACTCAAATAGTAACACAAGCTCAGTGTGGGCTAGCTAGCTGAGCAAGTGTCCGGGCTTCCCAAGAGGCTTCTAAAACCTGGAGGAGTGAAGGCTGGACCCAGCCTGGCTGCTGCAGCCAGTTTACTGCACTGTAGTGTAGCAATGTAACTTTCTGATGCGACTGCAGAGTGAGATTACCATTCAAATCATTAGGCCATAAATTCTTAAAGGCTTGGTCATGCTACCGAGCTACTTAAATTTTTGTGTATTTGTGTATTCAGCACAGTCGCTGAATGTAGTTGCTGAATGAAACAGCGTGCGGCTTTATTGCCTTGGAAACAGAAAGGTAACATGCATTAGCATAGGACCCCAGTGAAAACTTGGGTTTAGCCCATTTTTGATGCTGACTAACAGCCTACGTGCTGTTGGCAGCTGTTGAGTTAGCTGTGCTTTAATGGTAGTGATGTCGTCCTGTGTCCAAGCCCTAGGTATGTATGTTACCTTTGAAAAGACAAAAGTATGATCCGGCTGCTTCTGATGATATTGTTGTATTTAAAAGAACAGATACTTGTTGGAAGAGATGCTCATGAGCATGTGAATGTTGTTACCCTGTGTCTAATGTAAGATAATGTGATAAATCTTAACCACAAAAGTGGTTTAAGGTAATTCATTTTACATTGCGCCATCGGTTTCCATGATTCAGCTGACAAGTGGTAATCCTGCATAACTTGCTAACTTGTTTTCATCCAGGGCAGGTAAGTGTTGAAATACTGGAGTGGAGCAGTGCCTTAAAAAGAAAAAAAAACCTCCCCCCCCCCCCCCTACTTCTTGTGATGGTGGTTAACAGTCTGGTCTCTGCAAAAACTTAATGCTGCAGACTGGACTAAGAAAGAAGACTGCAGTTGTCTTACAGGCATTATGTTTTGATTAAGATATTGCTGAGAAAAAATGAAGAATCATTCTTGTTTGATTTGCTTATGCATTAATATATTTGGATTTGATCCATTTGCCCTGGAGAACAGCAGTCTCAGACTCAGAGGTAACACGGTCTGATACAAATCCCTAAGAATTCCTACCAGGAAACTTTGGCTTTATTTTTACTAGCAATCACGTACTTTCTGAATGCAACTATAGCCAGAAGCTCAGTGTAGGGAACTGCTTTGTAGAAGGTCCTTGTCTTAATTGTCTGATCAGGGAAATGGTATCCTCAGCCAGGAGGTTACTACGGCAAGGTTAATACATTCAATCTGCATTTGCATTGTATCCAGAAACTTTTGACATGTTGGCTAATATGATTGGTGGGTTCGTTTGGTTTTTGTTCTGAGAAAAAGTGTGAAAGCATAAATGAAAAACTAATGTGTGTGATAAGCAATAAGCATATAACTGTAATTGTGGAACAAAGTGCATTTTATAGGGTGTTAAAAGTTATGGGGAATACATAGTGAGAAAGAAGAGCAGCTGTGGTCCAGTGTGGCAGTTACTACGCCGGTTTAAAAATCTGCTTGCCAGCTAGAATCCAGCAAAGATAAAGATCCAGCTGCCTGATTTTTTTATTTTATTTTATTTTTCACCCCCTCCAGTTTGCCTGTAGCAGGCACAAGGAACTACCCACAAGAGAGCCGATGATTTACAACTCTTTGGAAGGAGAGGCCTGTGCCTTTTCTGCCTGCCGTCTCCTCTGCCATGTATTTGTGGCTTCCAGCTTTCATCTCTGTTACGGAACGAGTAGATGCATTGAGAAGTTTCTCAGTATTTGTCAATATCTTTCCTATTAAAGTTTCACTTTCCCTATGTTTTTAGCAGCAGTATTCACAGTGTTTGAAACAGCTTTGCTAGGAATTACAGCTTTTCCCAACATCAGTTTTATTAGAATATGTGTGATCAGAGTATTTCTGGTTTTCAGCTCTTGAATACTCATTTCAAATGTATCTATTTTGATGTAATTTGGTTTTAAAAAATGATACTCTTTAAGAAAACTTGGACACATCTCCCCTACGATCTTTATTTTTCTACTTCCAAAACATGCTGTATTTAACTTTCAGAACATTAAAAACAATGCAGTCTGACTTTTGTCCTCAATTTTATGCTTTGCTGTGTTAAATATAAATGCCGTATAGATAACTGAATGATAGAGCTGCTTTCTGAAATGATATCCTGTAGTATTCATCTTCTATGGAAGATAGTCTATTCCCTCATTGTACACTACATCATGAAAAAAGGAGAAAGTGGGGCCTGTCCCTTGCAAGTGTTTTTGGAAAATATTGTCAGTTAAAAAAGCAAAGGCATTTTTGGGGGTGGTTTTCTGTAAAGAAGGAAGAACAAAGAGGTTAAAGAAGTTACAGGCTTGAAAAGATTCTTGCGCTTAAAAAAATAAAAGGGACGATGATGTTAAGACATGCATGAATTGGTTGATAAGAAGACTGAAAGAAGTCTCTGTTTTAAAATACATATGTAGAGCTTGGGTTTGTCTAATTAAATCTTTGGCTTTTTAACCCTGACAGTTATGCCATGTAGTTAAAAAATAATAATAAAATCTCTAACCCTGTTTCTTATGCCCTATTTTTTCTAATTGCTGCTTATACATAAATTAAAAATATTTTTCCCCTTAGAAAAGCTTCCCCTTAGAAGCTACTTTTTAGCTTCTTTGAGATGAAACTGGCATGTAAGATGCAGTAAGTAATTTGAATTAACTTAAAATCTGTATATTTTCAATGAAAATGTTAATGTGGGTTAGTAAGATACTGCTTTAAACCAAGGCACATGCTAGTTGATTAGGGCAGTTCAGAACACACTGAAGTAAGTCTTTCCTGAAGTTAATGTTTAATTAGGTAGCCTATTTATTTTGTTTGCAGTTTGTACTAAGGAATTATAAGCCAGTCTTTTCACAGTGTGAGCCAGAAGGACTCGCAGGCTAAAACAGGCTTTACATTAGGAAGCTCAAAATCAGCAGTGAGGCAAGGACCTCAGCAAGCGGCTGGATGAAGATTGTTCTGTAAGAAGTTATTCTTATGAGGCCAAGCATTGTACTGACTGCCTAGGCAGTATGTAGAGGGATGGACGTGCCTGTTGCTGGGATATACTTCTCTGGGCAAAAGTAGAAAATAGCCCATAAATACTTCTTGGGAAGGAAAGAAATCCCTCATGAGTTAAAGATGACTTTCTTGTTTTTTAAAGGCAGTTGTGGATTAATTCTTATATGTGAATTTAAAGTTGGGCTTCCATTCCCTGGAGGAGATATCCCTTCCTTCTTATATTTCATTCTACTTCTCCGCCCCCACCACAGGGCGCTTAACCACAACTTAAATGAGAGGGTGTGACTGTACTGTTTAATTAAATGATGGTATTGACATGAAAACAATTGTGACTTCATTCATGGCGCTTCTTACAGAAGCAAACACTGGGCCAAGATATTACAGCAAAGAAATCAAGGTGAAGTTACTTGTTCAAAAGAGTAGGGAAATAATTGTGCATCTGTCAAATACAATCACTTCTTTGTAAAATTCTCATCCAAAATAAATAATTTGAAGCAATACTGATACGTTTGATATTAATAATAATGTCATCACAGCACTGAATTTTAGGGAGTGGACCAATTACTCTATTATTGTTGAAATGTGATATCAATAGCTCTGTTCTTCAGTTCCGCGTTCATAACTGGATTCTGCCTTCCGAAGTGCATGAATTTCTTCGGTCATAGGGCAGTTTGCTGCCATTGCCAGTCCGTGCAGCTGTGGCCACCTGACTGTGCTGGGACGCAGCCAAGGCATGTGCCAGCATTCGGCTCCGAGTGCCCTGTGGGTGCAGGGAGGAGGCAGAAGGGTTAGGTGCAACTGCCTCACGGATTTGCTGTTCGTGTATGCCACCACCTTTTGACTATTTAGTTTTTTCCTATTGGTAGAGTTCAAGCCACACTTTATGTGCAAATACAGCTTCCAAGGAAATAAAATTCTGTTGGGCATTTTGCACTAGGCAGAACTGCAGATTTCAGCTTGCTGGTAACGTGTTTGTACATGCAATTATTTATTTGATGGATCTAATGTGTATTGTTGCAAAATGCCAAAAGTGCACATCTTAGAATTTTCATGTGTGACTGACTCCTGTGATGAAGAACTCATGACTTCTTGGCCAGTTACTTTTTGTAATGGGCCAAGAATTTTCCTATTCACCACAAATTAATCAGGTTTAGTGTTGGAGATTGAAGTCCCACTTACTGCTGAAATCTGCATGGAAGGTCTTTCACATGAATGCTGTTTTTGAAGATGACACCTGAGGCTGTAACAATTGTGCTATTGATGGACCTGAATTAATCAGAAAGCCTTATTAATTTGTTCTTTTTAGTTATACATGGAAGATTTTCACAGCAGCTTGGCCCGTTAATTGGGATCATTTGCTTTAATATTACTTTTTTTCATGATCAAGGTGTACCACTGAATCCATGGCCCACTCAGGGCTTGCTCAAGCAGATCAGTTCTCAGAACTCTGAAGTTGCTCATTTTACTAAGTTTCTGGGTTTTGTTCCCAGGTTGACATTACTTTAGGAGCTGAAGCAGTGGTTTGTTAGCTTCTCCATTCCGCACCTTAAAGCAGCTGGTATTTTTGGTCACTTTTCCCTGGGCTAGGGCACGCCCTTGATTTCCAATGAAAAGAGTTAATGCTGGGGCAGGTGAGATTTTTAGACCCTCAGGTACAGTCTTGTCAGTGCTGATTTTAATACACAGATCGCACAAAAAGGGAAAACTTTTTTTTTCCCCCCATTAAAAAAAAAACCCAAAACATTTAAGGGTATCTTAATTGTAAAGCCATGGCTTGTTTTCTTTTATGAGGGGGGTTTAATTTGCTTTCTGCTTTCAGTTCAGTATCTTTTGAAATTGTCTCACCTTGGTCTCTCTGCTTTCCTTCTTACAATGATCATGCAGTTTTAAAAGATTTTTATCAGACAATACACCAGCAGAAATTTGAGCCGTGTTCTGTTGCTTTGGAAACAAGAACTAATATAACAAAAGTTTGCACGGCTTCACATGAAACATCTATAGGCTACGGCTTTCTGCCCATACACCGCTTAATTTCAGGGAGGTATAGGTTCTCAGGCAAACTTGTTACTTCTCCTGGTGGCTTGAGGGGGACTGTCACTGCGTGTTGTAATGCAGTCCGGCTCGCCGTGCTGCTGTTAGCGGGGCTTCTGACGTGTGGTAGCAGCAGGCAGAGTCCGTGTAGCAACAGCTCTCCCCGCCAATCCGCAGAGATGCTCGATCAAGTGGAAGCGTTTGTAGCACTTCCTCTGCTTTTATTTTTAATTTGCTCTTTCCTCATCCCCCCCCTCCACTGCAGCTATAAGGTGACGTCCTGAAGCTTCCACTCTGTTTTGTGCAATAGAACTTGGTTAACAAAGTTTTTTCTGTTAAATCATTTAGTTGTGACCTATATCTGCCAGGAAAAGGTCCTGTATTTTATTTTCCCCTTTCTGTAAACTACTCTACTGCACCAGCTGTACAGTGCAGCTAAGTAAAACATCTGAATTTCCGTGTACACAGTTTTCAAGAGGACTTAGGAAAGAGTGAAGAGATTTTATTAGCATTTACTGCAGTTCATCAACATCCACTTTGATTAACAAGGCTACAGGAAAGGCGGTACTGGAAAATTACTGCACAGAGCACAGCGTAACTCGTACATGCTGTGGACTGCTGAATCGCGAGCGGCTAACACTGGTATTAGTGAGATTCCTCTGCTGAGATGGAGGGGGTTGGACAGCTGACGCAGATGACAGTGGCAAGTAGCGTTGCACTGTGAGGAATGGGGAGAGGTTAAGAATTAATGCAAGTTAGAACTGAACTCTGGTCCCGCCTTCCAGGTATTTAAGACAGCTGGAGGCACGGGATAACAGAAATACAGAAGAAAGTGATCTCTGAGTCTCCTGTCTACTACTCTGTGTTTTGGAACAGAGGAAAATGAGTCTTTTGCTTAAATTCTCATTGCTAGGTGAAAGGGTAATTGTTCCTCACGCCTTCCAACTCCAGCCCAATTATCAGATCTGTGTTACAGCCTGGAAGCAAGCAGTGTCTTTGCTTTGGTAGCAAAGTCCAACCTACAGTAACAGGGACTGAGTTGCAGGGAGGATGTACATGGCACCTCTTTATAAGACAGGTTCTTACACACAGAGGCCCTTTGTGCTTTGTGCTGCTGAGTAGCTGGACCTGCTGTTTCTGACAAGTCCCTCAATTTAACTTGATGGTATTTCATATCCTATAGTCTTGTTTGCATTTGGTTTTAAAATGCTTTCTTACCCAAAGACAAAACCCGATAGCCTGTTGCTCAGCTGTCACTTGGAGGTAGTTGAGGACACTGATCCATGGTCACACAACAGAACACGGTATGTTTGGGAAATGAGCAGTCGCCTTTCCAAAGGCTTTGTTCAAATGGTCAGGATTAAATTTCTCTTTTGGTAAATTTTTTTTGCTTAAGAATATGGAGTATCATCAGCTAAAAGTTAGTTCTTTGCTCTTTTGACTTTGTAAAAACAAGCGTGCAAATGTTGAACTTACCTTTCATTTTCTTGAGTGGGATATTTGTGGGGTTTTTTTCACCTGGATGTCCATGCAGGTTGCTTTGTAAGGCTACAGTTTTATCTGCCTTGTTGCAGTTCTCATAAGGCAAGTTAGGGAGCGGGCTGCATGCTGAGCACTTACTGAACGGCGCTTGTAAAGAATGCTCTGCATTCTCCTCCTGCGGAAAGGCACAGCAGTTCATTTTAAAAGAAGTCATCAAGTGGGGAGATGTAAGATATATGCACGTTGCATATATCTGTACCAGGCCACAGAACACAGCCAGAAAGGAAGCTGTTACAGATGCATGGGCTATAAACCAGTCAGCAGTCTCTTAATTAAAAGTGACATTGATATGAAACAGTTGCCACTTTGGGGCATCACATAATGACGACTGTGCATGACGGAGTTAGGCAAATTTGCTGTGGTACGTTTTCAACAGCGTGCAGTGAAACTAGCCTCTAGAACTAGCTTTTTAGCCTAGGATCAATATGGAATGCTGTAATATTTCAGTAGCATTTAATTATAGTTTTTCTTTTAGGTAGGTGTCGTAGGTTCTTGGGTCTGCTCTTCTGACTGGTGAACATTTCATTGACTCCATATATATTCTAAGACACGGACATGACTGAAGATGAGACATTTTGCTCTTTAGGCAGTGCAGGAGGTAGCTGGATGTTCACAACAACTGTTGACCAACCAGTCATTCCTTCTGTCTATTTGTTATTGGCAAACCAAGAACTTCTGTCAAGAAACTCAAAACTTTAGTGTAAGGGGTGGGGAGTGGGGGGGGATATGAAATTGTCTCTGTTGCTTTCATTATGGAAAGCAAATAACTATTCTGCAAATAACCAAGACAAATTCTGAAAATCAGGGTGTCATTTTCTAGGTAGACCATAGTCCATGAGATGTGCAGAGCTAGAGGTCTCCCTGTCTAGTTTCTATTTTCAGCTCTTATGAGGAGATACTGCACAACTCCACAGTAGCACCCCAGAGAAAAAAAAGCTGTGCAATTCAGACCTGCTTGCTGTTTTGCGTATTCCTGTCCTTTGCTAACGATCTACCAAGCTCTGCAAACCAGTGGAGTAAGTCTGTCAAGGCCTGGACAGTAGTTACGGGAGGGAGGAAGTAGCACATGAACCTGTGCTGGTTCTTTCCAGCGCAGATCAGAAAGGTCAGGATGTATTCCCTACATCCTACTCTGGGCTGTCAGTATGAAATAATTCTAGTCTGGTAACAACAGTGTCTGATGTGTTGGAAAACTGACACCAGGCACCACGGGAACACAAATCAGTAACCTCTTAGTGGTGCAAGAGAATAGCAAAGGAGAATGGAGACTCATAAAATAAACCACTGTACAGCAGCTTTGATGTAAGCTCTGGTAGATCAAGCTTTTTACCCATTTATGCCTGTTCAAATTTCTTTCTCTTCCATACTTTATAGTTCAGCAGAATCTGTTTAATATTTAATTATTTAATTTCTGCCTCTGATCTGAATTTGAATCGCTGTAATGAATTTTCACTGTTCTGTTGTTTACCTCACTTAAAGGATGTGAATTCTGCCAGTGCAGAGCCAAGATAGATTTGGACAAGCTGCAGTGGTTGGGCAAGAGGAGGTTTGTTAGCCATCTAAAAACATCTTAATTGCATTTCAGTGCCAGCCTGAGATACGGCGTGTGTTGTTGCTGAGCGCCGTCCTGCTGTCAGACAGGAGTCAGGAGACCATATAACCTTGCCTATTTTGTTTCAAGATTTTGTACCATTGTGTAGTTCCATAAGTGTATCTTGTAGGAGGTTCATTAAACATTTTAATCATCCTAATTAAGAATTATTTTGCCTTCCATGAAGGTAACTTACCTTTCCCTTCAATACTGACAAACCTAAGTTGCAGGAAACTACTAACCAGACCTTAACGCAACGGGCCTGCAGACTTTTAAAGCTCAAGCGAGATTTTCTGGCTTTCAGCTTTGGGCTGTTTTGGGGGGGGTGTTGGTTTGTGTTGGGTTTTTTTTTTTTCTGGCAGTTGAAAGAAAATGTTAGTATTCATACTTCAGCTGAAAGTTGGAGATCTCTTTGTAAGCATGATTTCAAAACTTGGTTCTGTAGAGAGAATGCCATATCTTGAATCACCAATAACTTTTCTATTCCAAGTAAAACCAATTTTTCATTGTATGCAGTGATATGACAATTAGCGTGGTCTAATAATGTAAAGTGCTTGCCACTAGATTTTCTCTATACATCTTAAAAAACCTCCATCCCCCCCCCCCCCAAAAACCCCAAACCCCAAACTCCAAAACCATAAAAGGTCTGATTTTATTTCTGACTGTACATTGAGAACGCTTACCCCCTGTTGCAAACTGCTGAACACTGAGTTTTTTAGCAAATCAGACCACATGTTCCCTTGTGTAGATGTTCTCAAGTATATGCAAGTCTTTAAGCACTTTCTTTTGAGCACTTTACCCTACCTGCTCAGAAAAGAACGAGAATATTGCTCAAAATAGTCTTGGCTTTATGAGGCAAGCTCGTTGCACAAACATCTGTGGTTTCTGATTTCAGGGTTACAGAGCTGGCTAACCAGCAGTTCACCCAGTGTAGGGTGTCTCGGCGTGTTTCGCTCTCCTGGCAGCGCAGCTGAGACAGCTGCAGGGAAACAAATTCAGTCAGGTTCTGTTCACCACTCAGCCCCTTCACACTCAAAATCACTGCCTTTGCAAAATGTGAAAATACAGCTAAAGGAGTGCTGAGGTAATCAGTACCTAGCAGCAGCTAAAGATTTGGTTAATGAGCCTTTTTTTTTTTTTTTTTTAACCGTTCCAGAAACAGGAGCAGACAGGACAAATGACTATACAGCTTTAGACGTTATCTGACTGTTAAAGCATTTTATTCAAGAAATAAAGTTATCCAGTTTAGGTACCCATGTGTCTTAAGCCAAATGACTTCTGCCCTTGAGTTTGCCACATACAAAATTTTCTGTGGGATTCCTCTTACGCTTGCTTGTGTGGGCAGTTGCCTTGGTTCAGATGGCCACGTACTGCACAGTACCTGAAAGCTAAGTGAAGTTTCTGCAGCCTTCTCCCTGCTGGATTCTCCCCTTGAAGGAATTTTTGCCGCTCATGATGCGGTACTCCTTTTACAGTAGTTTTCACAAATATGATCACTCATACCAGACATCCAGTATTCAAGATCTTATTTTAGTTCCCCTGCATGTAGTAGAGGGCTATTTATACTCGCTTGGTTTTGCATGTGACACTTGGAGTAATAGGATATAAAACATTACAGCTTTTCAGATTCCTTGGCTTAGGTTGACTCTCATCTGTGCCATTAATACCTGTAACAAAGTGCAGTCATGGGGGGAGAAAGAGCATAGGTAGCAGAGAAGCCATTGATTTGAGGATCTTCCTCACAAGCTTCTCAGATGAAGTTATTTTCTCTATGAAACACTAGTCAAAGATGTACATGTGCAGTCTTAGTTCTTTTCTAGCCCATCTTTAGAAAAAGCTTAAATTAGAAGAAGAAAAAAAAAATAGCTACAGCCCTTCCAAGAAAGATCTAAGCATAAGCAAAGCTGAATTTGACGTGCTGTCATTTCTTGAAGACAGCTGTGGGGTTTGACTTTTTTCTAGGTTAAAAGCATGTTTTCTGTTTTAGATTCACATAGATTTTTATCTCCTAGATACCTTCTGCAAACACTCCTCTCTTCTGTGTGTGATTTGTAATACCTTCTTTGCATAAGCAAACTGACTGATAAATTATGATCCATTTATGCCTCAGTGCAGGTAATTGCGGATGCTTGGATGCTGCCGTATTCTACAGTTTAACTGGGAATATACTACACTCTGAGTATGCATGTTATGTGTTTAGTACTGCCAAGAAGAGGAGAGATAGCAAAGCATAAGAAACAAGATTATGTGGTGCAGTCACTGTTTTTAAATCTAGACGAATACAAATTTGTGGGGTTGACTTGGCAACTGACATTAATTTTTGATTTATTTTCTTTTGTTATACAGGTGTTGGAGGCAGTGGGAAAAATGTGTTGTCAAATAGTATAGCCTCATTTATCTTGAACAAAAGACAGCCTTGATACTGTGAAGGTAATGGTAGGCAGTGAAAAGAGAGATGAACTGTTAGGTTGCTCAGCCTGTTGCTACCTACTACATGTGTCAGCCTTTTTGCCAAAAGAAAAAAAGACTTCCTAGGTTCTGCGGGCTAACAAATGCATGTTTGTTTATATCACCTTACGTGAGCTCTAGGGGATAAAGTACTTTTAAGAAAAAAAAGGTTCTCCTGTATGGGAGTAGTGCTTTAAACTTAATTTTAAAGGCAATAGTTTTTATGTTGTAAAGGAGATTTAATAAAAATAGCTTGTAATGAAACCATATCTAAAGCTGCTAAGTTAGTTAGAAATGTAATTTAACAACAAACCCAAAAACTTACATATGGTTATTTACAACCTCCCAGACTACAATCTGGAAAAGGTGAAATGCAGGACCCGCTACGTGCAGCGACAGCAGCTCCTCTCGCTGAGCGGTGGCACCAGCGTTGCCAGGTCTGTGTTTGCACCCACGGGCTCAGCCGGGCGGCGGGTGGCAGCTTCTGTTGGAGTCCAGTCCCACAGAGCAGGTAGAATGGCTCATTCCTGAAAAAACTCCCCTGCCAGGCTGATAGGCTGTTTTAAAGGCCTATTTTATTTTCTTGTTCTAGTAGATAATTAACTGAAACTGTAACGCTGAGGTTTACGGAGTTGATTTCGTTATCTCGTTCCTGAAATGATGATCACTCTGTTTGCTCACATCCTGCTAAACTTCTCAGCTGTGGTGAAGCTGTTCTAAAGGAGTCTTTCAAGCATGCCATTCTTGTTTGTAAACTTTTGTAACCTGGGAGAAAAACTGAACTGATGCTGTTGGGCAGCATTTGACATATCTTGCAGTTGAATTGACACACACTTTGGATATTTTTTTTTTTATTTTAGATTTTGTGATTTTATTATTTTGGATAATAATATTTTAATTTTATAGGTACAAAAACAGTTTTGTTGTGATAGTCATAATACAAGATCTTTGGTTTTGGGAGAGAAGCAAAGATAAAATGGCAACATATCATGTTTTCAAAAAAGTTTTCCTTTTTATTCTTGGAAAGCAATTTGACTTCTCCTCCCCCCTTCCCTTGAACTTTCTGCTCTTCATAAGTAATTTTCCAACATATAATTAATAGTTCTTGTCTTTACGTCATTTCAAAATTTCTCTGTATCTAACACAAGCATGAGTCTGGAATTCTTTTGTTCTGACCTAAAATAAAAGTCTCAGTGATTGACAAGGGAAATAAACTAAAGAATCATTAGAGGGCTATCCTTAGGTTCAGTAACTGCACCAGGCACTGTTATTTTAAGCTTCTGATCTGTAACAAAACAAACAATTCAAGGGAAGAGCTGTCAAATGTGGATACTGGACACAAAGGTGTTTCAGGTCTGTACTGGGGACCAGTGTGAGGGTGGTTAACATCTGTCTCCCTTGGGCACTTCAGATGGGCCCTTGGATGTGCTTTGTGTTTATGCAAAGTTGTTGCCATTGGTGTTTTTCTGCTTTTATTGAGGATCCAAGCATAGGAATGCCACTAATAAAGCAGTGCCTTTACCTAGCATGCCAGGCCTTGCAGTGCTGCAGTTTTATTCCTCTGGCTTCTAATGGCTGTAAACAGGGCAGATCAACACTGTAGCCTTGGCAGCAGGAGAAATTTTTAAGGCTATAAATAAAAATGAGGTGTCTGGCTCCTGCAGGCTGTTACAGTGCTTAGCTGCCCTTCTTGGCTTCTCTTTTTTCTTTTTCTTCTCTTTTTTTTTTTTATTTGTTTCTAATCTCTACTGTTAAGGAAAAAAAAAGTGTTAAAAAAAGAGAGACCTGTGTGTATTAATAGCATTTCATATTTTCATATTGTTTAGTTCTAGAAAAAAAATATTAGGATTATCTGATCCATCCTCCGTTACCTTAGGTCCCTACTTTCTGTCTTATTCTGCCACTCTTTTTTTATTTATTATCAGATCAGAAAGTGAAAATTTTCTTGCACAAGCAGAGAAGACACCAGCTGTGGCCTCTTAAAAGACAGAGTGAAGTTTGCAATTTCATTCATTTACCGTAGGCATTGTGACTATTTCGTACTGGACGTCTCCCCGTTCACGTTTGGTTTGCCATGAGCTCATTCTGCAGGAGGGGCCCGAGTCAGTTTACTGGTTGTCCTGCCATCCTAGGTGGGGGTGACAAGCCGCTGATAACAGCCTCAGTGACTGACAACAGAATGAGCAAATACTGAGCATGAGCAGATGGTTTTGAACGAGCGGGTTGTCAGCCTTCTTGTTGAAACAGCAACCTGAGACAAGCAGGGCTCTTCTGGCTGTTCATTTCACAAATGGAAGTGGTCTACATGTGGATCTGCTGAGCCTGATGGCTGCTGGCATTTGAGAAGCACTGACGTTCAGAACGCACTGACAATATTTAGAGCGGGTAACCCCTCCTGTGCAGATACATACAAATCCTGTCATACTACATTTCAGAGTCCAAGTTCTCTTCTGCGGCATGTGAAAGCTTTCGATAGTCCTGTAAAGCCTTCAGCTGAAATGTTCATTAGCCACTTCTGCCAGATGTTTTCAAGGATTCTGTGAAATACCTGTTGTTCTAGATCAGGCTCTCTGAACACAGCAAACAACCATCATTCCCTTGAAATTGTATCTAAAGCCATACTTCAGATGGTAAAATACAGTATTTTTTGAAATGTTGACTTTTGTGCTGCTGATGGAAGGTGAGATACCAAAATTAAACACCTAACAGTTGCTGGTGATGTCTCATTTCAGCTGAATTACATTATTAGGGAAATCTTCAGTCACATCCTTTTCTGCACGGCACTTTCTTACTTGTTCTTTTACCTGCACATAAACGGTAGAAACTAAATAAGCTGAAGACTTGCTGCTGCTGAAAGGAGTGTGTGCTCCTTTCGTGCTGCGCGTGCTGGGCCCAGTGCTCACTGACCACATGATCAGCAAGCCATGATCGGGCAAGGGGCAATGGCTTTAAGCTGGAAGAGGGCAGGTTTAGATGAGCTGTTCGGAAGAAATCCTTTCCCGTGAGGGCGGCGAGGCGCTGGAACACGTTGCCCAGGGCAGCTGTGGGTGCCCCGACCCTGGCAGGGCTCAGGGCCAGGCTGGACGGGGCTGGGAGCCACCGGGGCTGGGGGGAGGGGTCCCTGCCCGTGGCGGGGGGGCTGGGACTGGGTGATCTTTAAGGTCCCTCCCAGCCCAACCCAGTCTAGGACTCTACGATTCTAAACCAGTCCTAATCTCCTCACCCAGCAGCAGATGTCCCTTTGGTTCACCGTTGTTCTGTGACAGTTGATTTGGGTCATTTTGTACTCAGGTGCCACAGTCAACTCCAGATACGTAGGAGGAGCACGTGGCTGGGAGAGGGAGGGGGATAAGACAGAAGTGGGAAAGGAGAGAAAGGTGGCAGACTGGTTTGTAGGTTTTAGCACTTAACAGAAAGCTTCCAGATATTTGCAAGTGTTTCTTACTTGCATTTGTTGTACCACATAGCTGGAGTAGCATATAAGTAGAAAGAGCTGTGCAAAATTATCAGTGTTCCTCTGGCATCTTCCCTGCTTCCTTCCCTAAAGGCGTGAGAGCAGGTTTGCTTTGTGTCTTCCATGGAGGGCAGTGAACTGAAGCTACGTGCTCGTACTTACTCGGAGGCAACTTGGTGTGGGGCTGCAGAGTATTACTACTGAGAGAACTAGGGGTTGAGACATAACGTCTTTAAAGACATACACAGCGTACGGCGTGACTGTGTTCTCCAATGGGATTCCAAGAAATTTCAACTCACTTTGTCACATCATCTTTGTGGTATGTCTTGTATTTTTCTTTCAAATACTTAGAAATCTTCATTAAATTATCTGTATTAGGAAATTTACAGTTAAGAAACTGTTGGTGGAGTGTTCCAAGACATAATAGTGAGTTTGTTTTGATCACCTGCCTTCATCTGATTGCCCTAGTGAGGATTCTGATCTTGACAGTTCTCTTTGCTACCATCTCATCATTTAGATTTCTTTGAATGTACATTTTGGCAATACTTGGATTGCCAGTAAATTCTATGACATTGCAGTGTTTAAAAGTTAAATGTATGTGTGAAGTATTTTTTTAATGATGATTACTGGTGTATATGACAATAAAAGGGTTTTTTTATGTTAAGCTTTGAAGAGAAAATGCTTTTAATTAACAAATAGTTGGACGAAATAGAAACCAGTGAATTCTGCCTTTAGTTGGAGAGAAAACAAGAAACTACACATGCACTCACACACACACATGAAATGTAGGAACTACTCTGCTGTGCTAAATCAGTGTCCCTTATTCAGAGGAGTAACTTTGTTTCTGTAATTAGAAATGAAGTACTGCATCTCGGAAACTTCACCTCTAATGCTGCTAAATTCATGTCCTTGTTAGGAGAGAAGGTGGACTGATTCACAATTTATACTCAGCGAACTCTCCACTGCCAGGGAGATACGTGAGGCTGGAATTCCAGATTGTAGAAGAATCCGTTCCCTGGGTGGGCTGGTTAACTCACAGCCTGCGCTAGCTGTTGGTAAATAGCAGGTCATCTTTAATTTGAACCAGCTCCTGCAAACGATCTTGTTTATATGGGGAAAGGGAAGGGGATCACACGTCTTCAAACTACACGGGCACATTCATTCCTAATGCGCAATAACAACAACCAACTCTGAAAAACAAGGGAGAATAGATGTGTGCAAACTTCATCGGGTTTGGGTGGGTTTTAGGCAATTCACTGCTCCTTTTGCACTAATATTACTATTTTTAGTTAAAAATCAACATTTTTTGAGTGTGGAGTTATTTGAATGGATCAGGTAGAATTGACCTTCATTTCTTACCCATGTAAACAATGAGTAAATGTATAGCCCAAAATATCAAGAGAAATGCATGACATCTAACATTTTAATCTGCTGTAGTTCTTTATTTCATTTATGGCCTATCAGTTTTTTGAAACAGCGGATTCATTACCCTCTGTAGCAGGCTCAGGTTAACATTTTATGCTTCTTTTCTTGATTAAATTAAACTCTAACCCTGAAAATAGGGATGATTGAGTCAGTGGTTGCTATGGAAATGTTAATTTGATACATAAAGCTGTAATTGCATGTTTGTTTCCCCCTGATTTGCAGCTTCTCCTAAACCTCTCACCATTGGTAACTGCTGCCTTTTGCAAGGCATCCAGAAGGATGGTGAGTGTCCCGTAACCTGCTTCAGGCAAAACGAGCTAGATAAGCTTAATAATTTAAATGGGTGATCCAAGCTAACTTGTCTGAATTTTTGCCTGAATGATAAGATAGTGCTTGTATGAGGTATCTGCTGGCTCGGTAGCGGAGGTGGCAGCACCCTGGCAGAAAGGCAGCTGGCAACTTCAGGTGGTTAAGTTGTCTTCTCGCTCATCTTAACTTTGTACGAGATATACATCTGCTTGCTTAGTGGTTTTGGGACAAGAGCTACACTTACATCTTACAGCAAACTTAGTAGCAGGCTTTCGTACCTAGCTAAAACACGTTTTATGGTGGTTTAACCCAGACTACGTTCTTAGCAATGCTTGTTTTAACCATTGATTAGCCACTGTTCATCGGAGGTGAGGGGGTGGGACAAGGAATATTTCAGGTTTTGAGAAGAACTGCCCTTCTGAGAACTGCAGATTTTCATTTTGGCAATTGGGACAGTAGGAGGTGCAATTCAGGAAGACGATCTCTAGCTGAATGGTTCATACTGATTTTGGCTTACCACAAATTGCTAATCTCCTTCCTGGTCATCATCAGATGAATGGTTTTTCTTTTTTTTCACTTTAAGGAAGGAGAACTACAGTTTTCCATTTGAGGTTTTACTGCACAATGGAAGATTCTTGCCTCTTCTACCTCAGAAATGAATGAAGCAAGTTCAGGTACTTATCTATTCACTGACTGCGTGTCCAATCCATATACATACAATTTTCTAAAAATAGAGATAATGTTCTTCTGAAAAAATCAGCTGATATAATTAGAAAACACACTGGTGTCTCCCTACATCTAACTCCCTCAACTCTTCAAGTCTTAAATAACAGCAGCGTACTTCAAAGTTAAATAAAAGTTGAGATCAAATCCAAGTTGAGTTCGGAGTTTAATTAGATGTATACCAGTCTGACCATCTCAGAAAGATAGATCAGGCTGGCAAAAAAAGTAGTAAGATGGCTATCTCTAAAGGTGCTCAGAGGAAAGCATAGCCTGTGGAATATGGGGGGGGGGAAGTGCGTTTTTTAATACAGTATACAGGCATTTGCAAGAAGCCGTCTATTTTAAAAGTTATAGCTGAGCTTGAGTTTTGTCATTCTTGCTGAAATGTGTCTGGAGGATTATGTGCTGATCTGGAGGAACGGAGAGGTTCAAGAGGGGGTGTGTTTTCTGGGAGAGAGGCCAAAGGTGGCTTGTAGCAGGGCAGTAGGCCTGTTCCCTGTGTTGTGTTTGAAACAAAATACCAAATCAAGTAGGCTTAAATCAAACATGCTGTATTTTAAACATATCTATGTGAGGAACTGGAAGAAAAAATGCGGTTGTAGAAGTTTGTAGGTGTGGAAAAGAACGCAGCAAAGAACTTCTTTTGGTGCCCTGAATACCAGGGATGAGGTTAGGTCTGGGGGAAAGGTCCCTTGCGTTGGGAACCAAGACTACATCTTCGTGCCGAGGACAGGACAGGGACATTCTGAACCACTTATTTTCACTGCAAGAGGAAGCCACCTGGTTGCAAGGAACCCGACCTTTATGGAAGGTTCTCCTATCAAGATTTTCTCTTGCTTCTTAACTGTTGAGATAAAATCCAAAGCATTCTTTTTTTGGTTGTGTATATAAACTGCTCCATCCATAGTCGGGGTTTAAGATACATTATCTACGTTGTGATGACTAGCATAAAATCTGTGCCTAGCCTACTGCAGAGCAGTGCTCTCCGTGCAACTCCAAATAAGCAGGAGTGCCAAGTAAGAGGATGCAGTTCGTTGCTGGACAATTAATCAGGAGTCTCATATTAACTGGGATGTGTCCTTCAGGAAGAACTTCACAGCACCTTTGTCTTGTGAGGCTGTTTGGTTAATTGGCATGATTATTTCTTAATTGCAGCCTTAACTGACACTGCTTTTGCATTTAATCAGATTGATAATGTTGATAATGATTCAAAACCCTAGAGCTAATCCATATTGGAATAATTTTACAGTCCCAGAAAATGAAGACTCTAATTCTGTTTTGTAACATTAAATAACACTGTTTATATTCTTTAAAAGTAATGTGTGTGATGTAGCCTTGGAGGCTGGCAGTTTTCAACTGTTATTCCTTTTGAGTATGAAAATTGGAGCTCTAAGACAGCACCTCAGTAAAATACTTCACCAGCTCTTTCAAAGCTGATGGCTTCCAACTGGAAACTTAAGTAAGTTTGTGATAAGGAAGAGTCGATAGAGACATTGTGAGCAGTCTGTACAGGTGCCGTAAGGTGTTTGCTGTAAAACTACAGTCATCATGAGAACTGTCAAAATGCAATGGAGTTGTTAAAACACTTGTCCTACTTTTACTTTACCATAATGGTCATCTTCCTTGACATGTATATTTAGAATTATCAAATCCAATGCAAAACTGAGCAACAGTCCCAACCAGGTGTCCCGAGACCCTCTGTGTAGCTCAGGATGGAGTTTAAAGGAGCTACTACTCATAAATGTGTCCACAAAGTTTAGACTGTCATTTCATAAAAGCTAATTCTGCCTGTAATGCTAAAGCATTTACCTGCTGGCATATAATTTTGGCCTGGAAAGGCAAATTTTTATGTAAATTATTAGTCATGAACCAAACCAGACAAAGGTTCACAAGGGGCACGTATTGGGAAGCAGGGAAACCGGTGACGGGGAGTTACTGAAGATGATCATCTATGTTGTGTATCACTTTTTTGGTGCAAGTCTGAGGCGGGCACTGCTGAAGCATGCCTTGAACCCAAAGTGTTACGTGGAATGGGTAGTCTGGGGAGGAGTGCTTGGGATGATAAATGGCCTGTCAGCGCAGAAGCCTGGACAGCCCGTTAACTCTCCCTGGAAGTGTGCCATGTGGTCAGTCGTCACGAGTTTCTCCTTTGGCAGAATGAAGTTCTTTTCCCTGCTGGGAGAAATCATTTTTTCTGTGGAACTCCAAAACGTGGATTTTGGCCAGACTTCATGAGACGAGGCTGACACTGACAGTGCCGCCGGCTCCTTCAAAGAGTTCGGTGAGTGAGTTACCTGTCTCTGCGCTGGAATGGAAGCTGTGAAGGCAAAATACACACGCTCACACACGAGTACGGTTGTTGTCATTCCTAGCTATATGTGGAAGTGCTGAGTAATGTAGCAGAGTGCTGAACTCTTTTATTCCCTTTAAAGACTTCAGTGGTATCATTTGGCACAGTAAAGCTGTCTTAAAGCTCCTTGTCAGGTAGCCATCCAGAGATACTATTTTGCACTCACTGATAATCTGATAGCCAGCTCTGAAAGGTGGAAAAAAGAATTGTAATACACTTTTGAAAATTATAAGGTACTACATATATTGGGGAAAAAATAGAGGTATAAGAAGCTTTGATATGCCTTTCCTTAGAGAACTCCAATATTGTCTGTATTGGGTGGAGGTTATGCAGCTGTTTTTATCCTAATGTTAACGTATTAAGTTAGAGGAATCTTTCCACTTAATTGAGCAAACACAGGAGAGTATTTATGTAACTGAAGATCTGCAACTGCCAGTAGACTTAATTAGGAGAGGAATGATTAGGCAAATAGTAGCGTCCAAATAGTCCCAATAGAAAAATGTATTGTAAACCCAATAGAAATCTCACTAATGTTGTCATTGGTGATGAGCTGTGCCTTTTGCAGTACCGTAAAGGGAGGGAAATGTGGAAGGATCTCAGTGGGCTGTCAGCTTGGGTATGAAGCAGAAACAATATCAAGGTTTTAAGCTGTCTAGTCTCATTATTGTCACTTAGTCATGGCTGCAGCTCCGCTATCTGCTTAAAAGCCTTCCTTGATTGAATGAGCCACTTTATGGCAAAATAGGTACAAAAGAGAAAATTTCAGGTTAGTACTTGTTATAGAATTGTTGCTTCACGCATCAGAAACAAATTGCCTCCTACGCCGAGCAGATAACCAACTTAAAAATGAGACCAGTTAAGCTTATTTCAAATACTTTTGCTTGAATTCAACAGCTTACTGGTTCAAAGAATGGAAAAGTTAATGAGCATATTATCTAGACTTTCCATTGTAATTGTACTCATACAGTGGATAAAAAGACAAGTTAATTAATGTGACGTCATATTTATAGCGGCTGTCCTAGGAAGTAGTCGCTTTGGTTCCTGGTCTGTCATACAGCCAGCGAGGGAAAATACCTTAGACATGGTTCTCTGGGGTAAGCTGAGGGTGGGTGCTGTAACAGAGAAGATGATCTCCCTATTTTTCCCCCGTTTTGTCATCTGATAATCTTTTCAGCTCTGTTACAAATTACTGTATTGCCTTTCTCTTTACAATACTGTACAATACTGAGTGCATTTTTCAAGGTCGTTTCTTAGGTGCACTGGAATGTTATACATCGCTACAAAACCCTGTACTGTGAGAATATCTTATCAAAACCTATCAGTAAAACCAAAGCATTTCACAGATTTCAGAGACTCCAACTTGGGAAAGAGGTAAGTGTTCCTCAGAAATAACCTCCTCCTTGTTGTCCATCCGAGGCATGGAGAGGTTCAGGGGGCTGCTTGAGGGTCACAAATACCATCTGGAGCAATGCTAGTCATATGAATTGTCTCACATGACCCTAGTTTCTAACCAGATTGGAATAATGGCCTTCATTCCTCTACCAGTGAGCTACAAGGCCACCCTGATTTGAACTGTTAACAGGATTTTGTTTGGGTTTTTGACCAAAAAAGACGTTTATTTTATTTTTAGCAATGGGTAAATTGATCCACATCAAAGTGTTTGAGGCTGACAGCTCTGGAAAACTGATGTTTCTCTTGGTCATAGTTAAAGTTTACAGTAACAGTTGTGAGCATTTTGTATTTATCTATTCTACTTCCTCTATTAGCTACAGTTGCTGATGTTTTTAACTAACTTTTTTTAATTAATTAACTTTTAATTAACTACTTTCCTGTTATGGTAGCAGCTGTGGATAAATATCACTTAAGCTGGCCTCTTTCTTATGTGCGGGTTTTTTAAATGTGACTATAAAATATTAATTCTGGATTCCTGGGGCTGTGTTCAGGCATACGTATCTCTTCCTTAGTGGAGACAGCCAGCCATCCAAGTGAGATTTTTGTGACTGTTACTGTATACAGTGTGTATGAAAAGAGGGTGCAGAGAAAAGATGGGAATAGTTGTCTTTGAACATGGCCTAGATGAGAAGGCAATGCTCCGTACTTTACAGTCCAGTCCAGGATACCTGAAAATGTGGGATTCTGATTTCTTATAATACTCTGAATTTGATGCCAATTATTAACTAATCATTTGTGGTGTTAATGGCAAAATATTTCTTTTGATGCTTTCTAAACACAGACCTTTTGTATCCTGCCCAGAATTCCTAGGAGGGTGTACGGAAGAGCTGTGCCATGGGTGAGCAGCAAGACTGGTGCCTCTGGAAGGAGCTGGAGGCACTGCACATCCCAGAGCAGCAGTGTGACACATGCAGCACGTGCAGCAGTTACATCCAATACGTCTGGGGAGCACTGAACACCTGCAGTGGGGACACGGCAATGGTGACAGACGTGCAGCAGCTCCGATGCATATAAAAAATCCTAGTCGCTGTGCAAACACTGTGCAGTTAAAGAAGGGTGGCTTCTCTCCAGTGTTCTTGAACAAAGCACGTGATGGCGTTGTGCTGTGCAAGCATGACTAAGGCCAGTACTTTCAGAACTGACGAGACTTATTGGCGTGAAGGATCTCTTTGCAGTCAGCATACATTGAACACAGACTTTGCATCATTTTCTTTATGTGCAAGCGAGACAGAGCTGGACAGAGCTGTACTGCTGAACCCTTCAGGGCTGTTTAGATCCTAGAAATCTGGGAGAAACAGAGAATAAACCTTAAGCCCATCCAGAGAAGCAAGCAGAAAACTTTTTCTTTGTGTGCTTTTTTTTCTTCTCACCAGAAAGAAAACACTTCCTGAAGCATTCAAACAGTAGCCCAACTAAATTTTAATACTTTTTTTTCCAGGAAATTTTTTTTCTGATATCCAGAAGTGTTTTTTCAAAGTAGAATCCAGGCTAATGCAAGGACAGGAACTGTGGATTTTGAATAATGGGGTAATTGAAATAATCTGGGACACAATGGGAGTCTGATTCAGACATAAGTAATTGAAAGTTAGTGCTGGAGAGCACTTCCCTGTGCTTCAGGAAAGTTAAACAGCCAGGTGAAGCATAGGTCTGAACAAGCGTTAACTCCTCTGCGGTGTGTCAGCTGATGAGCATCCTCCCTCCAGACCTCCTGGCTGTGTGTCCTGCCTTGCCCTTTTCACCACTAAATCAGAGAAGAATAATCCAGTGTAATTTGTTAAGCCATTTTTCTGTAAATCTCTCGTGCATTGGCTATAATTCTATCATAAATTCACAGAAGGAAAAAAAAAAAAAAAGAAACAAAGAAAAAACAAACCAAAAAACCCAAACAAACAACCCAGTGAGAGGCTGATGGCTGAAAAATCCAGAAGGGAAGTGGAGTGAAGATGAGAATGTGGAAAGCATGGAGGTTACTTCAGGAGGAGACTGTGAATGAAGGTGTTCAAAGGGCAACCTTAGTCAGCAGTAATAGGAGTTATTTATAAAAAAAACCCACCCTACCAAACATTAACAGATCTAGTCACATTCACGTGAGGGCAGAAGCAGGGAGTCAGGAGGTTAACTGGTGTGCACCCCTTGGCTCTTCTTACATTTTGCATGTAAACCAGTGCATCTTGGCAGGAAGCCTACTGTTAGGATTTTAATTCAGCTGTGCCAGCAAGAGCAGCCGTTTCCATACCCTGGTGCTGTTCATCCCAGTTTCAAGGCTCATAACCCTACTTACGTAAATGAGCTTCATCGGGTTCATGCTGTCGGCGGTTAGACGTGGAGGCCCTGCTTCTTGGGCAACTGTTGTGCTGAAGGGACTCTTCAAAAAGTGTTGTCTTTCTGTATCTCATGAAATGTAATCTCGGAAGCATGGTTTCAGCAAACTCAGGGCTGCTACGCTGCACACTGGCTCCCCTGCCCACGATTTACAGCACAGACAATTCATTCACGATTTACACAAGTCAAATTACTAATCAAAACCATAATGACTTAAAAACGGAGCAGTGCCTGAGGTGGCTGGAGGAGTGCTGGCTCGCTGCTGTGCAGTGCTTCCTGCCCGGGCATGACACCAAGGGGCATCGGCTGTCAGCGGGTGCTGGGGAGCTGGGGGGCTGCTGGGGGGGCACCTCCAAGGCAGCCAGGCTAGCACAGGACGCTTACACTATAGCTTGTACTAACTCTTAATTCAAAAATTGTTGAAAGTCAAATCTCCTCCTAGTTCTGAGTATGAGCCAATTTTTTTTCTATGCGAACTTAATCGTTTCTCGCTCGTGTTTAGAGTAGATTGAGTTGAAGTTGTACTTTAACGTAAGTTAAAGTACTGATGATGCTTTTTCCCCTCCTCCTTTCTCTTTTTCCCAGTAGTAAAGGCTTGAGGCTGTCGGTCAGCAAGGGGACAGAGCTGCAGGCTCACGGGGAAGCAAGCTGCTCGCCCTTTCCACGCCTCGGCTGTGCGGGGTCATAGTGCCTCGCTGCGTCCCGTGTTTTCTCATCTCAGTGTAGCGCCTCTTGAAACTCTTCAGAATAACATCCAACAGATTGGGAAACACTAATCCAGTAAATAAAAACCAGGTCACACCTCAAAATCATGTGCAAATTCAATGCAAGCTGCTTTCTAAAGTAAGAGGCTGTGATAGTCTGTTATTTGTGTAATAGAGGTGTTTCCCTAAGTAAGAATGGATTCTAACCTGACATTGAGTTATAATACGTGCAGTCACCACCGAGCAGGCGTGTATTTTCTCTGTGTGGCTGGCATTTGCAGATGAACAAAACCTGCACCAGGGAAACGTTGCCATCAGTACCCTAAAGCTTTTACTTCTCTGCATTCAGCAACGGGCGTCACGCAGACCTAAAACTGGAGAAGTGCTTGGAACAGTTTTTGTTCCACTCTCTCCTCCTCTTTCTCAGAAAATGCAAACGGTTAGGCATTGAAGGTATGTTTTGGAGAGGCTGCATTTTGATGCGTGAAACCTTTAGCTTGTCTTGGGTTTTTCCACTTTATTTATGAAGGCAAGGCAGAGCAGTAGTTTAAAGATAAACAGGATTAGAGACTGTCTACCCCAAAAACTGATTTGCAGAGATCTCTTCTGTAATTCTGACTAGTATTACTACATACTAGATAGGCTATCAAAAACTGGCATGAACAGAAGTTTGCTAATCTAACAGATTTTATTATAAATTAAGAAAAATTAAGAAAAAAATATTATGCAAGGATTTTTGTTTAAAGCAGTTTTTCAGAGGAGCATAGTGTTTGCTCAGCATGTTTACTGAGCCACCGAAAGCAGTTAAATATAGATACCTAACTCTTCTTTGCATAGATACCTAATTCTTTTTTCCTTTCCTCTTATAATACTTTACAATTAAGCTCTTACTTTTGTCAGTTTTTCTATTTCTTGAATATGGGAGCAACAGTATCACATGATGAAAAATATGCCAAAGGAGAAACGGAGGGGTTGGGAATGCAATGGAAGTATGGATTTATTTTTAAAAAGAGGAAAAAAAAAAATTGGCAGAAGTTATTGCACGTTCTTTGAGCACCGAGTACTCTGCACGTGTGTTTGTTTCCGCAGCCTTCAGGAGCCTGCCCGGCCGGGGCTGCCAGGGCGAAGGCTGTGCGGGGTCTCACCCCCCCCTGCACCCCGATCCCCTGCAGGAGCCCAGAGAGTTTCGGAGGGCGAAATGCAGAAGGTGGAAAGCTGCAGGCGGACAGGGACAGGCTCGGCCCTGACACGTGTAGGCACAGCTCCTGCTGGCTTGGCCAGGAGCTGCCTTCCAGTCAAAGCTGAACGAGGTCCAAAGTGTGGTGTAAGGCTGCGGCAGCGCTAGTGCAGACCTGCCGCGGGTAAGGTTAGGCTGCAAGACCGTGCTGAAGCTTTTCTGTCCTAGAAAACTGGGAGAAAGTGGGTTCTAGTTAAGTGGCCTTAGAATAGTTCTTTATTTTTGACAATTGTTGGATGTTTATAGCGCTTCTTGTATGAAATAGCTGGGGTGTTAAATCACAAAACAGTAGAACAAAGGGGGGGCGTAAATTTAAACTGGTTAAAAGAAAGTGCTTTCCTTGTCCCAGTAAGAGAGTGTAGGGGCAGGCTGTATCAGTTGGTCTGATCGGGGATTAGACAAATGTGTGATGACAGATCCATAAACGAACGGGAATGGTTAGCATGGGGGGAGTATGCTAACTCATGATGCAGGATTGTGACAGAAATGTTGAAAATAATTCGCTCAACAACCAGGCATAAGCCTACTGGAAAAGAGGTTTCGATGATCTTTCTGTTTAAAATGATGAATTTTAGCTGGAATTATGATATGCACTGCATTTCTTCCAGAAGATGAGATTGTAGTGGTACCACTGTAATGTGATAGGAAAATGTCATCTGATTTCTTGCCTGCCCCCGCCACCTCCCAAGGCTTGTCAAAGCATTATAAAAACGTTTTCATTTATAGTGTGTATTGATAAGGAGTGCCAGAGAGTACTTGTGATCTCATTTTTTTCTGCTTTTCTTCACATTTGGAAGCAAGTATTTTTTATTTGTTTACAAACTGCTGAGTTTAGTTCCACGTTGTTACATAAAAATTGGTAAATCTGACTTGACACCTACATTCAGTTAACCACAGGAAGTTTTTCACTCGGCAAACATTGCAACATTTGAAATATTCCTTCCTTCTTGGTATTGAACCAAAATTTTCTCGCATTAAATCTACTTTCAGTTACATTTTCTTTAAAGGCATCTTGTTGGCAGCTGTTACATTAAGAAGAGAAAACATTCAATTCACTGCAATTGATCTATAGTAATATCGATTTACAAACCAAATAACTTTCGGTTAGAGTGAAGCAATCTCAGTTATACAAGACAACCTTTCCAGGTGCAAGATGTTTTCAAGTACAAATCACCTGTAATTTTACAAGACAAAGAGTAGATTTTTAGATAATAGATTTTTAGATGGTATCAGTGACTCCTATAGAGAAACTGGTTAGAAAGTCTGCAAGAGGGGACGCAACCCTTGCAATAATTCTGCCTGGATCACAGTGCTGGTCAGTGTGAGAAAGAGGTGGTTAGGCTAGAAGTCTTCAGTTCAGAAGAAAGGCAACTAGGGATGTGACAGAGGTTACAAAACCGTTAGCGAGGTTAGAGAAAGACTAACGCTTCAGCACCTTCTAACACAAGAACTTCAGACACATGGCATGAGCCTGACAGAGTCAGGACATGGACTTGATGAGATACGTGGTGGAGTTGTGAAGCTCATTTCCAAAGGCTGTTACAGTGAGAGTGAAGTGAGTGCTTCATGGAATAGAAATATGCTGAGGACTGCAAAGTGTACGGAGCCACATCTGACTCAGGAGGTTCCCTGAGATGAAAATAGTCACAGTTTGGAAGAGCATTTGGAGAACGTGTTGTATATTTGTAATTTGTGCCTTGCCCTTCCTCTTCCTTACCGTTTCATATGGCAATGTCAAAGACAGTATGCTAGTCTAGCTTTTGGTCTGACTTGATTGAACTAATCTCAGTTGTCTAAGTTATGTCCTGATTTGGTAAATAAGAAAGGATGTGACCTTGAAGTAGATTCTTAGAATGACTTTTTTTATTATTATTATTTTGGGGGTGGGGTGGGGTGGCTGCCATGCAAAAAAGACTGCTGGACATTTGAAGCAAAGAAAACAGAGTAAGGCTTCAAGTAGGTGTCACATAGCTGGGTTGTAACCATCTGTCTTTGTGCTTCTACTGACAGATTCCATGATCAAGGACATGGGCCCTGTGGACAGGCAGAGGATAACTGCGTTTGCCCAGCAGGCACACAGCAGAATTTGTCACTCGTCTGGTGAACAGACTTCAGTCATGGGCTTAAGTCACTTTGTAGAAGTGACTCTGCTCCGTCCAGGTCTGTATCGAGAATCCCGTGGAAAGAAATCGTATAAATGCAGGAGGCAAAGAATTTTCTCTCCCATCCTTCCCCAAATGGGAAGCGGGCTCACTGCTCCAGGAATGGCACAAGAGGGATTAGAAAGGGCATGGAAGCAGGTCTGGATTTGGAAGCAGCACCGCTTTGAATGGTTGCTGCTTTTTGGGCTAATTAGGGACAGCAACTGACTGACATAGTTCATTTGTGGAAAGAAAAGGGGTTGAGCAAGGTAATTAGGAAATGCTGGCCTAGGCAGGTCTCTGCGATAGCAGCAAAGAGGAAAAACTACTTTGCCCTTCACTTGGCAGCCGACAGCACTGCTGCACTGACGCAGCTGTTAAGGATAAATGACTATTACATTTTTTTACCACTAACTTGACTCTTCCAAGAAACCTGGAAAAAGCAAAATTAGCACATTACCATGATATTTTGGGGCCTCCTACTCTATTGAAGCAAAGATTATTGACTCAGTTTCCATCTGGACTGGACTCTCAAGTGGAGTGCGTAGGGATACTGGTAGGACAGTACTTCTGCAGTACGTCCCTGTTTGAAACTTTTTACCTGACTGAGATGCTTGGGCATGCCAAAAAAAGGCTTTTTTTTTTTTTTTTTTTTTCCTTGGCAGAAGTTGCTGGCCTATGTTTAAAAGAACTATTCTGGAGCTTGGAATTTTAATTATTTTGAATCAAGTTTCGGTTAAATTATTGCTATTAAATAAAGTATTCGTTTTCTGGAAAAGACATTAACTGGCTGGGAATAATCCTGCTAGACAGTCTATTTACTTCAGTCTAAATCTGTTGCTGCTAGGCTTTGGCTTTTTTTTCCTAATACTAGGAGGAGGGGTACATAAATCAAAATTTTATTCTGAACTAATTGCCTTGTTCTGAATCGCATAAAACGTTTGATCTTTTTCATTATAATATTTCATGACAGAAGGATCATTAATATTGGAGATAATCTGAAATGCAAAAGTATTTGTTGCACTGTAGATGGAAGCTTCTCTTTGCACACGATTTTACTTTCCTTGTTTCACAGCTAAAACTAGTATGTTGTAGACTGGATATGATGTAGCAGCAATATGGCCACAAGTGATGCTACGTTGCACCCCATTTGACTGAAGAAATAGAGAATTAAGGTAGCTTCAGCCCCATCATCTCTAATAAATGTTATTTATATCTGTTCTTTGAATTTCCACAGGCCTTTTCACTTCACACTAGCTCTGTTTGCTTCTCGGGATGGAAAGTCTGTCTGAATTAGGTGCAGTCCCCTGAAACCACAGGCTCCCCTGTAGGAGAAACTGTCAAGGAGGATTCCCCAGGACTTGCACTTTCTGTTTAATTCCTACAGGCCACAAAAATCTCCATTACCTTGAAACAACACATAACCATTTGTACAAAAGAACCGAATTACCAAAGTCTGCAGTGTGTGACAGGAAGGGCACCACCACGTCTCCACTCCTTCAGGAGTTTATGGTGCAATACATTATGATTTTTTTTCACTAAAGAAACACTAAAGTTTATAGCAGTATTTCTAGCCCTACCCAGAATGTGAAATGAGTGGAGTTCCCAGAATCCTATTAGAATTTGTATCCAGGTTCTGGATGTCTCTCCCTATTTTTCCAAAAATATCTCTTAATTTCTTAAACACAATGTTCTTAACTGAGTTGAGAAGATTATTCAATATAATCCTTTTCTTATGGTCTTTCAGGCACTACAAAGTTACTTGCTTTAGGGCTGGATGACTGGTGAGGCTAAGGTGTGGTTTGCAGTTGGGATTCTTTCATTTTTTATTTTCCTTCTTGAGAATCTGCCTAGGTTTCTTATGCAAAAGTTTTATTTTTCATTTTTACTGTAGATACTGAGCCTCAGTAAATTTTTTTTTTTTCAGAGGCTGCATAGAGAGGTAGAATACAGTATAATCATCTCATGCACGTTAGCGTAACTACATGCATGTGAAAAGTGACGGGGGAAGTGCAAAGGGAAAGAGAAAGGAGCTGACTTGAAGGTGGTAGGAATTGGTAAATCGGTCAAAGCAGCACTGTACACGTAAGCATTCTGCTTGTAAATTAATGCTGCTCTAGCTTATATTTATTTTGGTATGTGTGTGAAAACAACTCAAAGATCAGAAAGTTACAGAAGTAGTTCAATAAATGACTAAGATACCGTGTTGGATATTGAAGGAAAATTGCCTCCTCTCCTAAAATGTCAACTGTAGGGTGATATGAAATTACTACAGTCTTTACAAAACTGCATATAAGTTTTCAAGATAAGTTTGTGGGGTTTGTTTTTTTGGTTTGGGTTTCTTTTTTTTTCTGTGTGGTGAAAACAGGATATCCTGATCCAGCAGAAATGAAACAGGCCAAATGTGAATTTTATTAGCCACCAGGTTTTGTCTTGAAAAGAATACAAGGGCTAAGAAAAATTAACCAGAGACATCTGCATTTAATTGAAATTTATGACAGCAAAATGGTCTCTTATATTACAGCAGATAGTTAAAAATAAATTCCTTTTTATCACCCTATGTTTGAATTGAACGTGCTCAGAGCCATTACAAATGCATTCTTGGAAATGAGGGGTGACTGGGTGACAGTTTTCTTGTAATCATGGCTAATTTTTTTTCTAGTGAATGTGATTAAAAGACTTCCAGGTATTGTGCAGCATCACCTGTTCCTCAACAAAAAGCAGCACTTCTGCCTTGCTGGAGATTTCAAACAATTATGCAGCCATACAAACTGCTTATCTACGAGCTCAACAGAATGCGCTGAAATTTTAATAATGCATAATAAAAGGAAAATTCTGCCCCCTTCATAATATTACCAAGCTATTTGTCTCCAGGTAAGTTTACCAAACCCTAAGTCATCCTGTGCACAGACTGGCCATAAAAATAAATTACACAAGTTACAACAGAACCCTTCGTGTTGTGTCAGCGTAGCCTCTCTGTAGCTTAGGCCTTAGCCTTCCCTCCCATTTGCCTTGGACTTCCAAGTAGTTTGTATATATTTTGTAAGTGACTTCCAACTGTACTCCTAAGAAAAACTGAGTGATTTGATGATTTGACATATCAAGGTTCTTTAATAAGTTTTGTTTAAATTTCTAAAGCTCATCTGTATGAGAAGTGTGGCTATAAAAGAAAACTATTCTGCTGAAGTTGTTTAAAAACAAAAAAAAAGGTGGAAATATTTCTAAAAATGTTGCTGCTTTTACAAGCATACTTTACATACACTTAATGTTTAATCACGTCCATACAACAGTTATGGTGTGACTCAGCACAGGTGTATGTTTCCTGACTGATAATACTTGTCATCTACCTGCCCTACAGACGCTGGGTGTTCAATGTGCCACTGTAATACAACATGAGAGAGTACAACAACAATCAAACAAATAACTTATCAAAGCAAAATTTAGGTTCTAAGGATTCAAAACATGAAATCGACTGGGCCCAAAGATACCCTTGATCAGTTCAAGAATTATTCCTGTAGTTCTGCGATCTGCTTCAAAACCTGTATGTACGAATCAGATTTGAGACCGTGGCACAAGAAATACTTAGAAGCAGATGATACACATATAAAAATTGCCATTGTAAAGTTTGAGAAGATGAGCAAGTTTGCTGGCCAGTGGGTTGATCGGTGATCTTCTGAAATAAGAGCTTTTAGTTTCTTTTCCCAGCTTTGATGTGCACTAACTTTGTTATGTTTTGAATTTCAGCTTTGTAAAGTGCTTTCAACTTAATAGTAAGGTGTTATTTGTGGTTGCATCCATTACAAGGCGGGTACTTTCCAAACACTTAAGAAATTCATAATTCAAGTGATAAAGGAAGGAAACAGAAAAAATTATGATTAAGCCAGATCTAAGTAACACAAATAACACACCAAGGGAAGGTCTTTAAGGAAAATGGGGCTTGCTGACGAGACATGGGTGACTCCATAAGCTTGCAGTGAGAAAGTGAGTATGAGAGCATGGAGATGAAGGGCAATACACAAGGATTCCTCACTGAAAGTGTTGGTGTCAGCTTGGCTTCATGTGTGGCCAAACACATCTACGTTTCAGCTCTGTACTGGCTCAAAGGAGAAAGAGGGAATCCCATCTGTGTCATCTTTCTTTCCCTCCTTCCATGGCTGACGAGCAGACCCTAGCAGTGCCTAGTGCTCTTGTCCAGGACAGGGCACTGTAGTCTGAACTGGCGGTGGGTGCTGCAAGAAGCCAATGGAGAAGGACGCCCTGGGAGGAGGGGGAACGCTAGGTGCCGTAATGGACACCTAGGGCTTCAACACGAATGGATCGCTCATGGCAAATCCCTCTGTCTAGTGGTGAGAACAAAGGGATCACTTTCCAAATGCAAGGATTCTCTGTAATTCTGTCAGGCAGCATGTGACCTGTAATTATGTCCCTATGATGTTCTATTAATTTACACTCCTGCTTTATTTTGCTTGTGTTCAAGCAGATCCATATTATGATGCAAATTTACCAGCAGAATGAAGGCCAAGCTTCAAGTAAGTGTTTATGAGTTTTTGCCATACCTGTTCAAATTGCAAGTTGGGGGGGGGGGGGGGGGGGGGGGGAGGAGGAATCATGCATTCAAACCATTATTAATTTTACGTGTTACTACAGATCTAGATTCATTAATAAAATACAAGCTTCCTGAAGACCAAACCTTTGCAGTTTTTCTGGGTGCAAAGTTAGGTTTCATTTACCTGCGTGAGAAGTTTACCCCTGTACCTCTCTTCTAGAGTAGCTTCCCACTGAATACAGTTCCCAGCGTAAGCATGGTTCCGATACAAACCTGCTGCTGCCAGTACGAGCTATGTTGCATCTAACACATTGACTATTGCTTCAAGTTTCTAAGTATAGACCATATGGCTATTTCCAAATAAAATAAACATGATGTTGGTCTTACTGTGTTCAGCAGCTTTGTTTCTTAGGAAAGGTGAAGAAAATGGTGTCTTTGGACTTATATTTCATATGACTGCAACTGAGGTACTTGAAATCTCAAGACTTTTTGGCATTAAAATATGGTTTCCTTTGTAAGGATAACGACTAACTCCCGGCTCTGTCTGTAATTGCAAAGGGCATCACCTGCAAATCAACATCGCATCTCACATTTGTTCTTCTGACATAGGAGCACGGGTGTAACTGTTGACAGGCACACACTAGAGAGGTAGCCGCTCTCCCAACTCTACAAACTTCATACACCACGTCTTTACGTGGTGGACAGCACCAGGCACGTGACAGTCCTCAGGGAGCTGAAGGGAAAAGGAGGCATACTGAAAAAGGGTTCAGACAACCCTGCCTCTCCAAGGGTGCCGCAGTTATGGTGTGACTGGGGCTAGGAGGGCAGGAAAGGCCTTGGATGAGACTTAGGTTCACCTGGAGCCGTGTGCTGCCTCCAGCAGTGCTGCCAGGAGACACCACCAGCCAGCAGCCGCTTCCCCAGGCCCCGCTCGACGCTGCCTCCCCCAGCGAGGCTGCCCCTGCTCACTGTGCACGGAGGTGTCATCACTGATACGTCTAGTCCTGCTTCAGACCAGCTGATACAATTTGCCCCTATGTTCTCCTGTGGCAACAAGTTCCAGGAATGCCTTACCTGTGGTGTAAAGTAACTTTTAACTGTTTCACCTCCTCGTAGCTTGAATTGCTGCCTCCTAGCTCCCGATTTAGGGGTGAGTTTCATGTTTACCTTACCTGCCTCTTCCATAGGAGGTATAAACCCAGGTATCGAACAGAAACTTTAAGTCTAGCCGTGTCTGGAGAACCCGGTTCAGCTGGTAGGCATCTGCATTTTCCGGTGTGCAGAGGCCCTTTAAGTCTCTTTCTAGACATTTCTCCCTCTCCCGTAGTTGGTAAAATAGGAATAACCCCCCACTGTCATAAACACAAGGCAGCCTTGGAAACGCTGCGATGGCAGCAGCACAGGGCCCCGCCGGGGGGCACGGCCGGGGCACCGGGGCCTCCCCCGGCCCCCCCGCAGCTGCCGGTGCGGTGTGCCCGCTGCTGCTGTGCCCCAGCTTCTTTCCCCCGCTCAGAACCACCGCGGCCGCACCCCCCCGCCGTGTCGGTGGATAAAGGGCCGTTTCTTCCCGGCTTGGCTTCCCTCCGCGGGAACTGAACGACTTTTCCGTTGGAAACTACAAACCGGGGCGGGAGCCAGCAACGCGTGAAACTTCGCCGCGATGGTCTTGGACGCGAGCCAGGCGGGCAGCCGCGGTGGCCAGCCATCCCCCGCCTCGGGCCACGGCCTGCCCCCCCCCCCCCCCCCCCCGATCTCGCCGGCGTCCCCAGGGGGCAGCGGTCGCCCGCCCCCGAACAAAGCGCGGTCCGCTCCCAGCTCGCCTTAAAAGTTCCATTTTATTTGCAAGGGAGGTGCGGAGGGTGCCCCGCTGTTTGCACACACACACACATTTATAAAATTAGCCAACCCCCCCTGCCAAAAACGCAAAGGGGCGGCTGAGAAATAAATAAACCTCTCCCGCCCCCCACCCCCCCCGAGGCGGAAGGGCTCCGCGCCGCGCTCCTGCCCCCGCGGCCGCTCGCCAGAGCCGGAGCGGCGCGTCCGGGCGGGCGGGCGCCCGCGGGGGCTCAGGCGATCCTGCTGCAGAACTCGTCGAAGTCCCTCTCCATGAAAAGCTCGCTCTCGATCACATCGTCCTCGGAGGGGAAGTACTGCTGGCTCTCCTCCTGCGCGGGCCCCGCGGCCACCCCGCCCCCGGCAGCGCGCAGGGCGGGTGGCGAGCGGGCGGCGGGGCCGGCCTCCCCGGCGCACTCCATCAGCGCCCCGCGGGCGTTCTCCAGCACCCCCAGGTACGAGTCCATGTCCAGCGGGTCCATCTCGCAGTCCGACCCGCCGCTCTCGGTGCCCACCGAGTCCGAGCGCAGGTGCATGAGCTGGTACTTCTCCCGCATGAGGAACTGGTTGGTGTTGCGGGGCGCCCGCATGCCCGGTGCCCGCCGGCCCAGGACGTTGACGGGCCGCAGGGAGAGCAGCACCCGCGGCCGCGCGGGCCGGTGGCAGCGGCGGAAGGCGCGGCAGTGCTGCTGCTGCGAGTGCTGGTAGTGGCTGTGCGTGCGGCTGCCCAGCAGCTTCCGTGAGACGCCGGGGTGCCTCCCGCGCCGCCCGGGGGGCCAGCGCGACCGGCTGCCGCCCCGCCGGGGCTCGCCGCCCTTCAGCGGCGGCGGGGGAAGCGCCTCCCGGCAACCCCTCGCCGCGGGCGGGCTCCCAGGCGGGCCGCCGCGCTCCGCCGCCGCACACCATCAGCTCCGCGCGTCGCAGCATCGCGGCCCGTCGATCTCACATGCTCCTCGCCGCCGGGAGAGCTGCCGGGACACCCCCGCCGAACACGTCCAGCGCCGTCACCGCCCCGGTGCGCCTTCTCTCCCTTTCCCCTGGGCTGAGCGGCCGGTCCCCCAAGAGCCCTGCAGCGTCCCCGCTCGCGGGGGCCTCCCCGGGCGCCTCTACCTTTTCACGATCCGCTCTGTTTTTTTCTTGAGCGGAGCCCGTTTACAGCGCATAGCCTGGCTGAAGGGCTGCGGGCTGGGGGGCAGCTTGACCGGCTCCAAGCCGCCGCCTCGGAAAGATGGTCTCGCCTACTCGCCGGCTGGCCGCTGCCGGGCTGTCAGCGCTGCGCCAGGGGACGGCGGGCCCGGGCAAGGCCCACGCGGGGAGCGAGAGGGGAGGGTGGGGGGAAGGCGCGCGCACTACACACCACCGATACCACCCGCCGCCCCACGCCGACTGACGGCGCGCGCCTACACGCCCCTCCTACTTATAGAGCCCGGCGCAGCCCAAGTGTCGCGGCCTCGCGGGGGGGAGCACAGCCACTCCTGAGCGCGCCTGTCCTCGCCAAACCTCGCCCGCCGTGCCCGCTGGGCCTGGCCGCCCTGCGCCACCACCAGCCGCGCCGGGCCGCGCGCTCGTGTCTCCCGGGTTAATCCCGGGATCGTTCCCCCCGCCCGGCGCATCTTGGTTTGGCTCGGCGCTGCGGGAGCGTTATTTTGTTCACCCCGTATTCAGGAAGGCGGTTTGCGCTCAGCTCCTCGCGCAAGCGCCGCTGCGCTCCTCTACGTTGCAGTGGCACTACGCAAACTGCTTAAGCCGCCCGAGAGGCGCTGAAGATGGGGGGCGTAATGGCTCCGGGGGGAGCCGGAGCCCAGCGGCGGCGCGGGGGAGCCGGCAGCGCTCTGGGGCCCGTGCCCAGGCGCTGGAAGGCCGTGGCGCACAGTGCCAGCGTCTGCCGCCCCCCTTCTCCCGTAACTCCTGGCCGGGGCCGGCACCACCCCCGGGGAACGGGGATCTTCCCGCTCCTAGCCCACAAAATGGTGCCCGTGCGGGAGCGAAGAGTGACCGCGTGTTCCCCCCCTCAGCGCGGAGGGAGGGGAGGCCTCCACCGCCGTGAAGGCGAAAAGGGGCCCGGCCGGCCGCCTCACGCCGCGGGGGCGGGGAGGGAGACCCGCACCGGTGGGGCCTGTCTCCGGGCCGCCCCGCTACCGGGGGCGCTGCCTGGCTCACTCGGCGACCATAGCCGGCAGCAGGCCGGGGGGGCGGGCGGGGCGGCGGGCGCGGATCCGCCCCCGGCAGCCGCTGCCATGGAGGCGCGGGGCGGGCGGCGCTGGGGCCCGGCCGAGGCCCGGGGGGCGGGGGGCGGAGGGGCGAGCTGGCGGTTAGCTGGGGGGGGAGGGGAGCCCCCTTTTCAAGCTTTCTGGGGTTTTGTTTCTTCCCTGTAAGCTTTCCAGATGAATCGGTGCTTCTCCAACAGTATTTTGTGAAAAATTAGAGCAGAGACATTCATTCTTAGTTTGGGGACTGTCCCAGTTACTTATGCTGGACCTTGATCCCTCTGCTACAAATTTCCCTGGATTTTCAAATCCGGGGTTTTTTTTGGCTCTGTGGGTAACTGCTGGGCTACTACATCTGACGGCGACTTCCCTAATTTCTGATCAGTTCGTTTATGAAAAATGAGCTCTGTGTTGTGGCCCAAATGGTTTCAATTAAAGGCCACGCATGGCTAAGGACAGTAGACTTTCATGCAGATACCAGTTCATTTTTATTTACTAGTGAAGGGCAAAGAAGTACAAAATACAGAGTGAGAAACAAGGCAAAAATGTGGTTGTGTGGTAACTGCAGAGTCAACATCAAATTGTCAACATTTGTATTTCATTGCTTAAGAATACATATTTTTAAGCAATTGTTTTCAATTCAATTCAGAAATTATATGGTATTCCATTTTAAAGTCAACTGTCCTTATCACCTGTATGTTTTACAAACTAAAGTGCAAAACTGAAGGAGTTGCACTGGAGGAAGCACAAGTTTTAGTTGTTTAAAAAAAATGCAACCTCTGTAATCTGAGGGAATATGAAAGCAGGGGGAGGCTTCAGTGCTTTCAGATTTGATAAAGTGTATGTTTATAAAGAAATAGCTCATGAAGTACTCTGAACCTGTTTGGGATTTTTTCTAAGCTTACACTAATTGAGGGAAAAAAGTTCAAACTAAATTAATAGAAACCACTTTAAATTAAAATCAAAGCTTTCTGACAATAATATTCATCTGTCTACCTAGCAAAGAAAGCTTTCTGGGTGTCGAAAAGATCCATACTGGTAAGATGAGTAAAATCTCTGAATGAGTTATTTTCTGCATTTTATTTCTCTCTTACCTACCCATCTTGAATCTTGAGTCACACTTGCTAGATTTTCTTTAAAAAAGAAAACAGAAAACATAAGATAAAATGCTCAGTTGAAGGCACACTGCCTCAGGTGGTGGAACCCAAGTCCTCCTCCTTTTGGTTCTGAGTTGTCACGGGCTTTTTCGTAGCTTTTAGTTGCATTAGAAAATAATATGGATTAAACATATATCTACCACTTCAAACTTCCCTCCTGGGTACAGAGGATCCCAGATCCACACAGGTAGGAATCTCTACATTGTGTTTATCCTGGAGACTCTCCTGGCAAGCACATATACTCAGTCTCTCCGGGTCCTGTTTATCCTAGCCTCACTTCACATTTTCTGTGTTGTTTCTCTGAGCCTGATGCAGATTGAGTTCCCTTTTTAGCTACTCTAATGTACAAAATTATGTCTAGAAAATAGTCTTGTGCTTCTTTGTGCCAGTGAGAACTCTGTTTACTATCAGACACTTCAAATCTGGATGTGTTCCTCATCTGCGGACTGAAACACTGCCCTGTGCAGACCAGTGAGTTGATCTTGTATCTAGTCCTGAGAATGAGAATCAAAAGCTAGCTTTTATTGATTACCTACACTTGTATTAGTACAGAAGTTTTAAGAATTGAAAACTTTTACGTGGCGGCAGCTGAACTGTTTGGGCCATTACTGATCTGAACGTCACTTCCCACGATCTGTTTTGGTTAGGGGTTCAGGTGTGCAGATGCACAGTCTAGAAAGAGTATGTGTCTCCCTTTGTCCCCTCCCTGGACTCTCTCCCATTTTTCACTGTCAGAAGCCTTTCCACAGCTGTTTTCAGCACTTGCTATAGGTGGAAGGAAATGTTTTGTAATTCCAGAATGCTATGGTTGTCAGCCAGTAATAATATTTTTTCAGATTCTTAACTTTCCTTTGACATATGGGAACCCGTCTACAAGTATTTTTTTCTAGTTAGAATGCAGCATTAGAGGAGGGGACTTCTCCTGTATTTAGTCTTAGGAATTGCTATCTCAACCTATTTAAGAGTATTCCTTTAATGGAGGCCGGGTCAGCTTTCTCAAATGTGTGTGGTAAGTCTCTCCAGATGCACTTAGTATCCAGTTATTGGAGGAAGCCCAGCAGAGCTCTAACTCAGGATTTTGCTCTAAGCAGAGCGTTTAGGCTCAGGGCTCACTGCTGGAGCCTGTCTTGACCTCAAAGCAGAAGTTTATTTTACCCCGAGGATTTAAAAGGTTTTTCTTTTTTGGGTCTGTGAGGGGAAATCCTGTGGCTGAGGGACAGTATTTTCACTTTCTCTGTTCCAAACCCAGAAACGCCACAGCGCATCACCTCTGTGGGCCTCCAAATGGAGTTTTCCCTCAGCGGACCGCCGCCCGAGCCGACTGCGCTGCGCTCCCTCCGCACAAACGCAGTCATGGCAGCCACTGGACATTTTAAAAAGCCATTTTAGTTTGTGAAAGAAACGTAAGGCATTAAAACCAGAGAAGGATTCAGTCCTCCTCAGTAAAGGGCGGGCGGCGGCTGCAGCCCCCTCACCGCCCCGCCCGCGGGGAGGCCCCGCCCCCAGCTTCCCCGGCCAATGAGAAGGCGCAGGGCGGGAGGGCGGGCAGTTTCCCGGTCTGCCCCGCGCCGCTGGGACCTGGCGTTTCCCGGAGAGCGCCGTGCCCAATGGGAGGCCACCTTATTGCACCGAGTGTGGCGCGCGCTGACTGGCCGCCGCTGCCGGGTGTGCCCGCCGGTGCTTCCTGCCATGCTTTCCCGGGCGCGGTTGCATCATTGCGGGGCGGGTGGCACTGAGGTGAGCGGCGGCGGCGGAGCCCGGACCGGCCCGACTCGACTCGCGGAGCCGCTGTCCCGAGCCGACCCCTGTCAGCGCGGCGAGGGCCGGCTCAGAGGCCTGAGGGAGGGGCGCGCCAGGGCCCCGGGGACGTTGCGAGGTTTTCGGGGGCGCTTCGTGCCGGTGCCGGGCGGAGCCCTCTCGGGTGTCACAGAGCCCGGCGGTTCGTACGCTGGTGCTAGTCCCGCTGGCCGCCAGCCCCGCTGTCGCCTGGCGCGGCCTGTGGCCCGGCCGGTGCCTCTCCTGTCTGGGGAAAGGGCCGGGCTGGCTGCTCGGTGCTGGGCTGTGGCGTGACCGGCGCCTTTGCAGGCCGTAGAGCTATTATGCTTTGTGTGTATAACGTTCACCTGGAAGGTATTTTACCTCCCTGGGTACTCTACATGTTCTTTGCTTTTTCTGGAATTGAGTGATTACTTAGAATAGGTACTTCTTAAAGGCTAACCAGTTTCTTTATTGCAGCGTTTAATACCTATCAAGGCCTAATTTATTTAACAAAGAACCTGAGATGCTTTGTGATGCATAATACGTCTTAAGCTTTCCCCTTCAGCATCCTTTCAGGAAAGGGGAAATTTTTGAGGAAGACACACTCTTTTTTCTGTAGTTGCGATGAATTTGATATTTCTGTCTTCAGCAAATGTTGGCTTCCCTTACCCCTCCCAGGAGCCTTCTGGAAATTGAAGAAAGCATTTTTTTCGTTTGTTGGTGACCTGCTTGGGAAGGGACTGTCGGGTAATAGCAGAATTTAATTGACACATAGAAGCAGCTTTTGCTAACTCAACTGATGCCAGTTTCTGATTAAAAAACCCAAACAAACTACTGGATTTTCTGGATTTTTTTTTTTTTTTTGTAATGACAAATTTTACACTTTTAAGCAAGGTAGTGTGAACAGAAAAAATTGCTTAATACCGTAATATACAGGGTAAAACTGACTTCTTGCATAGTATGAAACATTTGTGTCTGAATATACTGTTAATATATGAGTCTGCTCAATGTTTCAGCAGTCTTTTAATAGGATTTTCAGCATAAAAATAAACACTTATTGGGGGAGGGACGGACAGATGGACTGTAGTGCCTCTTAAGTGATACGTTGAGGTGAATTAATCTTGATACTTGAGGATGCGTTAGGGAGTATCAGGCTCAGCTTAACCATACTTCATTTACCTGTTCAGATACTAGAAACTGTCACTTCCTGGTTTCACAGTTTAGTCTGCTGATCTGCTCACTTTGGGGCATATTTTTCAGTTAGAAAAGTCTGTGACCCCTCAAATAGAGCAGTGGAATAATCAGGCTGTTACTGGTCTGCTGTGAATAAGGTGTAAATATAAATTTTCAATGTTGCCATCAAACCCTAAACTTTTGTGAAGAAAGCCATGTTTTAAATTCTTTCATGAAGTAATTACACTTACCAATTGCAGTGTTGGAAAGACTGGCTGTGAGGGTGGCAGCTTTATGTCTTTTTGGAGAAGAAAAAGGCTCACTTTTTTTTTTTAAACTAAGTATATTCTTGCATTTTCAATGATTTGGTCATTTATATAAAGTGCTAGTTAAGAGTAGGATGAGATTATTCAGTTTAAAAAGAAGTTTTAAAGGTAGGTGTGCATGATTAGTTTGTTTTTTTCTCACCCATTCTCAGGTCTCTGTTGCAGTTTTATTCCCTGTATAAGGCATTAGCACAAGATTTTCAGAAGCGATGTCTGTTCTGTAGCTTAGCATTCTGTTCCTATCCATCCTTTTTATTTTAAACTTGGTTGTTTCCATCCATTCTGGAAATGGATGCTTTTGATTATCAGCTGAACAGTGTAGAACACTGTTACTTCAGAAAAGAGCCTTGCCTCAAAGCTCAGTACCTGAAAAGGCAGAGACGGGGAGCTTACTTCTGTGTGTATGTAAAATAGCGTGTCGTTTGACTTTGGGAAGGCCTCTGTACATGGAGAAAGGAGGCTTCTGCTTGTCTCTGAAGCAAAGCGTGTGCATCAGTCTCATATAGAATAACTTGGGAGTGAGGGTGACTGCAACAAGGACAAGAAACTGATCATAAACCCCTTGAAATTAGGTGACCTTCTGTACACTTCTAATTCATACTGGTTCTGCATTTTTTCAGTTTCTTGGTCAACAGAATTAGTAATATCTTGAAATCTGCTTTGTTTTCATCATTTATCTGTACGTGATGTATGTTAAATCCAATGAATTTCTAATTAATGTCATTCATAGGGGCATTTTTATTTTTTGTTGAAAAATTAAAAACTGATTTAAAAAAATCTTGATATTGAAAAGATTCTAACTTGCTTTTATGGTTTTAATGCTTGTTTAATTTTTTTTCTAGATAAGAAGCCCAGCATAAATTTGAGACTGCTGTAGCAAAATCTACGAACCTTGACACCTTTCCTATTGAATGTTACTATCTTTTAGAAAAAGTGAGTGTACTTGGGGGAAAAAACCCCACATTCCCCATGGTGCATTGTCTTAAACTTTAACACTTTGTCAGCAGGAAATGCATAGAGAAACAAGAAAACACCCCCCACCCCCCCTCCCCCCATGTTTACTACTCTATGTAAATTTGGAGTGTTGTCCAAAAGTGTTGTTGTGTTCGACATATTTGTATAATTTCTGTATCATCATTTGTGATGTTTTCACTCATTCTGTGTTCAAAGTAATGAGCTATCCGTGCTTTTTTTCTGACTTAAATACCTAGATTGCTTATAGTAACTTTTTTTGCTGTAGGTATAAAGAATTATTCATGCATCTGTCTATAAACTGGTTATACTTTTCCTGAACACAAAAGTCTCTGTTTTTTTGCTCGACTGAGGCTGAGCCACAGATAGATTCTAAATGTGGTTTATCTTTTAAGTCAATCTATTTAAAGTTGTTTTGTAACTTGAAAAAATTGACCTGTGACTGTCACATATTAATTCTGATCAGTAATTTTTTCCTTTTTCTGACATAATAAAATTTCTCTTGTAATATTGATAAGATTGTGTATGAGTTTGTGCCCTGTGGTTACTGGACACTGGTTTGTGCATACGGTGCTTCAGTTGATAGAAATGGGCCAAAAGTGATACTGTGATTTACGCATGGAGTCTGTGATACATGAGCAGCTTCCATAGCCCGGACACAGTTACAGACCAAACCTTAAACCTGTATTTAATTTATTAGATTATAGGGACTTGACAGCTGGGCCCGTTGCCAAAACCTTTGCAGTTATTATCAGTAAATTGTGAGATCTGAGCTTGATCCAAGTAAAATTTGCAGATCGTTAGTCCTTAAGTCAACTGGCTTGTAGGAAATAAGCTTTAAGGCTGAATTCTTTTATCATCTCCATTGTCTCTGTGATTCTGGGGCTTTGATCAAATTAGTGAGAAAATGGTGTGGCCTGACTAGCGCTTTGCTGAGTGCTTTGAGATACGATGATGGAAACTCTTGTACAAGTTTTGCATGCTGTAACTTACTGTGCTAAGACCTGCTGTTACTTTTTTAAGAATACACGCAGGCCATGTCCATGTGTTCCTTGTCAGCTCATGATTTCACCTTCAGTTGCTGTGTTGCCTGTGTACCAGGTTGTGGGTTTCTTGATTAATTTCTTGCCTTATTTGATAACTTGGGTTTGTTAGTGGGGAGAATGATCTGTCATTAATACAAAAATGTATGAATGGTGGAATTTGTCTGTAGGTTTCATTTTGGGGCACATTTTTTTTTGTATGGGTTCAATCATTGAACTATCAATGTCTGTGGTGTTCTGGGTTTCATGAAATAAATGTTTTGGAACTGTAGCACTACCTAGCAGCATGTCAACTGTAACTTGAAGTATTGTCTTGATGTGTTTGCATTTGTTACAGCTTTATGATTAGTAGTTGACCAACCTGAGTAAATTGGAAAAATCAGTCCTTGTGCCAGTACTTGTAATTCTACAATGCTAAGCAAAACTTCAGTCTGTCATAGTGTTCAGCTCGTTCTGGTGTAAGTGCTGTGGAACAGCAGCACTAAAGCTAGAGATGGGAGAACCCGTTTCTTCTCTGCAGTCTCCTATTACAACCTTTGTAACCAGTTTTCTTCTGTTACAGAACTCATGTCTTAAATATCCTTACTCCACAGAGCGTTTGCTTAGTGCTTGCTCTAGCATTTTCTTGAAACTTGACTCCTTTGAATCTTGTAGCAGGTCTGGAACACCAGGCAGCTTTATTGTGTGTTCCTAATGATGTTGAGAATTTTCTTCCCTGTGCTGCTTGTACATAATTTTGCTTGTAGTGATTTTCATTGACTTACCCAGAATTAAAGAATGGCTTTGGACTCTGGTGGCTAAAATCCACCAAACAAAAAAAGATGGTCAGGAAATGGCCAGCAAGAAGTAGCCCCTTGTGGCTTAGTTCTGACATATTTGTAAAACTGAAAGGGGGGGAAAAAAAAAAGGGACTAGTAGTTTTATCAGTACTCTGGAAGTTGGAGCTTTCCAAGATTCACAGCTGAGGTCTTTGAGCTTTTTCATCTGCTTGGTTGAATTCTTCCCATGTGTTCATCTTTCATTAGAACGTGTTTCAACTGTACTATCTGTAGTCTAGCTGTTCTTAGGTACATCTGAGATTGATGGCCTAGCTAGATGGAAAAATGCTCTTTTAAACCTTTAAATGGTAGGAGTAGATGTACAGTGAAAAGGAGCCACCTCTTTACCAGTTTTGGTTCCTGAACTTTAAGTCTCACTATTTCACAAACTGATGCTGAAGAGTCTGTTTGAACTTGGAAACTTTTCCTAATGAAAAAAACCCAAACTTGTAACCAAAAAATAATTTGCCCTTTGAGTGTTTTCTATAGGAAACAAACAAACAAAAAAAGCATAATAGAAAATGAACGACCATAGCTGATTATTGGAGAATCCTTTTCCTGTTACAAAACTTTGGTGCTAGTCTGTCACATTATTAGGCTTTTTTTTAGGATATAGTGCTTGCTTCCATGTTTATGCTGAATCAGGCTCTTTGAAAAACAGATGTAGTTTGGTGCTATGCATTTGTAAGACAATGAAGTGCATTTGTGAAGTAATTTTTTTCTCACTTCTGTTCAATATGTGTTTTCTTTTCTCTGCTTGGTTGTTGCTGGGAAAGAATGGTTCAACAAGTTCCAGAAAACATAACTTTTCCAAATGAGGAAGAGAAGATACTGGAGCTCTGGAAAAATCTTAATTGTTTCCGGGAATGCCTAAAGCAATCAAAGAATAGACCTAGGTAAGAATCTATTGGAAGCCGTAGCTACTGTGTGTGACAGTGCAAGGTTGGCTTAGCTTAATTTTGTTTTTTCTTTGGTTCTGTTAATAACAGCTGTTCCTTTTGCAGATAGAAGTCTTGGCTAATGTTGTTGTCATGTCACTTTTATATTTCACTTTGTGAAGAATAAACACTGTTCAGACAGTAGTAATAAACCTGTAGTTTCCTGCTTGGTGAGTTTATAAAGGAAATCTGCAGGTAAGCAAGGACAACTCTTGTGTCTGCCAGCTGTGGAGCAGCATGCTGGTATTCTCGGTAATAATCTTGGTAGAATTGGCAGTCACTAGGAACCGTGAGCTGAAATGTTCCCTTTAGTCCCACTGCCAACAGGATACCTGTGCTGACTGATAATTGAAGAGGAAGAAATGGTTTTGTTCTAGTAAGACATAAGAAGCATAAGCATACAGATACACATATCCTGTTTGAAGATTTGATGCTCAGTTTTCAATTTAATTAAGAATGTTATCTTGTGTTGCAGGTTTAACTTCTATGATGGCCCTCCATTTGCTACTGGACTTCCACACTATGGCCATATTCTTGCAGGAACCATTAAAGACATTGTAACCAGATTTGCTCATCAGAGTGGTTTTCACGTTGACAGAAGATTTGGGTGGGATTGCCATGGTTTACCTGTGGTATGTGTAATAAATCTGCCTACATATATTTCTGTTGGTTCTTCTTTCTGTGTTGTACCTGCTTATCAGTCACTTTGCTATTGCTCTTATGCCTGGCTTTGCTGCTAAAAGAGAAATGGAAGTTCTTTGTCCAGTGTGTTGCTCTGGCTTTTGTGTGTGGGTGAGTTAACGTTCTTCCTACTGGTCACCTGCCTTTCTCCAGGCACTTTGTTCATTACTATAAACATGTATTTATTTGGTATGTATTTCAGAAAATGCTTTTTGTTTCACACCAGGGTTATCCTTTGCACCTGAACTAAGCAGATATTGCATTACTCATGAAATCTCAAAAGACTGAAGGAGGTCCTTCAGCCTCATTAGAATGCACAGAACATAAGTTAACTATGCAGAGAAATGCTGAAAGCTTTTGATGACAGTGTGGGATTTTTGTCTGATTGTTTTCAATGCTCCCAGGAATATGAGATTGACAAGACCTTAGGCATTAAAGGGCCAGAGGATGTGGCGAAGATGGGGATTGAAGAATACAACAACCAGTGTAGAGGAATTGTGATGAGATACTCAAAGGAGTGGGAGGTGAGTGAAGACTCTGTGCATATTCTGCTGTACATTTCTAATCGTATGTGTGCAGAAGTTTTTCAGCTGGGCTGAACTTCATCCTTTTTTCTGTTTGATTATGTGAATAAATCTCATGTCTTTAGCTACCTTGTTTCTCACTGATGGCCCTGAAAGGGGAACTAAAAGAACAGCTTTGGGGCTCAGAACAGGGAGGCTGCTGTGATATCAAGAGGTTACTTTAAGGCAGGGGTCCTCAAACTTTTTAAACAGGGGGCTGTTGCATGGATGAAGTGGCAGGAGGTCATCTGCGGCTGCTTGGTTTCCCCCCAACCCCTGCCGGGGCGGGGGGGGGGGGGGGGCGGGTTTCTGTAAATACCAGGGGCTGGATTGAGGACCCTGGGGGGCCGTATCCGGCCCACGGGCTGTAGTTTGAGGATCCTTGCTTTAAGGTAACCTGGGGCTCAAAGTGTCTGACTGGGTACACTGAACATCTCGTAGATAAACTGAAAATGTTACCTCTTTCTTAGTGTCTTCTCCTGTACAGAAAATGGAAAATAAGGTCTGACTTTGTGTGGTGGGTTGACCTTGGCTGGATGCCAGGTCCTTACTGAGCTGCTCTCACTCCCCTCCTCAGCAGAGCAGGGGAGGGAGAAAATAAGATGGAAAAAAACCCCTTGTGCATCAAGATAAAGGCAATTTAATGAAGCAATAGCAAAAGTCGTGTGCGCAGAAGCAAAGGAAAACAAAAGATGTTGTTCTTTACTTCCCATCAGCAGGCAATGTTTGGCTGCTTCTTGGGAAGCAGGACTTCAGTATGCATAGCGGTTGCTCTGGAAGACAGATGTTGTAAATAATGAATGCCCCCCCTTCCTCTTCTTTTCTCACAGCTTTTACATCTGGGCAGCTGTCATGGCATGGAATATCCCGTTGGTTGCTTTGGGTCAGCTGTCCTGGCTATGTCCTCTCCCAAGATCTTGCCCACCCCTAGCCCACCGGTGAGGGGAGGTCCATGTTGGAGAGGCAGCTTGGATGCTGTGCTGGCACTGCTCAGCAGCAGCCAAAACACTGGTGTCTCATCACTATGTTTCTAGCTACCACACTATGAGGGCTGCTGTGGGGCTCAGCCAGACCCAATACACTGTTTTTCAAATGGAACCAACAAAGAAAATACACATGAACCTTCCTGCTTTTGTGTGCCCACCCCCCTTTTCAGTCTTTTCATTGCCAGAGTGCAGGACTATAGCTTGTATTTCTGGAACAGCAGAAGTTCTAGCATCTGGTTTTGTGTCAGAATAGGCGTGGGTAAATCCTCGGTCTTCCAAGAGAATATTGGTCTAAACTTTGTATCCTATGAATATAGTAATAGGGAAAGCATTGGTCTGTGCAGACTCTTGAGGTTGGAGAGCTATTCCAAGTAGATGGGTTAGATATTTTCTGAAGAGATGCAGAGGTTTTTTTCTGACTCTGAATAATAATCATCCTGTGCGTAGACGCTCATGCTTTTTATTTTTGTCCTTAGCGGTGTGGCCAGAATAAAGTACATTTAGCCCAGCACGTAGTTTTTGCTGGCAGTCTGATATGTCTGTAAACTGACGACTCTTCTGTGGCTTCCTAGAGCTGAGGAGTGGCCCAGGGGCTTTCCTAGCAGTGCCACTTATCACAGTGACAGCATGCAATAGCAAGCACTGAAGGGCCATTTTTTTTTTTTTTTCATGTACCTTTGTGGTACAAGACCTTCCTAGGCCAAAGGATTTAATTTTTTTTTCCTAGCATATAATTCCTAACAGATTTCTTTCTGCTTATTAATTTATCTAGCTATATTTTGAATGAATACTGATGTCCTCTAAACAGTCTGTATGAAGGCATTTCTATACATAGTCTGGAGAACTGCAGCTCTTCTATAACATGGTTTCCAGTAAACCTTTATCTTCACAGTGAGTTGTTTTTCAAGGCAGAATAGTCCTAATTGTTTAGTTTTTCCTCATGTGGAAGCTGTTCTTACTCATCACAATCCCTAGTCCTGTATTCCTTTTGATTGAAATAGCAATTCTTTTATCATTTGCCCTTGGGAGCGTTTTGAAGTTATGGCCAGTATCTGAAGAAACCACAGCTGCCTTGGTTAGAATAGCTGTGGCTAAATCTAAGTGAATGGCTGGACGAAAAGCACAGAGTGGTTTTGTTTGGTTTTTCGGTTGGTTTGTTTGGGATTTTTGTTGTCGGTTTGGGGTTTGTTATTTTTTTCCCCAAATATACAATCATTCATCTATACTCTGAAATATTGTATTTCAAAAACATCATCAATGGTTCTTTGTTGCTTTTAGAAATAAAATGATTGATTCTGGTTTGTGTTTTGTTTCCCATAGTTGTTTCTTTTTAACTTGCTGTGTCTTCAGCAACTGATATTTTTGCAGTGCTGATTAGTCCAAATAAGTTGACTTTTGGATGGTAAAGGATTTTGTATTTTGTTTTGTGCATAAAATTGTGCACGTATATGTGTGATTTCCACACACAGACACATATTTAGGTTATTAACAAAAATAATGAAATTCATTTAATTATCTTGTTTGTGATTTGGTTGGTAATAAATCCAAACATTTTGGGACAGTGTTAGGAGAGGAATTACCAGCATTCCTATTGGTGATAGTGTTTATCTTCTGTCTGGAGTGGCTAGCAAGTGTTTGAACGTTATGAAAAACTGTAAAAGATTCCTTGGCTGTGTAAGATCTTTCAATGCTGAGACCAAACATACTCCAACTTTGTGGATCTTTGTACTAATCACTTCTAGGCTTTGTTTCTTAATATTGGAACATCAGAGTGGCTTAAAGGTCAAAATCAAAACTGGTATATTTCAAGAGCTCAGGTGTTACCTGAAAACACAGAGATGGGAGCGTTCATTTGCTTTGTTTTCACTGTACTAGTTTGACATTTAGTATGGTCTGTATCTAACAGCATCAGGACAGGTGTCTCCGGGCTTGGGTGTTTGCAGAGCTAGTGGTTCTGAGAGTTGTGAAATTAGGAAGAGTACCACTTGTCCGAGTGAATCCCATAGCTAGCTCATTAGTTTTCATACTCTGTGCCAATGGACGTGACCATAATCTGCCCTGAGATGAGGACTAACACCTGTCAGTCTTGTGGTCTTTGGCAGCACTGTCATAGCTTTGGGAAGTCAAAAAAGGCAGTTGGCCCTGAAATAATGTTGATAACTCCTTGTGACATATCAATTTCTTCAAGCATTTCTTTGTCTTTGAATTACATCATGTTTTCATATAACTGAAAGCTCATAGACTGTGTTCTTGATTTTGGCTGTATCTGCAATGGATAGTTTTAAAAATAGAAGCAAGACCACTGTAATAAAAAGCAATTTTCAGGCATTTGAACCTCGGCTGAACCTTGAATGATCCACCATTTCTGTTTAGTAATCTTGAACATGTTTGCCTGTTGTGTGACCTTGGTTCTAAATAGTTAGGTTCATGGTTTCATTCTTTGCTTATGTTTTGCTTGTTTCAATACACTGTTTGGAACTGTTGTCAGGCTAAAATATTTCATAATGTATTTTATTGAGATGAGACAAACACTGCCCTTCAAAATCAAGCTGTTTTACAGAATAAATATTGGAAATGTATCGTGATTCTTAATGTTAAGGTGCCTTTCAATCTGTGTGTTTCTCAACAGTTTAGTGTTACCAGATTAGGACGCTGGATTGATTTTGAAAATGACTATAAAACGCTTTATCCTGAGTTCATGGAGTCTGTATGGTAAGTGAACTTATGTACCTTGCATGTATACTTTATGAATTTGAAATTTTAAGAGGCCTAAATTATTGTAAACAAGTGTTGGTCCATAGAACCGTTTTGAAACATGCCAAATTCAGATAAACAGCAGGCAAAGTAATTAAGATGATGTGAAATCTCTTGATGTCAAAGTGATGGAATTAATTGACCTATTTTTTTTTCTTCAGGTTAGTAGGGTTTTCTTCAGGACAGTAGGGTTTTTCAGAATGAAGTACAACAGTATGGCTTTTAGTGAGTCCTGAAATCTTACTGCTCCATGTCAACTTAAAAGCAGTTCTGAAGACCTACTAATATGTTCCTTGCTTGGTTTAGGAAATTACATTGCATCTCCACATTCTTGATGCTCTTCAACGCTGTTAGCTGCAAATGTGCAAACTATCCAAGCTCAGTTTAGCTCTAAACCTCTTATTCGAGCCTGGTCTTAGAGATTGGGAATCTGCTGTTACATTTTATTGGCAGCATAGTTTGACAACTGTCTTGGACTCCTGGTGCAGAGCTAAGTAAAGTTCGGGTATTTTGGGAATGTATTCAGGGTGACTGCTGGAATTGCAAGAGACAGGATGACCTTATAGGTTAAGGATAATCAGATTGACCTAACACAGTGAGCAGAGGGCAACACTGAGTCCTTCAGGTGGCAGAATTGCAAGGTGAATTGCAGGGAGAAGTTTAGCAGAGTATATGCTGACAAAAAGCCATTGAAAAGCAAATTACATGCATATTAAAGAATTATTGATCTTCTTTAATATTAATTTTACTAGTAACCTTTAATTGTGTAGTTAGTTGCCTATAGTTATGATAGAGGATAGAACTTCTAGATGGCTCTGCAGCCATTGTAGAGGGCTGAAGTGCCAGGGAGTTTTCGATGACCATTGAAAAGAATTATCATTATGCAGGGTTTCTTCAGCTAAAGCTAAGACTGATAAGAAATCTTCCTTTTATAAGTTATAAAAATACTTAGTGGTGGCACCTTAAATCCTGTTTAACTAGTATTTTTCAAGGACCCTTTTAAAGCCAAACTTGACTTGGAACAAGCTGCAGGGTGGTCTCTCAACAGCTCAAGCCTTTTTTGTGGTTGGTTGTTTTTATTTATTTTTTTTTATTTTTTAAATTTTTTTCTTTTTCCCTTTAGAAAATTGCAAGTCTTTCACCTTGGCTTACAGAGGTTGCCTCCTCTAATTCTTGCTTTGGATACAGACTAAAATATAAACTTCGGATTTCAAATGTGTGTGGTATGAGATTTCAGGAAGTATGTTGGCAGACAACCTCTGAGTTTTGAACCCTTCTGCTTCGTGATGATACTAGTTTTCTGTGTAATCATGTTATGAAATACAGTTTCTAGATGTCTGCTTTTAGAAACTGGGTTTTCAGGAAAGTCTCCTCAGCCTTGGAGGGGCAGGTTAATGCCATTGCCAACTTGTTTTTCAGTAGAGTGCAAGGTAGAACCACTGGTGTTGGCATACAGTGGATGGAGGAGGGGAATGGGGTGTGCCTGTTTCAAGGCTAAGGGAATTAATACTTAAAGCGCTGTAACTGTAGTTACAGTAGTGCTTTTGGCAGGGTAATGTACAATTTTCTAGAATATCAGATTGTTACCTAGGTAATTGTCAAACTGAAAATCATGTTACTGAAGTTACATTTTACATCCATTAGGATTGTTCAGGAGGAATCATTAGGAGATTGTAGTGTGCTTCTCTTAAAATTTATTTGATTTTTTTTAATGAGTTCCTTTTAAAAAGTCTTTTAAAATTTAAAGACTTTAATGTCCAGCTAAGTACAAAAGAGAAACTGCATATTGATTTCTGCATTGACTGTAACCTGGTGACCATAGCGGCTTGTCCAGTGTTTGTATGTCTTTTTTTGGGGTGGTGTGATTTTTTTTTTTTTTTTTTTTTGTTGCTGTTCTGCCTGTGGGAGTAGAACAGTGCTCTGCTCTTAGGCCCAGAAAAAGTTATTGATGAGGATAATGGTAGTGAGCATGACAACTGTGGATTTCATGGTTAAAATATGGTAAGGATTTTTTCTTTATTAATTAGCTAAACCTATGTGTTTAGGTTTTTTGTTTTGTTTTTGTTTGTATTTCTTTGTAGGCTTGCAGTTTTGGAGTGGTCTCAACTGGAATTTCTAGCTTTCTATGAAACATGATGTTTTCATCCATAATGTTTATGTTGAGTTCAGTGAGCTAATGTAATGCTTATGATAGTCAACCACACTGGAAATAACATTTATCTGAATTGTTTAGACTTGAAATAGTTTAGGACTCAGACACCAAATACATCTTTTGTACAGTATCTCTATAAAACAATATTAACAAGCTCAGGATGCTAGAGAGCATTCTTTTCTTCATGTTTTATAGTGGGTTAGTTGGAAACGACTGCTTTGTAAGCATTTTGGTGCGGTGCCATATGGTGGCTGACAGAGCAGGATGGATTTTCAGCCTGTTAGATTTTGACTTGGAACAAAACTTCATCAGATGATAAAATTGTGGCATCCTGGCAGAATTTTTCAGGGCAACATTGAAGATTGACGTCATTAAGAGGTGATACTGCAGTGGTTTCTCATGTGAAATTATAGTCAGCTCTTCATGTCCTAAATAACTTAAATAGAACTTTTAAGATCATTCTGTAGAACTTGTATATCCATCCTGCAGCTAGCTTGAATCGCAATGAAAACGCATCCTTCAGTGAAAACAGCACAGTTAGTGTGATGTTCTTGAGCTAGCATGGAATAAACGGCCATATATTCTTGCCCCCCCCCCCCCTTTTTTTTTTTTTCCCAACTCTTGAGATGTATACAGGGAAACTGAGAGCAGTTTGACCTTAAACTTTTTACTACGGTTGGTCTGAAAGAAGCATATGAGCTTTGGGGAAAAAAAAATCAACTAGTACATTTTTTTTACTTCCCTACTGACTTATTGCATATTTCTCAGGCCAGCTTCGGGTTTGCCCCTCAGGAGCGGTTCTCCTGGGGAAACAGCCTGCGAGGTGGGGAGGGAAGGAGGGGACCAGCGCTGTGTCAGGGCTGCGGCATGTGTCTGGCTCTGGTGACACATGGGGGCGTCATTTCCTCCTTCGCACAACTTTGGCGTTGGTTACGCTGCTTCCTGTCGCCATCTGCTGGCGAACTTCAGCAATTGCGCTCTGGGCGTCACTGAGTTTTAAAAACGGTCGAAAGCTCCGTGAATGTTTTGAAAGGCTGATGAGACCTTGGCGGGGTCAGGAGCAACGGTGGGAGATTAAAACATGGTGTCATCGAAAGTAGCACTCAGTTGCCGAGGTGAGAGGTTTGGGTGCTGGCAGGATTGGCAGCGGAGCACTCCAGTGTGGTGCATGGGGAATTTCTGAACACGGGGAACCTCAGGGGAGCAGAGAGACCTGCAGCTTGTGCAACAGTGGCTGGTGGGACCTGGTGGGGCCAGAAGCAATGGCAGCCATGCCGCCCACACTTGTGAAAGAACCCTTAGGGAGTGTGAGTGACCAGGAGTGCTGCTAACAGGGCCCGGCCCGGCCGCTGGCACCGAAGGGCGTGCAGGAAGGACTCTTGTGGCCCTGCCAGCTTGACCAGGGAGCAACGGTATCTGCCCAGAAGAAAGCTGTGGCCTCTTTAAGCTCTGCCCCCGCCATACATGATGCAGCTGCCCAGGCAGAGCTCTGGTGGGAACATGCAGCCACCCAGGTGTTGGGCTGCGGCCTGTGCCCTGCTCTTACACCAGTACCGGGCAGCAGCAGTGAGCGCAGCTGTGGGAGTGCACCTGGGTATGGAAACTCCTCTGCTTGGTGACAGAGCTCCGGGGGGGGGCAGGTAGGTTGAGTATCGGGAGTACCAGAGATAGGCTACTGGAATTGAACTCTGCCTTCCCTGAGATGGGCTTAATAGGCTGAGAGGATGCATGATACAGAGGATTCCCTAACCCATCTGCCTTGCTGAATGCAGTGGCATAAGGGACAGGGGGCAATGGTGACAAGTTCCCGCCCAGTGCAGCAGCAGCAGCAGACGCATCTCCTCTGTGACTGCGCCATCTTCTCAGGTGCCCTTGCATAATAGGTATGAGGTGCTGCAAGTGGCATGGAATAATAATGAGGAGGATGGTCTGTCAGGCGTGGATGCTGCTGAGGATAAATTTGCCTATGCCCTGCATCAAAACTGCTTTTGTAACGGAAACAAGATGGGTCATAGGTGACTCCGTTCTGAAGGGAACAGAAGGTCCAATACACAGGCCAGACCCTCTTGGTAGGGAAGCTTGCTGTCTCGCTGGGGCCTGGGTTGAAGATGTGAAGAGAATGCTTCCTACCCTGGTCGGGCCCTCAGATTGTGATCCATTAGTGATTTTTCAGGTACGCAGTGACAAAGTTGCGATGAGAAGTCTGAGGGCAATCAAGAGAGACTTCAGGGTCTTATGACGGCTGTAAACCCTTCAGAAGAGATAGGCAGGGAAGGAGAGATGATGGAATAGCCCTGTATGTTTGGGAGTGTTTTGGTTGTCTAAAGCTTTTTAATGGTGACAACAGGGTTGAATGTTTGAGTAAGAGCCAGGGGGAAGGCCAACAAGCAGGTGCTGTGGTGGGAGTCTGTTATAGGCCAACCAGCCAGGATGAAGAGGCAGTCAAAATATTCCGTAAGTAGCTGGGAGAAGTCTCACAGTCACTAGCCCTTGTTCTCATGGGGGACTTCAACTTACTAGATGTCTGCTGGAAGTATAGTACAGCAGAGAGGAAACAGTCTAGGAAGTTGGTGGAGTGTGTGGAAGATAACTTTCTGACACATCTGGTCCGTGAGCCAGCCAGGGGAGATGCCCCGCTGGACCTGCTGTTTACAAACAGGGAAGGACTGGTGGGTGATGTGGTGGTCGGAGGATGTCTCGGGTGTAGCAATCAAGAGATGACAACAGTTTTCGATTCTTTGCAGAAGTAAGGAGGGGGGTCAGCAGAACCGGTGCCTTGGACTTCCGGAGGGCCGACTTTGGCCTGTTTAAGAGCCTGGTTGACAGAGTCCCGTGGGAGGCAGTCCTGCAGGGCCAAGAGGTTCCAGGGAGGCTGGACATTACTCGGGAAGGAAGTCTTAAGGGTGCGGGAGCAGGCTGTGCTCCGTGTGCCGAAAGGCAAGCCGGTGGGGAAGAAGACCGGCCTGGCTGAACAGCGAGCTTTGGCTGGAACTCTGGAAGAAAAGGAGAGTTTGCAGCCTTTGGAAGAAGAAGGAGACAGAGCAGGCAGCTCTGGAGGGCTATAAGGATGTCGTGGGGTTATGTAGGAAGAAAATTAGAAGGGCCAAAGCCTAGGTAGAACTTAATCTGGCAACTGTTGTAAAAGACTTATAAAAGGTTTATAAATACGTTAGCAGCAAAAGGAGGCCTAAGAAGAGTGTCCGTCCTTTATTTGATGTAGGGGGAAACATAGTGACAAAGGATGAGGAAGAGACTGAGGTGTTGAAATGGTTTCTTTGCCTCAGTATTCAGTAGTAAGACCAGTTGTGCTCCCGGTACCCAGCCTCCTGAGCTGAAAGGCAGGGAGCAGAATGCGTCCCCTGTAATCCCAGGGGAAATGGGAAAAACCTGTTACACCACTTAGACATGCACAAGTCTATGGGGCCAGACGAGTCTGCCCAAGGGCATTGAGGGACCTGGCAGAAGTGCTCACTTGAGCCACTTCTAATGATTTATCAATAGTCCTGGCTAGCTCAGGAGGTCCGAGCTCTGGAGGTTAGCCAGTGTGGTGCCCATCTACAAGAAGGGCTGGAAGGAGGATCTGGCCTGTCAGGAGCTACAGGCCTGTCACCCTGACCTTGGTGCCAGGGAAGGTTATGGAGCAGCTCATCTGGAGCGTCATCATGTGGCATGTACAGGACAACCAGGGAATCAGGCCCAGCCAGCATGGGGTTATGAAAGGCAGGTCCTGCCTGATGAACCTGACCTATGAGTCGTTCAAGGCCGAGTTGGATGTGGCTTTGAGCAACCTGGTCTAATGGAATGGAAGGTGGCCCTGCCCATGTTGAGGTGGTGGAACTAGATGATCTTTAAGGTCCCTTCCAACCCAACCCAGTCTATGATTCTGTGATTGTTCCTGGAAGTATTTAAAAGGCGTGTAGGTGTGGCATTTAGGGACATGGTTTAATGGTGGGCTTGGCAGTTAATGGTTGGACTTGATGATACTAAAGGTCTTTTCCAACCTAAACAATTTTATGAGTTGCTTGTATTGTGTGGAACCACAGGTGGTAGAAACACTTCTTAGCTACTTTTGTACCCTAAGGAGGTACTCTTGAGTCCTTTCGTGATAACACTAGCTAGTTACAGTAGAAAATTGGTACTCTACATGTTTGAGATCATGGCTGTACACTGAAAACTGCGCTGTTTACTGTGGAAATGCAGTATGGAGCTTCCTTTAGTGATGGGGCATTTTGTTCATTTCTGCCTTCGTTCCACCGGACCAATCTCAGTTGTTCCAGCTTCAGTTTTCCTTCTAGGATTGTTACTGAGGGGACCTCTCCTTCCTTCCCTACCACGTGTGGCCTTTAGCCTCACAGCCCTGCCCATTTAGGTTCTGCAGTAGCGTAGGCTCAGGGTGCCGCCGTACTCCTAAGCTGCAGCTGAAGAGGCTGTAGGTAGCTTCTGAACCTGGGACAATTGCCTTGGGTTGCTTGACTCCCGATGTGGATGTGTGCCTTTGGTTTTGTGTGACACTTTATTTGTACTCTGTCACTAACGTCAGTGTCCAACTGCCTCAGCCCTTTGCAGTGTGAAGGTTAATGGGGGCTGCTCATTGAGAGGAGGACTGGTTTGTTGTAAAGATGAAAGCAACTGGGTGGTTATGTTAGTTTTTTCTTTTCTGTGGAAGTTGCTTTCGGCCTAATTTTTTTTCTCTCTGTGGAGTTTATCCAGCACTAAACCAGAATTATTTCAGAACAACGGATCTGTGGGTTATTATAGGAATCACTATTGCATTTTGTATGTTCCATGGCTCTTAACGATTTTCTAGAGAGATACTGTTCATAAGAAATCTGTTTTGTTTGTTTTTCTGCTAGCCATCTGCATCTTTTTCACATACTTATATTTCTTTTGTGCATTTAGTGCTCTAGTCCTGCTGTTACCTTCTTACCATTCCAGTCCTTTTTTATACCTTACCTGTATTTTGAAGGAGGAATACACTGAACTGCTGCTTAGTTGAATGATCTTTAGGGTGCATCTAGTATCAGTTTTAGATAATTGATATTTTCTGCTATACATGTATTTTGCATTTCTGTCTTGATCCAAAATCAACACACTGATCCAAAGGTTACAGCTTGGAGGGTAGACCTGGAGCAGAATGATCTTTATAGACTGGGAGTTTAAAGCATGAAAGCTTTTTGTAGTTGAACTTAAGACCTGATAACTTCTGTGCTTAGGGGTGCTTTTCTGTCTTAAGAAGGTGTCTTTCAGAGATGCTATTCTAAAGGCAGGCTGCCTGTGTTTGTTTTTTGGACTTCACGTTCCTCTTAGATTTATACTTCTTTTGATTCATGTCCAGTGTTGTTTGAGTACTTTTTTTTTTCTGGTTTTGATCATAGCTTTCTTTTTGATTTCATCTTGTCTTTGAAATGTTGCTCATGAGTCATAAGAGAACTTTTTCCTTAGTCTCTGCTGCTTATGGTGCTGTTCGGATGCAGTCTGGTTGCTGAACTGTGTAGATGACAGGGCTTCTTACAGTGTGCTGTGTTTGGTTTTGGTGGGGTTTTTTTGTGTTCTTTCAGTCTGCAGAGGCTATTAAATTGTCTTACTTTTAAAGTTTGTTGGTAACTGAGTTTACAATTCCTGGGTCTTTTTCTTTAAAAAGAAAAAGAAAAGGAGTGGGGGGAAGCATTTTATGAGTTTACTAACATTGAGAAATTATTTTCAGCAAGTACTTTCTATTTCTGTAAAGGTAGGTGTTTTCAGACCCTTAGCTACTGACTGAGTCATTGCAAACAAAACCACTTGATACCCCAAAGGAATGGCGTTAAGAACTTAAGCTCCAAGATCAAATCCTTCTCTTCAGTGTGAAGTGAATGTACCTGTTTGAAGAGGGCAGCTTGCTTTTGCATCTGCTGGAGTATACTGTGGCATGTTGGATTTTGTGGGGGATGTCAAGGGTATTTTGAGCATTGCGTTGACTGATTCGGTATCTTTTGGAAGGAAAAAAAATCCCTTTGTAGGAGTCTTATTTGTATCTGTGTGTTTGCATGGTGAGTATGTGCCTTGGATCAGTGAATGTTGTAGCAAAGTTCTGATCTTTTTGGGAGTTATGCCTCTGATGAGGGTAGCTGCCAGTCTCTGTTACTGACTGGGCTTGAACCAGTTGTATCATCCCCTCATGACACTGTGGGAACAACAAACTTTTCAATTTGTGTCGTGCTTCTTAGAAGTTAAAGGTATCTTGCATCTTTAGGGATCAGATTCTCTGTTAACAAGTGGCTGAAATATGCATCTTGAGTTCACCTTTTCCCTAACCTTATTTTTTGTCATTAAAGTGTTGCTTCCATAGGCAAGAGGATGCAACTAAATTTATTTCTGTTTGAGGAGAAATGTAGCGGAATTAGGGGAATAGAGTTTGATTTCAAACTTTTGTGAGTAAATGTTTTCTGTTTGTCAGTAGAAAGGAGCTCTGTGGTTTTGTTAGCTTTTTTTTTTTCAGAAAGGACTGCAATTTGGTTTACAAACCTAGAGCCTCTTTTTTGCAAAATGTCAACATTTTGCCAGCAAAAGGGTTAAAACGTGTTTTGATAGGCTATTGTCCAAAATATCATGTGTTGAATTTTTAAGCAAGACATGATATTCACCTTTTAAGGGACTCTTACTAGAACTAGGTTAATCTTTAGCTTTGTTTTAGGTGGGCAGTGGTGGTAGCAGGAAGCTCTTTGGGAGTCATCTCCTGTGCACTTCTGATGTCACCCAAGAACTGTTGTCAGCAGCTTTTTTCTTAAGGAAACCAATTAGGTGTTTTTCAGGATAACGGAACAGCTCTTCGTAGCGATCATCAGGGCTATTGCAGCAAGCAGCAGTCTTGACGCGATCATGATCCTACTTACTATGTTGGAATCGTCTGAGAGTAGAGGTGGTGATAAACGACGAGTGAGTGGTCGTTATGAACTCTAATGAGAGCTCCGAAGGGTGATGCGGTGTGAAAGCCCAGCTTTTTGCTTAGCAGTGGGGTGAACAACCGGGGAGCGCTTGGTTTGCGATAGGGCAGAGTTACCACACGAGGGAGATGCTGACTTGGATTCCTAACGTGGTAGCTCCGTCTAGTGTCCACCCTTCCTGAACAGTTCCCTGAGTTTACAGTTATATTTACAGCTGAGTTAAGTATTCGGTGTTTCTCCAAGTAGTTTTCTTCTATGCTGTTAGCAGGCAGTGTTCTTTAGAAAGTAAAGTGGAGCTTTTTTCTGCAGATATTTTAGTTAGCTATTTCTGAAAGGCAAATAGAACACCTTCGGTATAAATGCTGTCACTTGTCTCAGTCTGCATTAATTATACTCTGAGATAGTAAGCATACATTTAAAACTTACGTTTTTAACTTGCATGAAGACTTCTGCAATTAGCCAGCTCAGATGTATATGCTGAAAGCTGATGAAAGTAAATTCACAAATTTTTTTTATAAAAAGACTGATTTATATTTTTGCAAGCTTAAGTTGATACTGTCGCTGTAAACCAGATGCGCGCTGACTTATCAGGCTTGGGTTAGGGGTCAGGCAGACAGCCACAACTTGCCCGTGGATAACATCTACTACTTCAACAAGGTTACTTCTGCGTTATGTGTGTAACCTAAGGCACCTTTGCTGGAGTGCTCAGTTCTGAAAGACTTCTGGATTTGGTTCCTCTGTGGCAGAACTTGATGCTGCTGAGGGTCTTGTGGGCTTTATCCATCTTAGAGTTCAGGTTACTTAATTTTTCGGATGTTGGTGACCACTCAGGAAATTTTGGACTCTTACTAGAGGACCATGGGTGAATCTGAGTGGACTGCATGTCTTCTTCGTATGACAGGCTGTATTTTCTCTGTCTAATCTGCAGGGTAAAAATTATTCTGATTAAGATACTGTATGACTTCTGTGACAGCAGGCCAGTGCATATCTTTTTATGTTCTTGTTTCAGGCTGCAGACAGAAAGCAGGGCAATAGTCTACTTGTATTTTGTGTTGAAGATTGTGATTTCAAACATAGAAGGCAAGACACTGACATAAATACACGTCCAGATTCTCAAGCACAAAATGACAGCCTGCAGAAAAAAGTGCTGCTTGCCAGGATGGGGTGGTTGCTTAGCAATGAGCTATTTATCTGGAAAGGGACCCAGAAAAGTGATCAGGATGATTTGGAAACATAGTTTGTGTAAAGGAGTTTCTAAAGTCAGCAGTATTTAACAATATGGATGTGGAATTTGAAGTTACTAGAGTCTGCAGAAAATCTGATTTTTGAGTTGAATTTGGCATGATTATTTGAGGCCTGCCCTCTCCTGCCTTTACTTTTAAGGTAGCCAACCTGCAGACTGTACTGCTACGTCTGCAGGTCAGTGAGACCTGATAAACTGATAAATGTTGACAATCCTTTAGTAACCCCTGCAGTATTCAGATACAGAGAAACATAGGGGTTTGTCCATCACATGGACACTTGATGAGTTGCTATGTGAAGAATATTTCTCTTCCAGCTTCTGTTCCTCTTGAGCCTTGACTCATTTTGTCATTTATAATATTGTGTGTTGTCTTCATTATTTCAAAATGTAAGGATCCAAATATGCTACAGACTATATTGAAGATTTCATAAACAGTTAAAGCTTAATGTGAAACTGTGATCTTGGGCAGGAACTGAGTCTAGAGTAAGATGAGCTAATGAAGGAGACCGTTTATGTAAATTGTGGGACCATAGATGGCACTGTGTGTATGGCGCCGTGTAGGTATTTATGCCAAAGTATTCTGTTAAAGGAAGGTTGCTGGCATTAAACAAAGCTGTGGATTAAGCTGACCCACCCTCTCAAATCGTTAAATGACTCATCCTCTCCAGTGTCCACCATCTCAAGTGGTCAAAACTGATGAATGAAAGGACTTCTATCAAGGGAGTCAGTCTTGGGGAACAAAGAACAGATAATAAGAATACTTACATAAATTATGCAGAAAGAAGTCTGCAAGTGAAAAGGTTCTGGCGGAGGATATAAGCTGATGAGGTGTTGCAGTCCTCAGAAAATTAGTTGAAAGTAAGACAAAGGTAATTGTAATAATGGGAGATGGCGACCTCCAACTCAAATGCCACCCCTCCCCCTCCGTGCCCCAAAAGAGGGCGAACGCTCACTTTGGGAGCATGAGTAGTTAGTAAGAAACTTCAGTAGTGCTATCTGAGCATGCGTACTAGTTTGTATTAGAAGCGAGAAACTTGTAGCCAATCCTGTATGTGGATGACAGCGAGAGTGTAATGCACTGTGAATGTGCAGGTACTCTGCCGTATGTAATGTGTACCCTGGAGTAACTTGGTGAGCACGCTTGGAGGAACCATTTGCCAGTGCTCCCAGTACTGTAATAAATAATGCCTGCCTTTTAAAACTTCAGATCAGTTCTTAGAGGGTTTTTCTCTGTGACCGACTTTACGGTATCGCCATAAAACTGAATTTGTTACTTTGCATGTTCAGCTGTGCTCTTGTGAAAAATGCTCTTCAGATAGTTAGGATTTACTTGGGATGGGCTGCAGGTATCTCTAACCTGTAACTGTGTCTCTTCTGCAGCACTGGTTGCTGTAGTAGATCCTTAAGATCGTGTGATAAGGAGCGGCCACCTCAATACGTGTCTTTTCTCTAAATTACGACCGATTTCAGCCTTGTTAATAGTTCACATTTCAGGTGGTCTTTGTATTCAAGAAATTTGAGAGCGATTAATTAGCAGTACGTATTTGTGTTGTGCAGTCATTGCATGGAAAACCAGGCTGGTATAATCAGCTAAAGCTAAAAATCAGCCAGAAATACAGTTGCAATCCGTTTGTTTCGCCTTTGATTTGCACATACCATCTTTAGTTGACGGTTGATTAAAAAGGGTGTCATTCAGAAGGGCCCTCCAGCTAGAGCAGAACCCCATTTTGGGGGTGATTTACCAAGTGTGGTGATAAGTGCTATTCAGTGTTTCTTGTCTGCTTCCAGGTGGGTTTTCAAGCAACTGTATGACAAAGGGCTGGTATACCGAGGTGTGAAGGTCATGCCTTTTTCAACTGCCTGCAACACCCCACTGTCAAACTTTGAGTCCCATCAGAATTACAAGGTAAGTCAGTATATATGTACATTATATGTTGCAGATTCCTCTATTGTCTTTAGTTTGGATTTGGAAAGCTGTAGTATTTCTTGCTTAGTGGTAAATAAGCATATTATTACACTTCAAATTGATAGTAAAAGTTTAGATAAATAGGTTTTTATTGTATTTTGCTTTATTTCTTTGGCTCACTTGATCTTGGCAGTCTTCCCTGTTCTTCTTGGTTACTACTTACAGGTATATAGAGTACGTTCTTGGTTTTATTCTGCTAAATGACTCTTACTGCCTCTCTGGGCATTCCAGATGAGTATAGCACTGTGTTGGGTTTGTAAGGTAAACGCTTGGAGAGCTTGTGGCTGTCCCTGGCTGCGCAGATCTGAGAAGAGGAAGGTCCTTGGCAGAAGTGAAACTAAGAGGGGATTAATAAGAATTGTCAAAGGCTGTGTTTGGTTGTGAAGCAGTAGGATGATAGTTCTTCTTCTAAGAACCTTTAATTTAGATTGAGAAATTCCAGGAAATGTTTTACTTAATATAATGCATGGTATACTATGTTTTATAAGATGTTCCCTTAAAAATGAATGACTAGATACAGTAGGTGCAGTTTCTCATTTGCAGCAATTCATGTTTGCATATGTGAAGGCAGAATTTGTGTCCCAGTTTCCCAATATTTATTTCATGTTTGTGGACAGAGGTTTTGTATCCTCTCTAATCCCCGCCCAGGCCTTGGTATCCTTATATTGTAAATCTTTCACTTACGTTGTTGCAGTAGAAAGCTCACACAAATTGTACATCTGATCCTTTTTACATCTTGCCTATAAAAAGTCTTCTTAAAACAGATGTTTAAATAGCCTTGTGGTACAGTCCAGTCCACAGATACTGGAACTTTCAATGTTGCTGAAGGGTCTTTGACCATACTGAAGAGTAAAGGTTGTATGATTTAGGGAAGCGAGACCTGCAAAGGGATCTCAGTATTTGTGACTGACAACTGACATAATTACTTTGCTCATGCTTGTTAACTAACATTTCATATAGGCTCAGATTAATGAGCTTTCTTTAGAACAAAGACTGTTTTGGGTTGTGTTTTTTTGGGTGTGTGTATGTGTGCCCCTTTTCCATAGAGCAAAGCTCTTTTCTCAAGCCTTAATGAAATATTTAGATGCTACTTCTTAATCTAGAACTAGTAGAGTTTGTGTGGAGTCTGCTGCTCTGCCACTTCATGCAAGAATTATCTTTTCTTTGTCTGCTAGAGGTGGTATTCTGAAGACTGAAATGTTGAGGGTCTGCAAACTGACAAGGTTTATTCTTGGCATGAGCAGTCATCTCTGTGTGAGGCAGCTGTTTGCTTTCTCACTGTGGAAAGCAGGCTTTGGCTTCTGTTTATCAGTCCTATGAGAATGGGGACACAAATCATGAGAAACGGGACACAAGAAGCATGTTTAGAAGCAGAGTTAGGTGTCTAATGCAGACTTGAGTAAACCATGTCAGCAGATTGTATTACATTTAACTAAAGAAGCGTTGTCTTTAGATGAAAGCAGGCATAATTTTGTGAACAGAGAAAACATTATACAATGCCATTAGTTGGCAGCCTGGATGCTATTATTTTATGACTTGCCAGTTGTTTTTATCTACCTGGTCAACTTAGTGCTTCAGAAAACAAAGTGAATAGCCTGCAGTGTTGTTTAACAATTGGTAGAGACAGAACTGTAGGGAAAACTCGATCTTTGCTTGGTATTGAGCGTGGTTTGAGAGTTATGTAATATTTATGTTTTACTGTTGGCTGCACCAGATGTTCACAGAAAATTCCCTCTGGAGAAGCCCTTAGCTCAGATATAAATAGCTGCCTCTGTCCCGTGACACTGTTAACTGTTCCATAACGTTGGATGGAGACCAGAGCGCCTTGCACTAAAGATGATGAGGTGATAGGACCTATTAATAGGACCTATTAATGTATTTAGGGTCTGTGCCCATGGCACCCATTTTTGTTTGGCATTTAAAATGAATAGTGAAAATTTCACGTTTTCAAGATTAGACTTGCTTTTTCAATCTGCTTTTTGTAATATGTGAAATGTAAAGTGACTGAATAGGATTGTACTTGTCTGAAAGAAGAACTTGTTTCCAGAGGATTCTTTTGACTCATTTGACTGTGGCTGACAAAGGTCTCCTGAAATTTTTTTTTACTCTTCAGTATTGATGTACTCTTGTTTTTAAGTAGCCCAACCCTCCCCCCCACCCCCTTATTGACAACAGCTTCTTATAAGACATTGCATCTTCTTAAATGATGGCTATTCTTTCTGCTGCCTGATTGTAGAGGAAATGGTGGGGAAAGGCTTTGTGTAGCAGTATCTGAGAAACTGCTGTTTTCTGGACAGTTGAGAGTTGATTATAAACTTCTAAAATGGGATTATAAGAGGTACCTGAGGGAACTGACACTCTGCTATCTTTGATGTGTTGGCAACTAATTCCCAAAATCTCACTGCTAATATGAACTTTGAACCCCATGGTCTCGTTAGACTGACAGTTTGCACTGCTATAATGGAGGAAAGTTGTGACTGGTGTTCCCTCCAAACTTCATTATGCTACCACTTTCACCTTCTCCCATAACAATGATGAACCAGGCAAGTTGCAAGACAAGTTTTGGTGGATGGCAGCAGTAGCTGCTACTCTTTATATTTTGTGTTTTCTCACTTAATATATGCAGTAACCCCTTTCCTTCCTTTGGCTTGTTTTTAAGGACGTTCAAGATCCTTCAGTAACTGTGAGCTTCCCACTGGAGGAAGATGCAAGTGTTTCACTTGTTGCTTGGACCACTACTCCTTGGACCTTGCCTAGCAATCTGGCCCTTTGTGTCAATCCAGAATTGCAATATGTAAAATTAAGAGGCAAGTGTTAACTGAAGGGGACATATAATGGACGCTTCTTTCTTTAGTGCCTGTGAATACGAACTTATTAAGCAGTTTATTATACAAAATATGTTACATTTATAGCACTATTCTGGGGTTGGATCGGTGTAATTTTGAAGCATGAGACTTACTTCCGATGTGGCTGATGATTTCTGGCTGCTGTTGAGGACTGTTCCCTGAAAAATATCAATAGATAAAATAACAAGAACAAATGTTTTATCTGTTGTCTTAGTCACACTATTTGACAGACAGGGAAGTGTGGCTGGGTGTCCCCAGCTGTTCTTCCCTCCTGTCTTGGGGCTCAGACTCAGAACAAGTTACAGCTGTGTGACAGCTGCCTTGCAGTAGCTGAAGGTGTCTGTGCTCTTAACCCGTAACAGACCCAAGCTGTCAGCTGCTAGTCTAAACCTGACTGGAGTATGTGTTTCAGCTCAAATGTAAGGCAAGGTATGTGCTGTGGTTTCCAGTGCCATAGTACATTTGACCAAGTGCCTTGGCTTACTGATGCGTCAGCTGGTTGTGCCTGGCTAAAGAAGTTGCACTATATGGTAATCTCTTTCATGTGAGCACCCAACGTTGCAGGAGTTTTATGCAACAGACCATGTAGGGTGCCTAAGCCATGTAGGCTGTTGCTTTTCTCATTACTACTTCAAGTAGTTTTCCAGGGTTTGTAGTTCCATTTTTTTTTTTCAGTTCACAATGTAATGATGTGTTGTCTTTTTAACTTAGGAAAGGGATTTATTTTATCCTTGAAATGCAGTCATCTTATATCTTCATCTCCACCCCCTCCTTTTTTTTTTTTTTAAATTCAAAGAAATTAGTAAGCAGGAATTTAGATGAAACTACTTCTTGCATTGCTGTTGTCAGTTTCCCCCAAACTGCTCACCTTTTCTGACTTTTCAGTGTATGTTTTAAAAAAAAAACAAAAACAGGAAAAAAAAGAAAATCAAGTTAATGATGGTATTTGATCTGGAGTAAAAAAAATGCCAAAGGTATAACTTCTAGTTCCAACATAACCATGTGAATCTAATGTGTGTGTAAGGTGATGTTAAACATGAGAAGTTGCAGAGGCTTTCACAATGGACTCCATGTGTCTTGAGTTTTCTTTGTTTTGACAGAGAACTAAATATGTTTTGGCTTTAAAGGTTTTAACATAAATTTGGTCAACTCAAAAAGAGTTTTTGAGTACTTTCAGAAATAACACCTACACCTGCCTGAGATGCAGAGTCATTGGGTTTGAATGTTTTTGGCCTGTAGTCTGCTGGTGGGATAGTGACCCTGACTAGGTTGGTAGGGTAGCAGTCAGAATAAAATTTGTCACTAAAGTGATCAGGGTTGTTTGGGGGTAGCAAATGGGTTTCCTTCATGCCGTTTCACTTTATTTCCTTTTAAAGGAAATCCAAATATAAAATTGATTGCAGTAGTATATCTCAGAAAGGCAGCATAAAATGCAGTCATTACCCCTAATGTCAACTTAATAATGTCAATTTTGTGTAGCAATTGTCCATTTTCCAATTGTTTCCCTCTGTTTCAGTTACACATACTGAGACTTTTCAATTGCTTCTCTTTGGCACAGTGATAATACACAAGGTAGGATATTTCTGCCTCTCAAACAGAAAACCACACTGAAAATTGGTGGCTTCATGCTGTCATTCCTGTTTAAATTTAAAACTTTTGACGAGTGTTTATTAAGTGGCTGTATGGGGAAGAAGTAGCTGGAAACTAGTGGTCGATCAGCAGGATGATTCTGGGCAGTTTTATAGCTGATATGATACCATCTTGCATAAATTGAAAGGTTTCATAATGGTGCAAATGAGGGTATTAAATTGAGATTTATGTAACTTTTTGTTTTATTTCATTTTCTAGATAATGCCACAGGAAAGATTTACATTTTGATGGAATCTAGGCTGATAGCACTGTACAAATCTGACAGTGAATATGAGATACTTGACAGGCAAGTACATAAATCATTACACACTTGTTAACTGCTAGTATTTTTATAGGTGAGAAGTTAACTGTTTCAAAAAGTTGGGTTTATCTAAAGATGGGTTTCCCTACATGTGTGTATCCTGCAAAAATCTATTGAAGAGATTGAAATTTACTAGCACATACTGGTCTTGTACAGGAAGCTACAAATAGAATAAAAGTTTATTTGAATCACTGTATTTTGGTGTGGAAAAAAGTTTCCTTAGTCCTTCCTTTCTGTGTGTCGTCTTAGAAAGACATTACTTTAAAAGTCTCAAAAACCCTGGAGATTGTCCAAATGCTGAACACTTTCTAAACATCATGTAAATATTTAAAAGGAAACAGTTAAAAGCCAAACCATTGTCTTTAGCAATCAAACATGGCTTCTGCAGGATGTTCTACCTAAGTTCTGTAGTTAGTAGAAGTTAACGCTTTCTGAAGACTGCTTATTTATCTTGGTTCAGTGGAAAAATATGAATTAAATAAGTTAGACTGGATAAGGGATGCAGGTATTAAAATCTGTAGTTGTCTTAGACAAAATATGTAGCTTGGATTCTCTCAAATCTTTTGCATAAAACATCAACCTGTTAAAGAGGTAAAATATAGCAAATATTTATTTGCTCACTTCATTCAGTTCTGTGCAGGGGGTAAAACCCCAAGCAAACAACCCCAAAACACAAAAATAAATCCCTACACAACATAACCCCCCCTCCCCATCCCTCGTTCAATAAATCAGACTAGAAATTTTTGTGAGAATAACAACCCTTCTTCACTAGCATCAATTATTTTATGGGTTTTTTTTACCAAGCAGCTAAAAGCTCCACATGTAAAAAACATTTTAAAAAAGGAGGATCTATCTTGTTTCAGCTAAACAATTACATATAGTCATTGAATTAGGGGAATGTAGAGCTGGAATGTTTGTTTAAGATGTTGTCTACTCTGATGCCTCTTACTGTGACACTTGAGTAATTCTTATCTTGTATTTCTGCATTGATTTTTTTTTTTTCCCCTCTGTCCACTCCCCAAGTGAACTATCTTCATCTGTCACTCTGTAGCAATTTAAGCTGGTACTTAATTTATAAATATGATTTTCAGTGCTTTCATCCTTCAGGGTTGACAGAACTTATGATCTCCAGATTTTTTTTCCCTTCCTTTAGAGTCATAGTGTCAGTGTTATGATAGTCTCTGCCAGGATACCACTGGAAACTTCCTTTCAGTCTGATACTGAATTAATGATAACTTTTTTTCTTGAGGTGGTTGTGCATCCATGTAAACATACAGTCGCCCAGTTAAAATATTTGTGTGTATAAGAATGATATACCAAAGTGTCAAAAGTCCTACTAACATTAAGACTTAAATCTATCTGCTTGCTTGTGATCTGGGCTAGTTAGTCTGTCCGAACAGGGGTAATTTGGCTTGGTGTGACTTAGGTTTGACAAATTTGTATTGTAAGTTTTAAAAACCTGTTGAATCAGGTTGTTATGGTGGTCTGACCAGTTTTAGGTCTATCAGTACTGCATTTCTCTCTTGAAGTATAGCTGCTGTGTTCCTTTCCAGTCTTCTAAAACCTCTTCATTGTGTCTAAAAACTGTTGTCATTGCTTGTGGCCCTGCTAGTTGTGTTTCTAATTCTCTCCCTTGTCCTTTCCCTAGTCTTTCATCTAGTTGCTTCTTTCTTTATTTTACCTCTCTGTGCCTTAGAAGGCTGCTAGCAATTTTTATTCTCCTTGCAGAGTGGTATATTTTTCTTCTTTCTATATTAGTGCTACCATCTTAAGCTGATTTTTTTGTCATGCTCCAATTTTTATGTTACATAATAAATTTGTTCGCTCAAATGTGAAATGTGAGACAAGAAGTAGCTGGCAGTTGAATGGATTTTTTTTTTAAAGATTTAACTCTATGAGTATATAAGTTCACGGAAATGAACTTTCCCATTTCTACTCTTAACTTTTTTTCTTTCTTTAGTTCACTTAAATTCTCAGGCAGTTAGGTCCTTGGGGGAGAAATTAATGGTACTTGCTGTATACCAGGTGGCAGGCTGAGGTCAAGGAATGATCTTACTGAAAATTTTCTTTATCTGAAGTCATCTGACTTCCTGAGCCTTCCCACCCTCCCTCAGACCTGATCTCTCCCTTTTCCGCCCAGATGCAGATGGTAGGTTTTTGTGTGAGAGCAAATGGGAATACTTCTTAGTTTCACTGATGAGATGGCTACTGTCTTTATCAGAATGCTTTCAGCTGCTTTGCACAGGTGGCTTGGGCTTGGCATATTACCCCACTTCAGGCCATCAGGTGGCTTGTTTTATTTAGCAATGGTAGATAGGAAAAGATTGAGCTTTTTCCTCCCTTCTGTTAAATTTCAGTCTGTTTGCATATTAAACACTTCATTTCTTCATGCTGTCTTCCACTGTTGTCTCTTTTTGGATTCTAGAGAATCCAAAAAAGTTTTCTGATCCCTTGACTGAAGGATTACTATAGCGATTTTAAAAGGTTCTGTTATTACCATAACTTAGGTCACAAGACGGCAGCACTGTATACAAGTATTTCAGATCTCAAAAGAGCAAATCAGGAATGTGATCCACATCCCTTACCTTTCACTGTCGTGTGATAATAAGAATGTAACTACTCCCTTTTTTTAATAAAAAAAGCCAATTCTAGTGCTTAGTGTTCTGTGTCTGAGCATTCCCACATCTGTGTGGCTGAGCACTGGGATGCTTTTCCCTCATCTGATCCCCATTAAGCACCTCAAACATTCCTAAGGCTGTTTGTAATGTAAAATATAAACTACCCGCAAAGCTGTGGCTTAAAATAGAAATCTCCCCTTTTCTTAGTGGATGTTATGTATGCGGAGCTGAGGAGTCATGCTCTTTAACTTGGCATTAAATACTGCTTCAGTTCCTTTCTGGGCAATGAAACAGCTTTGAAGAGTTCCCCACTTTGAAGTAGTCAAGTGTTTTATTGTTTGACCGTTATTTTGGGAGATGTGGATCAAGAAAAGTATAGGGAAAGACCACAGCTGTGACACACTCGGAGAACGATCCCATCTAAAGATTAGACTTTTTCCTGAAATGGATGATTTAAGCACTTTCAGGACAGTTCAGCACAGTCTGTCAACTGTTGTTAGAAGTCTGAAGAGAGCCAGATCTGCCGGCTCGCGCTCTGTCCTACACGTCTTGTCTGGCTGAGTTGGTTCCTCAGTCAGTCCTGTCTGTGGATCTTTCTCTGAGATCCCATGGAGAGTCTGGATGCCTAGTTCTAGAATAAGGAATGAGTCAACCATACTTTAAACACTACAATACCCTGTATCACAGTCTTCTGTGCATATAACTTCCAGGTGTTTTGGAGCAGTGCTTATTTAGTTCTGTTGAAGATGCTGAGCTATAGGGCTTTACTGTTATGAATATTAAAATGAAATCATTTTATCCAGATACTTCTTAACAATCTTTTTCTGGTAAAGCTGGATATTAATGCTTACTTCCTACGTTAATTTACAATGATTGCCTGATGGAAAGACCATCAGGTACAAATGTCCCCCTTGACTGTTAGCAGAGATGCATTAAGACATGTTATGGTTTTTGTGCCAGTCCAAATTGCCAAAGAGGTGTAGAAATGGGAAGCAGACTGTTGAGAAAATACTTTTCTTCACTTTATGAAGTCAAATTCTGTTAGGGATGGGGAAAAAGAAAATAAGGAAAGATAGCATTCCTACCAGCTGACTAAGCAATTTTTAAGATGTTAATTTGTGTTCATGTAAATCCTTCTTCTCAGGTTTCCTGGCATTACTCTTAAAGGCAAGAAATATAAACCACTCTTTGAATATTTTATTCAGGTAAGACAAACAAGTTTGGTGTTTAATACAGGGTATACATAAAAAAATAACAAGCATTCTCGGTATTCCTTGTTTATATTATAAAAATCTAGTGTCCTAAAAACAAACTCCACGTTGTATTAAAGTACTTCAGAATCCTGGTAAAAGGTTGTATAACAAAGTTGACTTTTTTCTGGTTTTTCCCCATTGTTTTACTTGCAGCATATGAATTCAGTGATAATTAGTAGTTTGATTTCAGATTGCAGAGAAACTTCTGATACACGTTAATAGAGAGGCAGTATTCTCTTAGCTTTTCATCTGGTGTGCTTCGGTTGTCTGCCTGTTACACCCCACAGATTTTGTGTTCACAGGGGAATGGCTTTGTGGATAACAGTCACAGACATGTAGTGTTTTTCATTTAAGGGTTAAAAGGCTTTACTAAAATAACTACTACTGATACATCTGTTTTTTTATGGATGTTTTCCTGTGTAGCATTTAAGCACTGCATAAGTCTAATGTAGTTAATAGCACCACAGATGATAACATACTATGTAGCAATAAGAGAAGTGGTAGAGAATATAATTATATATTTAAATAATTTTAAGATAATGTATTTAAATGTATTTTTAAAGAATTCTGAATAAAAATTGATTAAATATATTTCAAAGAGTTCAAGTGGATTACAGTGCTGCTGGAGAAGCAGCTGTTAACTCATGAAGGAATTTGGTCATTTGTGACTACTATCTGTTCTGAAGCATGTGCTGAAGTCAGCAAAGGTGAGAAAACCTCTGTAGGAAGCACGACCTCTAGAGAAAGGTCAAACACGTAGCTGAACCTGAAAAACGGAACTGCAGGTATAGAGGTTTGGAATGGATAAATTTGAGTCCTGCTATATGTTTAAGGAGCAGATGGGTGTCTACTGTGGTGTTTTTTTTTTTTTGTTCTTCTTCAGAATGGATGTCTTACCTCAAAAGAGTCCACTTTAGAACAAGCAAAATGTAATACTTTGTACCATATTTGGTTCAGCTGTGACTGCAGTAATTTTTTTTTTACTACTTTTATATTAAGGAATAGAAAATAGCACATTATTTTTCATTATCTGCATATTGAACACACTGAAAATTGTCAGGTTTTTTTTCTTGGCAATTTTTTTTGGTTCCTACTAGAATTCTACTAGAGAGATTTTCTCTTGCCGCACTTTTTCTGTACCTTCTCAGCTGTAGTCCTCTAAGTGAATCAGTCTACTCTGTGGGAAAGTGCAGAGTGGAAATAAGTGTATGGGAAATAGGCATAAGGGTACAAAAATCCAAAGTGAAGTGAAAAGCTAATTTCACTGAGTGGTATTTTTTCCCATTGTTTTGCCTTCTCAAGAAAGCAATTGTTTTGCTGCTAAAATTATTTTACCTCCTTGGCAGGTTGCCAGAGAAACTAAAATTTTTAAGGGACACAGCATTGTATTTTCCAATAAAAACAGTGTGGAGGATTATTGGGTATTTTTTAATTATAGTTACATATTTTTGCTTGATACCACCTTCTCATTCTCTGGAGGAAGTAAAGGAAATACATGACTGCAAAAGCAAACTCTTTTAAAATTAGAAGTACAGTGGACATACAAAAATGCAAGGAGGCTTATGTATATAGAATCCCTGTAGCTTTTGTGGTTGTATCCTCACTTGTAGGAGTGTATTGATTTTTAGTCTGTTAAGCACAGAACTGTATGAAAATCTGTGGTGAAGAGCAATTAACTATGAGGATTTCTAGAGATGTGTTAGATTTAATCACATTTGACACTGTTTAAATGAAATATACAGCCTGGGCATCTTAGTTGTGGGAAATGACTAAATAGTGTTAGGATTGTCACATTTTAATGTGTCATTTTTTTATGCAGTTCTTTACTCAGGTGGCCAGTGGCTTTTCCATGTTCTTAAGAATTCTGTTTTGCTATATATATATATATATATACATATTATGTATGAAAAAGCATTTTTGTGTTACAGTGCAGAGATAAAGGTGCCTTTGCTGTGGTGGTAGACAGTTACGTGAGGGAGGAAGAAGGCACAGGTGTTGTACATCAGGCTCCCTATTTTGGTGCTGTGAGTATGAACTACAATTTGTAACAATTTTGTTCTAACACGTGTTGCTTGGCTTTTCAGCTACTGGGGACTGTCTGTGGAGGTGACTGTTTAGTTTCCTATTTGTTTTCTTACATTTGTAATTAGCAGCGTAACATTGTATTCTAATGCGTTCCTGCACTCACTGGTGCCCATTGTGTGCTAGAGTGGAGATTGTAGGTGTCCCTTGATTTGGTTATTGTTGTGGTCAAGTAAAGTTGCCACTGTATCTTCTGAGTGTTACTGATCTTAATTCTTCTCAGAGTCTTAAGTTTACATCTTCAAGAAGAAATGATCGGTTGCACTGACAGTCAAAATCAGGTTTGCTAAATGAAGATTTCGGATTGTAACAGCAGTTCTGCTCAGCTCACTGCCCCTCTTCAACGTTTCAATTTCATTACTCATTGGGATTTTAGAGAAAAAAAAAAAAAAAACGCTTTGACTGCTTCTGTACTGTGACTTTATCCCATGGTGTGAAAGGATTTTGTTGCACTCCATTCTTCTGTCTTTATTGTCCTTTCCCTCAGCCTATTCTTCGGAAGGTTAAAAGAGATAATTTTTCATGGATTTAATCATTTCAGTTTTTAGACAGATGAATTAAATGCACTAGTTTAGACTCATTGTCTTTTTTTGTATAGTGTCCTGTCTTCAGCCATTATCCAAAAATGCCCTCAAAAAACTTGAAATAGAGCTGCCAGTGCCTAGCAATTAGCAATCCCTGGACCACAAGCCCTATCATAATTTCCAGAAACTGTTGGCATTAGTAATAGGCCTCTTTGTATTCATGTGAAATATCCCATCCTTTTCTGTCTTTTATCTTTTCCCCTGTATTTTTCTGAATAGTGCATCCGTTGTGGTGGTGGTTCCCTTGTCAAGATGAACATTGATATGAAAAGACGTCCCAGCTTAACACAGCTGCAAATAAAGAAATTTAGAGTGGGCTGTATGTTATTAGTTAATAAAGAAATTCCTTGTAACTGGTAATGTCTCAAGGAGTCTAAATCCTGTCAATCTGTGAGCACCTCAGACACTCCCCTGTGGTTACATCTTACAAGGACATGACTGAGAGGTGAAAGAGCAGTCAGGTTTTGAGTCAGGAGCTTCTGCTGTAGGAAATGGAGTAAAGGAAGGGAATAGGCTGCTAATGGGGAAGTTTCTTCCAGAGCTCCTCTTTGGCTGCTGCGTTGTTTTGTTGTCTGTTTGCACAGTACAGTTTAATTGTTGGAAACGGTTTGTTGGAAAGCCTGGCTGGCCAGTTAGAGCAAGGGTGATCCTTGCTCTTTTTATTTGATTTTGTTATAAGCCCAAAGACATTTATGTAGATACAGAGCAAAAAGGATCCTTTGTCTCTCTCTCTTTCCTGGCAAGTCAGCAATTATCTTTAAACCCGTTTTTTTAAGAACATGAGGGTACTGGTTAAATGCATTGCAAAGAAAAAAATGCATAAAATATTTGTGAGGAAAAAGTACACTAACATCACAAACAAAACTGTGCTCATTAGGGAAGGAGGAGCTTGACTTCATAATGCATAGACCTGTGTCAGCTGGCTGTGCTGCCTTTAGAAGATTGCATAGTATGTGTCGCACTTAATGCTGTTACCTTTTTTTTTTTGGCGTGCTTGTAGTTCAGTTTTGAACAGCCCACTGATAGTTTTTGCTTACAAAGTCTCACAAAGGGTTCTGGTTTAGGTTCAGGAATTCATCATTGTACAGCAGGCTCTGTATAGAACACTGAGTGTTAGATGTGTTGGCATTAGATGTTTGCCTTCAGACAAGCTTAGATGAAAGAAGGGAGATAACTCAGGACTGTCTTCCTAATTAGTTGGGTCTCTGCTACTTCATTTACTGTTGTATTGAAGGTGGAAAGGAAATGGATAAATGGAGCAGGAGGCAAGAGTCAGTAGAAGAAACAGAGCACAGTCCTTCACAGGAAGCATTGTATCTTGTCTGTATCCCTTCCCCTCAATACCCTTTGATAAACAGGGTTAGAAAGTAAGGTTTTTTTTATCATCCTACTTACTGATACATATTTGATATTGTTGATAGCTTAGAAATGTATCCCTCTCCAACAGAATTTAAAGTAAGAATTGACCTTGATTTAGTTCCAGGATATGTGGTTTTACTGTCCTCTGTGATACCTTTGCCAAATACAAGCTGCCCCACAATATCAGAGCACTCTTCTATTTCAGTTCAAAAGACATCAAAACTAAAGCCCACAGAACGAGGCAGACCTGTATTAAAAACTGCATAAACTCACAGTACCTCCAGATTAACATGACACTAAAAAGTCATCTGCTGGGGCATTTCATCATACGTAGATGTATCTACAGTCAATTTAAAAAGCTTTAGTGACATACTAATTTGCAGAGAAGCTCTATACTTTGCCTGCCTGCATAGACTGTCACAGACATTTCGTAAGTCTGTTAGTGTTGCACTTTACTTTTGCATTTTACTGAAAAGGTGCTGGATTTTTGTTAAGAGGTGCTTAAGTTGAACCTTTTGACTTTTGTGTTTTTGTTTTGTTTTTGGGTTTGGTTGGGTTTTTTTTTTTCCAATTTGAGATAGAAAAGCTTTGAGTTCTCATCAGTGAGCTGTTTAATAGCTTCTGCTTTATTAGTTTTCTGCATTACAACTTTTATTTGTAATCTCTTGAGAGACTTAATTGTGGCAGAGGTACAAAAGTGAATGCTATGACTTATATCCTGGAAAGAATTGGAATTTGTCTTAGCTTTCCAGTGGAGCTTAGCGTTTGTGCATTTCTGTATGTGCCTGAATATCTTCTTGGGTTGTGGTTACTGGAGCAAATCTTCATTAAATCAAATGGCAGGTCAGCCTGGAAAGATTTCACATTCAAGTTTGAGTTCTTCAAAAGACAGGAACTAACTGTAGAAAACCAAAATAGCAAAGCCCTTTATACGTTATTGGCTGCATCAGCGATACAAATCGAACTGAACCACCTCTTGACCTAGGTCCTGCGAAGTGGAAGGTTTGTTATTACGTTTTAGCTAGGTTGTGAGCGTGCCAAGCTTTGTAGTTCTTGCTGGCTGCTTCTTCAAAGCCTTTTACAATTCACTGCCAAATCAGGGTTGACGTTAGTTCTGTCATCTGGCCTACATTTTAAACACTGCGGTCTGCTTGCGGTATCTCAGCAATAATAGCTGATGAAAGGTCAACCGAGAATGGGCTTATCTCAGTTAATCTATTGACTGAAGTTTGTGGTGGCTGTCCGCAGCTGCTGGAGAGTGGAGAGAGACTGTTGTCTGGAGTAAATGAGAGCTATAGCTGAAGTGGTTTTTCATTTCTTCATGTAATGCCTTGGTACGTAACGTAGCCAACTTAGCTACTGCTGTGAATGGGTTTCATTATTCTAAAGTGCACTATGGATCAACGGGCAAAACCTGCCACATCTGGCTTGAGGGAGCTGGTGACTATGTGAACTAATGGGTAGGGCTGGAAGTATAGGATGAGGACAACAGAAAGGATCTGGAGACGCTGCTTTGTCACTCCAGAGTTGGCATGCCTGTGCTGATTATATTTAGGAAAGGAGAATTCAGCTACCTATGGAGCACTTGCTTATTTAATGCCTATTTTACATGCTTGCTTCTGCAGGGGGTCTCCTTGATCAAGGTGGACAATTGGCTTTAGAGTGCAACTCCTATGAAGTAGCAGCTGCATTTTACAGAATGCAGAGGAGCTCTAAACGTGGAGGGGGGTCAAAGTTCGACTGTGGCCTGTTGCGGCAGGCAGGGTCACCGCAGGATCTGTTTCACACACAACTGAAGTTTTTGTCCCTGAAGTCGGCATTTTCCCCTCCTTTGTCAGCAGTGGTACAGGAACCTCTGACTCAAAAACGAACCTGACTCGATGCAGGCTTAGATGGGGCCGTTTTCCTCATGCTTTGAGGAAAATGAAGTGACCTTGTGAATGCACCAAGAGTGCTGATCTGCAGCTGGTCCCCATCTCCCATCGTCTCCCATCCCCTCCCACCCCCAATAATGTTCCCTTGCCTTAGGGCAAGAAAGTGGGTAATCTGGAATGGTAATTGGTTAAAATACAGACTGCCTTTGACTTCAGACTTGAAATTAAAATCTGAACTTTTCTATTCCCCTAATAATTTTGTTTTTATCTTTTTTAACATACTATCATTGTGTAGTTATGTTCAGGAAGGTCTGAAGTGACCTTTTTCTTAGTAGTTTTTTTATTTTTCTTACTGCTACAGGAAATTAAAAATTTAAATGGAGACTGGCCAGGAAAATAACCTGTGATGTTGTCCATGTGTAGTTCTTGGTCAGTAGCATTGCCTACAGGCCAACAAAGATTGAGAAATACAGATTTAAAGACTTTGGATCATTAAGACATTCAGAAAATGGGATTTCTTATGTGGAGTTCCAGAATCAGATTGATTAAAACAACCTGCTTTCTGAAAAATGCCATGCAGGCTTGTGTGCTAGACAGGCACAAGTCTGATGGGCACAAGAGCATGACATAGTTGGTTCCTTCACTGTGCAGTAGTAGCCTGAAGCTGTTGACTACGTGTATGTATGCGTATATATGTATTTGTATGTACGTGCACAGAAGCACATTGACATATCCCCTTTACTAGGTGAGAGAAAACACATATTCTGAAGAAATCATCATTTCTCTGATGAATATAACTACAATCCTGTAAAATACCTGTTTTCCTATACATATTTGGGATTAATGAATGCCAACTATTTTGCTATTCTTGTCCAGTCATCACGTTTTCTATTTAATACTTATTTTCTTCTTCCAGGGTTGGATACTTTATCCAGTATTCAGTATTTCTATAACTTGGTGCTTGTCTCTTTTATAGGATGATTACAGAGTCTGCATGGATTTTAATATCATTCAGAAAGATTCTGTGCCCATTTGTCCTGTTGATGCGTCAGGCTGCTTCACAGCAGAAGTGACTGACTTTGCTGGACAGTATGTGAAGGTTAGTGGTCTTGGAGAAAGTAAATTACTACTTTATTCAACATAGATTTTATACATGGTAGAAATGTTCTCTTCCCTTAAGTGGCTTTGTGTTTGATGTGTCTTTGGTATCTGGAAAAACCAAAATGTGTTTTAATTTTTGCAACAATGTTGCAATTGTTTATTACAGTAGCTGAAAAATAGAGAATTTGAAATGTAAGTAATCCTGTGTATCTCATAGTGAAAGAGGAGTATCCCCTGTTTGCATCTACTGCAGAAAGTGTCTCACTTTTTCCGTGTTTCTCGAGGCAATGCTATGCGTGCAGTCTCTAGGCAAGTGTGCAGAGGCTTCCCTTACCTCTGGATGACTTCTGAATTCACAGGTGTTTTTGTTAAGATTACACCAGCCGGTTAGTGTAACATGACTTGTTAGAGGAGAACTATCCAGTCATTTTCCCCACTTGTGTGGTGTTGCAGTGTGAATTTACTTGCCAGTAGATGCAAGAGAATCCATGTAAAAGGAACCCGCAGGAACTCCAGATTGCTACAGTCACAAATCCATAGAAAGGAGTGACTCTTCAATTCTCTGCGCTAAGAAACCAAATTGGGTTTGCTGTTTCTTGCTGCTTCAGTTTGATAGCAAAGCATGTTCCTGTAAACACAATTTACTTGAGAGAGACTTAAAAATCTTGTTATATTTGAACTCGAACAGCTATCATAGCTTCCTGCTATATATTAAAGCAAATAAGAGAACGCTGGAGGCTACTTTTAGCTTCTTGCTGATAGGAATCTGAACTTAAGGCTGTTGGAAGAGATTCTTACGATGCTGAATTCTTAGCTGATTAATACTGTTTTATCATAAATCTTAGTATTTTTTTTCCTTTTGAATGTGATGTTACACTTGTTTGTACAGTAAGATGCCTTTGCTTATTAATATGCAATTTTCACTTCCAGCCTAGAATGTAAGTCCTGTTTGGTTAGTAAGGTATTACAAGAGATGCTTCAACTTCTCTAACTGTAGTCACGTTAGAGAAATGTGTTGTAGTGAAGTCTAAATATTAGGTGAGAAGCACTATGTGATTTCCTGCCACAAAATCAGAAAACTCAATGAAAGATTTAAGATATTAAATAATGTGTTCTGGCTTGTATATGTGCTACAGAAAAATTGAATTTTGTGCACAGTTGTGTGTGTGGGGAAACAAGAGTGAAGGGCAAAAAAAGGACTGATGCTATATACTAGGATTTGGAGAGCAAATAACTTTACAATTTTAGTGTTTTAAGGTGCCTCTGCAGTAAATGCATAAATTGTTTAGAAGCTTTTTGGATTTGTGTGTGTAAATACTGGATTATTTGTAGGGGTTTTCTTAACTTGGGTATTGGAGACAAATCCTGTAGTAGCTTACTGAAATAGTGAAATTTGTATTCCAAGGAAAATATTTTGTTCTGTCTTTTTAGGATGCAGATAAGAACATCATTAAATTACTGAAAGAGAAAGGCAGACTGGTTCACAGCAGTAGTTTTAAGCACAGCTATCCTTTCTGCTGGAGGTAAGGAGAGAAGTGCATATGGCTTTAAGGTTGAGGGCTCTAACTGAGTAGTTCTTCAGATTTGTCTCATTTTCTCCATTCCTTTGACCTACTTAATTTTTTAATCAAGACTGAAAGTAGCAGGAATCAAGATTGTTGAATTAGGATGGCTCCAATTTTGGTGAAGTAATCAAGTAAACTGAATTTCTTTGCCATAAATCTGATGAATTCGTCTAGTACTGAAAGTTTTTTCTATTATGATTTTATGGGTGTGTTTTTGTAGTTTGAATTTCTCATTCTTCAGTGTTGCATGTAGTACTGCTATAACTACCTTTTGAAGGTGGCTGTAAGTAGTCTTAAAAAAGCTTATTTTCTATGCAGCGCAGTACGGAGTGGTAGGGGAGGGTATTTTGGTACCCTTTGTATCCAAATAAGTGTATCACAGAATATCTTTAAATGTTTGTGTTCAAACTTTCCATGTTTTGGGTAAAATGGCTATATTATAGCTGTTATTGTAGGTACTTCTTTTTAATCTTGTAAAATTTCTTCTTCCAAGTCTGGTAGAGCTCAGTTGCTTATAATGTGGAAATGTCTGTATTGTCGATTAAAATCAAAATTAGCATTTATCCATTGCAGTGGGTAGTAAGTGTAATATATTAATCTGTTTTTTTCTGCTCTGTCATTCCTGAACAACAGTTATGTCTATGATGAGAAATAGCGGTTGACATATTGATAATATCTGTGGGAACTACTTAGAAGTGTTTGGCTTTGCCAACTAGAAATTCAAGATTAGCTGTGGAATGTCGGGTGGTTCAGTACAGTGGCCTGTCATGTGTCTTCGTTGTCAGACTGGGAATTCTGCAGAGGCTGAAGGAAGACTCCATGTGCAAGTCTCCGTGGGCCTTCAATATAGTAAACTAACGTACAAAGTTTTAGGTATGAGAAATACAGGCTAGGAAAATTCAACCTAGAAATAAGGCATGTTTTTATTAGTGTCGTCTTTGGTCTTAAATGTATAAAATCGCTATTGCAAAACTGGGGGGGGGGGGGAACCTACTGAACATTGTCAAATTTAAAAAAAGACACCAGTGATCTTTTAGTAGGAATATTGTATTAAACTGTTTTATTAAAGACACATCTAAAAATATCTAATTTCATATCTGAAATAACTTGAACATTTTAAGTCTTATCTGATGCATACAGCACCTGTACTAAAATAAATGGGATAAAAGCTTTTTTCTCTGTCTAGCTTTAATGCTACTAGGCGAAGTGTTTTAGCAGTGTGCGTTTGTCTTTGATCTATAGCAAGAATAACCTTTAGTTGCTCTTGAATAGCATGATTGGTTTGTTTCTAACAGTTACCTGGAGGAAGAAGGAGAATTACTCTTCAAGTTTTATATCCTTCGTTATTTGGGGCAGTTTTTGAAAAATGGCAGCCCAAAACCAAAGCGACGCTTGTGTTTTTCTTCTGTAGCAGTTCAGATGTAGTCGTGGCCTTCGGAGACAAACCACTAATGCAGAAATGCTGATTCTGTACAGCATGCTTAATCCTGCCACGCTGTTGACATTTTTCTTGATTGATGATAAGTTGCAAGCAGTGCCTAGCAGCAAATTATCTGGTGGGAAGAACGGAACAATGGATTCCACTTGGAAAGCTCATTTCACTGCCATCACAAATCAAGCCATAATTGGAATATGCTAAAAGTAGAAGAGTAGTTCTTAACTTCAAACACAGTTACAAGTTATTTTGATTAATGTAAGAAAACTTTGAAATCAGACTCTTCTACTTAATGTGCTGTTGTTCATGCTTTTCCCAGAAACCAGGCAATTGTTGAATCTTCAGGATGTTGAGATATTTTCTGTCTTTTCACATATCAAATTAGGGTCCTTCTCCACACTTTCTTACTGTTTTGATAAATAGTAATCTTCTGTCAACTAAACTTTAAAATCTGAGGAAAACAGTAACAACTTGGTAAGTATATGGTAGGTAGTTTCCTGTTAAAATTCCCCTTCACTGGAATTGAGGAAGGTGGAGATCATTGATCAAAACTGCTTTATGTATATGTGAGATCTTGAGAGTCAGTACAGTCTGAGTAGCAGTTTAACAACAGAAAAAGCAAAAGTAGGTAGGGTGCCAGCTGAAATGGCCATCAAGGCTACTGCATGCCATGCTATTGGGAACGGGAAGCTCTGTCATTGACAGAACGCTTTGTCTTTTTCAAGCCAGTAAAAGCAAGTCAAGAAGCGTCTTTAGTAGCATGTAGTGAGTTATCTATCATTTGTTTCCTAAATTACAAGAAAATGGAATGGGAATAAGATCACAATAACTTGTTTTAAACAGCTGTGCAGTCCAAAACAGGTATGAGAAAGTTATTGGGAGTGTGTAGTGTCCACAGAGAATGATATTTCCAATCTTTATCTTTTCAAGTATAAAGATTGTATTTCAGAGAATGCTAATTCTGTGGCACAACAAAGGAACAGGCATTTGCTCAGGTGCTGTGATTCCTCTGATGCAATTCTAAAGGACGTATTTGTAAGGGGAACAAAACATTGTGCAGTTGAGGCAGAGAGGAATGTTTAGGCAGGAATTTTGTAAGCATCAGTCTCTGATTTAAGGATCTGGATGATTTTTCCCTTGTATTGATAGAAAACACGACCCAGCAATAGGCATTTCTCATTGATTCTACAGCAAAGAATTGAATCTGGTGACTGGTGAGAAGGTTGAGGAAACGAGGGGCAGAAATGTTTAAGGTGTCACCAATGGGGCAGATTTTCAGGTTATTCTTTTCTTGTCTCCTGCTGAGGCACTGCTTGGCAGTACAGCTAGAAGAAAGAAAATGTTCAGGGGAATTGTGCCACCTCCCCTTTCGTACTGCCTTCACGTAGGTGGGAACAGTGCTCTGTGGGTGATTTGGAATGGTCCTTGAGTATTACAGACAGTGTTATGTTGAAAGTCTGGGGAATGGTTACACCTTCATCTGCTTGTCTCCTTTTTTGTAGATCCTTTGTGTCTGAAGCTGCTTTTGCCCTAAAGCTTGTCTTTAGTCAGCCCCATCGGTCACCTGCTTCTTCCTGATAGAAGTTAGGTACCACTTTATTGTCCCAGCATTCTTTTTCCAGAATTAAGACTATGTGGGAAACTGGTTATTATCATGTTTTATTTTTCTTGTTTCGAGTAACTCAAGATCTTATATGTGATGGCAGTGCATCACTCTTCAGTGCATCTGAAGCAAGATGCTCAGTGAAACTAGAATACTTCTGGAGAGTACTTAGTTGCTTGCAGAATGCTTTTTCTACTGTGATCTTGCTGCTGTGTGAGGAGTTAACTGAACTGTTCCTTTTTCTAGGCGTTGGGACTTAAATTTGAGAAGCAGAACATCCTAGCTTAGCATGTTTGCATTTAATAGCTAGAACACTACTACATTATTACTACTTCGACTTCTTACATTTCCTGTAAGGTTATAGGTTCTTTAACTATTAAAATATAAGGTTGAACCATTTAGGTTATTGTTAAAAGGAAATACCTTTCAAAGTACAGTAGTAAGAGAAGTTATGTGTGTTTTATTATTGGGCTTTATGCAACGTGAATGCAGTTTTTAAGGTTTGAACAACCTTTGCTGTGGGTTTTCTTTTCTTCTGCTGGTCAGGCAGGTGTATGTTTAGGAAGTACTTCCACAGTAGCAATTTTAATTTACATCATCTGCAGTAGTTTGTGCATTTCAAATGAGTCCTTGCTATAGGTATAAGTAAAATGAATTAAGCTTTTCAGATGGGTTGCTTACAGTAATAACTGCATGTAGGAGATAGCACTAGTTTCTCAGGGTCTTTGCTTTTGAATTATGGCTGAGCAAGTGAATTTCCAAGTTTTGAGGCAAAATGACTTAGACAAAAGTAGTTTTTTAGCAAACATTTTGTGAGATCAATTGATACTAAGGGAGAATGAGTTTCTTGTCCCAGTGCTGTTGAAGCTTCTCTGTACCCATGGATTCCAAACCGCAGAGCTCAGTCTCCTTTTCCAGTTTGGAGTAGTGGGATGGATGTGAAAGATTAGAAATGCCTGAATGCTCCTATAATGACTTTTACCCACTGATTGATCACTGGATCCTTTAGAAGGATCTATGCTACTTGAACAGTCTGTCAGGACCTTAAGCAGCTGTATTATGGAACTGACAAGTAAGAGGCCGGGTTGAGACACAATGCAGTCAGATACTTGGAGATGCTAATTTTACTAAGCACTTGAGGGAATTCATCAGTCTGTACACTGTGCTCTGTAGTGTTACCATTTCTAAGTAATGCCAAGTTCTGAAACTCCTTCCATCTCATACAGGTTTTGTTTCATTGAATATTGAAGTAAGGAACATATTAAGATGTCTTTATAACTTATTTTTATAAGCTTGGATCTCTTTCTTTCTTTCCTTCTCTTCCTGGAATTGGGACATTCTCCTAGTTAACCCTGGGTACTGCTACTTCATCTTTGATTATTATTATTCTTTTAAATGCAAACAGCAAAACCATAACGTAATGTTTTCAGGATGATATACACATAAAAAAGATACAGAATGAGCTCACGTGGAAGACTTAAATATGACTCACTTTAATAGTTCCTGAAGTTCATATCACTGTACTATGTAGGCACATAAATTTCAAATTCAGGTATTGTTTGAATGTTCTCATGATTTCTGTTGCTATACAATTTCCTTTAACTGCTGCATTTGAATGCTTATAAATTTTTTTTTTTAGGATTTGATTTTAAAATAGTAGCTCACGTAAGTGTAGCAGTTTGTGTAGTTTAAAAAAACAACTAAACAACCAAACCCCAGCCTTTGTAACTGTGATAATGTTTCAGGAACAATGAATTCAGTCTGTGGAAGAGGGACTGTCATGTACAAAAATAGAATTTAAAGACTGCTTTATAAATTATACAGTACTGAAGATGCTTTTGTTTATTTTGCTCCCTTCCCCATCACCTTCCCTCTACAGGTCAGATACCCCATTGATATACAAAGCTGTGCCAAGCTGGTTTGTAAGAGTGGAGCACATGGTGGAGAAGCTACTGGAGAATAATGCCCAATGCTACTGGTAATGTCTCCTGCATATGCTTTTTTTTTTCCTTTGCCTGGAATTGGGTGTGTAGAAGGTGTGTGTGGCCGCATGCGCCTGCTGGAACTCTACAAAGCTGTTTCACTGTTGGTGTCCTAACTTAACTTCGTATTTCCACCCTGGTTTTCTGAGCCAATATTGCTGGAAGGGAACTGGTAACCAGTTTTAAAAATTGCTTTATCTCAGGTTTCACAAATGTGCCTCAAACTGGTAGAGCAATGGAATAGTTCTTCCTGACATCAATAGATAAAACCTGCTTTGTTGCCTATCAAACCTGGTGCTTGAACATGTTTGCACACTGCTCTTTTCTTGTCTTGAGAAAGGGATTCTTTGCTTGTGTAAAATCCAGTGAGAAATATATTTTTGGGTGTAAGTAAGGTTAAATACCTACTAATAATTTGCAGTGAAAAGCATTACAGGATCATTAAAAGTATCCTCAGGTCATGTTTTACAACCCTAAGCAGTTCAACATGAGAGAAACTGCAAAGGAAAATCAACCTGCAGAAGCATGGAAGTGCACAGTTAAGCCTTCCAAAAGGGTCCCCTGGAGAGAGGAATTTAGGCAGCTAAACTCTGGGTATATATTGTTGCAAATTAAATTAATTTTTAGATGATAGGTTTTTTTTTTAATCTGGTTATTACAGATATGGTTGGTTACTTTGTCATAGGTGCATTTGAAGCCAACCGCTCCACCCGCCCCCCCCCCCAAAACCACCTAACCCAGCTGCCCTTGCTTGTGTATTAGTTGGAATTAAACAGTTTCAGAGGTTTAAATCAAAAAAATTAAATAAAAAAAATAAACAAAAAAATTAAATCTTTATATGTATATAGGGAATGTAAAAAATATTTGTATAAAATTTATGTAGAAAACAACAAACAAGTTCTAGATAATTTAACTATACCATTAAATTAGGAGTAAGAGGGAACCATTGGTGATGGTAGCCGTTTTGGGGGTCAGTCATGGGTCTGTGGTGTGTTAGTAACAAAAGGACCCTACCTTATCCACTTCCATAACCTTTATTTTTATTTCCCCTCCTCTCATAAACAGTTTGTGCCTGGGAAACTGAGACCAGGTGGGCAAAATGTGGAGGTTACAGCCTTGTTCAGTTGTACTGTGTGACGTTTCACTTGTTCTGTCTCGCTGTATGAGGATTGTAGGAGAACTGGGGTCGCCTCTCTGCTCAGCAACTGAGAGGATATTAAAGAAGGTGACTCAACTTTCAGTGAGCGCTTACAGCTTATGTTGCGTTTTTTCATGGACGGTAATTAGCAATTAAATTCTCCATGAGCAGCTTTTGCATAACTGCTTATGTGGTACAAGCACTGTAAATATTGAAATATGTGGGAAAAGTTAGTGATCCATGATACAGACTGTCCGAAAATGCTGCAGCGTTGGCTTGCTAATAAGCACATGCCCAGTCTGGATATGTAAGAATATTTTATAGATTAGTAAGTGTTGCTTTCTGTTTTCTGTAACAGAACATACTGTGATCCTTCTTTTGGGGAAAAATAAGCTGAAGAGGGGGTGAAAGTGTTTGTACTTAGCTTTAATTAGCTTTCTCAACATGCTTTTACTGTTTTGATGACTGACAGTAGACCTGCATACTTAGTTTTTACATGAACACACAAAAAATGTAGTGATCCTGTTAAGGAAGTGTTTGTATGGTTGAGATGGTTTTGCTTTTCCAGAAACAAAGCTTCAAGAAGAAACTGCTAAGTGACCTCCCCTCATCCAGGAAACGTTAGTAAGGATTAGTAAATAGCTTGAACCTTAAATTGTTTACATATTTGGGTTTTAAGTGGTGCTTTTTCTAAGCCTTGAGTAGGGGATACAAGTGGAACCAAATATGAAAGCTGCCTTTGCAGAGGTTGGATGGGAAGAGCAGGTGATTGTATTGATTGGCAATCTTCAACATCCTTAGAATTAAAGTAACCGTTTGTCCTTTAGGCAATTCTTGAGTCTCAACAGAACTCCCATAATTGATCAAAGAATGGTTTCCTCAGGACTTCTGTCAAAACAGTATGGTCTTAGAGATTTTGAGAATATTTTGGGGGGGGAATACAGCTACAAGTAAAGCTGTATTATCCCTAAATATTTAATAAAATAATATTAATACATACTTCCAGTACATGATTCCATAATAACTAGTTAGAAAACTTGAAGGCTTTTGTTACATAAAGGTATAACAAAATGGCTTTTAAAATTTAGCCTTTTAAAAGAAAGACATTACTTTTAAGGGTTTTTTTTTCCTATGTTCTCCACTGATGTCAATTTTATTTGTGGTATAACTTTGTAAGCTGGTGTTGAGAATGCTAGCTTTCTTCAGTATTCATTTATTTAAATTTTGGGAACTCTATCCTTCCCAAAACCTACTTATTTTGCTTTTGAAGAGACTTGATCTCTGAAAGTGTCACAGGAATAATACCTAGCTTTTTAAAAAAATTATTTTTGGACTCTCTAGAGCTTCAGTATGTCCTGAAAATGAGGAAATTGGGGATAAATGCTTTTCAGACTACATTAACCTTTGCAAAATGAGTTTGACTGCTTTGCTTTTTTATTCCTATAAATGACTGATAGGTGTACTGTCCCTTAAGAATAGCTGCACTCTTTATAGATATCCTTTTTGATGAAATAGATTAAACATAGTTGGACAAACTTTGCAACCTGATTGCATTTCTAATTAGTTTTTTAATGAATTAGCCTACTGATAAAGCCATAGTTATTAAAAATTTATTAAAGCCAGCAACTGCATCTTCATTTTTCAGAATTAACTATGACTTTCAATAATGATTACATGAGTAATGTGCCAGCATTTTTGTGAAATCAGAAACGAAAAACCCCTCCTCTTTCTCCCAACCTTAATGCGATCAGAGTGGAAAGTCACTTGAGCTCGGTGTTGCTGAACATGCGACAAAGGATTGGAATGGCATTTAAAAGGCTGTGTTTCAGTCTTTAATCCGTGACCCCTTACTGAATGTTCTTTTTATCACACAACTGGCAGAAGAGATTATTAAAAACATACATATGATGTACTTAGAAAAAACTCATCTTATATTTTATACTCCGACAACTTCCTACTGTGGTACTTGAAAGAGAGGGGCAAATTCAGCTGCTGTGCAGTTCAGGGCTGTCAGACCTGGGATTCCTGTTATGTTGATACGGCGATCTAGATGCAGCAACCAGACCTGGGTCCCTGGTGCAAGTGGTCTGGATTTCAGCCTTAATTGTAACTATCATTTTATAGAATTATTTGTTGAAAGAATATTTCCTATATAGCCACAAACAGCTGGACTGTGCCACCTTAGATCCTGTTACATAATACAGGACTAACTCTTGTCATCGTGGAGTTCGAAGTTGGTATAAATTACAAATTTATAGGTTATTTTAAAGATTAAATTGGTGCAGTTTATACTTGTGTTTCTAAACTGTTGTAGTTCACACTTCTAGCAGTGTATGTAATATTTTTTTATACTTGTAGGCTGTTAGAAAAAGTTCTGTAGGCTGTAATATGTATTTAAATACCAGCTTTGAACTCTTTTTTTTTTCTCTTTTTTTTTTTCTGTTTTTTTTTTTTCCAAATTATTTTTATTTTTTAAAAACTGCCCTCACTTTCAGTTCTACTTCAGTAACTCTGGAAAGATTTACCTGTAACTGTTGACAAGTTTCTAGGTTTAGAGACTATTGTGCAGTTCTGACATTGTTTATGTAAGATGTTACAGCACTTAGCATAGTGGATGAGCGAGCTTCAGTGGAAGGAAGGAAAGCAGTGACAGAAGACAGCGAGGGGCTTCAAAGAAGCCAAGTCTTTTGTTCTTTTGTCGTCTTGGCATTGGAAAATTGAGGCATTATAATAAGAGCTTTATGTATATGTCCTTATTGAAAATGGCACACAGAACATCCAAAGGCCGTTTTGCTAAAAGTTAATTTCGGGGTTTACAAAGTGTGAATTTTGCACACATTTCCTGTTGTTCCTTATATGAGCACTCTAAGACCAAGTGTTTTCATACGTGTCAAACACATTGATCTTTTGAGAAGCTTTTGATCTTGGTCTTTCTGATCTTAGAGCAGCCACAGCCTTTTCTGAACAGCAGACTCTCCCACCTGTTGGGAGGTGTGATTTGATCACAAATGATGCCTGTCCGGTATCATAAACCCAAAGGCTGGTAGGTATACAGGAGATGCAGTGTAGGGCCCATCTGTGATGGAAGGCTAACGTTTGTTCTACTAAACTTGTAGTTTTTGTGCAGATGAGAAATCAGAGTCTGTAGCAGGCAACAGAATTTTAAGATATACCAGAATTGTAGGATAATAGAGGAAAATCAATTACAGAGTCTTTCACTTTCCTGCTTTTCTTTTTTTAGGATGTCTCATAGAGTATTCCCTGGTTTACTAACGTTAATAAATGCATGTTATCTGAACAGTAGTTTGCTTGTTTTGTGTGGTTTTTTTTTTTAATATGACTGTGACACCGTAACTCTTCTTACTGGGGAAACGTGAATATGGATTGGGTCTTCTCTCTAGTAGTGCCTGTGATGGGTACAGCAGTGGGTAGTCACTAGATGGCAACGTTTCCCAAGGAAAGATTCAAGGTAATGCCATTGCCTACAGTAGGAGGTGAAAAACATTTCTGCAGGGTTAGCCTTGTGCTTGTCTAATTCAGAGCAACATAACTCAGAAAATTTGATTACTGGCTGTTATCAGACATAGTTGAGGATTAGAAGTGAATTTTGAGGCTTGTTCCAGTTGATTTTGATGGCTTGAGTTCTGCCGTGTCCTGTATTTGCAATTTCTTCTCAAAGCCTCTTGAGCAGAGATTGCTGGTTGTATCACGAATACAGCAGGTATCTTTTCTGTCCCAGTGAATGGCCATAAAAAGCTTGTTGTTTGGTTCAAGTAATCGCTTACTAGAGACTCCAAATGTCAGTTCACTAAGAATTATAGTACCATGTTCTCAGGCAGCTGGTAAATCTAGCTGCACGTGCAGTATGGTGAATGTCTGTCACGGTTATAGGAATGCAAACATATTTATATATATACATTGAAATGAAACCTAAGTGGTAATGCAGTATGGAAGTACTTTGTAACGGAATACGTCAGAATATTCCAAAGGAAACTATGCAGAAAGAAAGTTTCATTTCTCACTGGCTGCAGGATGCAGGGATTTTTGCTATTGTTGATAAGATTAAGAATTTGAATAGCAATTAGCATGATGCCTGGGTCATACAAGTAAAATGTATCAGGATTTTTTTGATGTGTATCACAAAATTGGAGGTTATGGCTTCAATTAATCTTGACTTGTCAAGCAGCTGTGCACTGCTGACGGCAGGGTTGTGATGCAGTCTGCAGCAGCATTGCAGTCTCACGCTGAAGTGTTTGTTGCTATGGGAACCAGGATAAAGGAGTGAAGAAAAACATTGCTGTATCAAAATGATTGAAAGTGCTATTCATTTAGCAAATACAAGCTGCGTATAAGCAGAAAATTCTCTTGCACTGTGGAGACAACCTGAACTCGTGGGGTATGTGGTTGTGCACCATTCTAATCAGCTTTTGTGAATTGAGGAGGAGAAGGAGTCTGCTGCAGTGGAAATTTTGCGTGCTTTGCAAACACTGACCTTTCCTCTCTCTTCCTGTTTCTTCCCTCCCGCCTCCCCCAATGTGTAATTAGGTCCATGATACAGATTGGCACTAATTAAAGTGTCAAAAGGGCATGAATAGTTGCTTATTTTATCTCCTTGAATTAAAAACCATTAAAAATCAATTTGAGGGCATGTTGAAGGAGGCTTGTTATTAGAGTAAATTAACATAATGGAATTTAAGACTGTCTTCTAAGGGTTGGTTAATGTTTAAAAAGTGAACTCTATGCCTAAACCAAAAAAACCCAGCTGTTTTGCTATGAATTTAAGTAATTCCATACATATTAGGTTTAATGACACAGAGTAACTGCTTGATTAGCTTGGGTTTTGCTGTTACAACTCCTCTGTCTTCTGGAAGAATAACTTTCTCCTTTTCAGTCATACAAGTGAGTACTGATTTCAGGTGTTGCTTAAAATCTTACCAGCCTGACAAATGAAAGGATAGATCTGGGGCCATCTTCTCAGAACCAAACATGTCGGATGCAATGTGCTCATCTGGTATAAGATTTCATAATTCACACTCTTCAAGGTAGCGTTTTATTTGTCAACTTTACAGTCTTAATTCTTAGGGACTGTTTTTCAAATAATCCATAAGCTGAGAGCTTTCTTCAGTCAGTAATTGTGAAGTAAATATTATCCAGTACTTAAAGTTGCTGTGTTTTTTCAAAGAATGTAACGAATAAAATCAGCTGATGAGAAGAATAATTAAGTGAGAAAGGATTAGTGTATCTTTGTGTAACATCTTAAACAGCTTTTAATGGTAAGTTTTATGATAAAACATATGAGGCTTCTGCTGTGGCAGTGTTTGACAGTTGTTTGTTTCAGCAGTGATATTCATGTTTACAGAAAAGAGGGACAGTACCGCTTGGAGACAGAGCTCCTGTATCCTGCGACTAGGGCAAGGTGAGCCAACTCAGAGTCATGCAGAGCACATCTGAGCTTTGGAATGGAATAATAAGTCAAATTCAGTATTTGCAATTGTGTTATGAGCACAAGAGAGATGCTTCAAAGGAACAGAAAAGGAACAGATGTCTTGATCCTTTTAATAAGGTTCCTTCTGGATTATGTAATTTTTTTACATCCTGCACATCTCTTTTCTGGAGACAAGAGTCAGAAAGCAAATATACTGATTTTAATTGGTGCTGTTCCTTTGGTATTAATTGGTGATGAGAAGGCACTGGATCAGCAGCCATGGTAACTTGCTGTTAGTGCACCCATTCATGCTCTGGGATTGAAGATGGTCACTAATTCGCTATTTGCAAATCTATCCCCACTTTGCTTGTGTGACTTGGATGCTCAGTAGTACGTAGACTTTGAAAGCAAAGATGACTGTTTGTGTTGTGATAAACTAATAAATGTTAAAGGACTGGATTTTCTTTTACTCTTCGTGGGTTTTTTATTTGCTTGTCAAATGGAATTTTTATTTTAGACACAAAGAAAATGAGCAGCTACCAAGAAAGGATGTGGGAGTTCACTGTGCAGCTGACTTAGTAATGCATGGATTTAGCAAAACCCCGAATCTGCTTCAAAAATAGGAACAAATGGTCAAAAATGGACATACAAAATCGGAGCAATAACTAATTTTCATCACCTCTGACCTGTTACAGTAGAGTTTTGTTATGGGGAGAGTACGATATAAATTAGCATTCAAACAAGTTGAAGCTGATGTACTTTCAGTCAAATTCTTCCTAATTTATGATTTGACAAATCAATATTTATCCCTTTGTGATATGAAGTTCAGTTCCCTGAACTTTTCAACTCCTGAAATGTCTGCATCCTGCAGTTTTAGTGCACTAGCCTGGGTGCCAAGAAAGTAGAAGCAGCTAGTATCCCACGCTATTCTACATGCATGAATCAAGAGCTTCACGACCTGCTGAGACAGCAGCCTTCTTAACCTTGCTAAATATTTAAGAAGTATGAAGTCCTATCTGTGTGATTTTGCAGAGAAATTTGAAAGTGAAAATCAACACAAGTTGTAGGCCAGTTGGGAAATACCCCCCCCTGTTGTTAACAGCACAGTTTTAGGAGCTGCAGCAGGATGCGTTGGGAGAGGAATTGCTACTTCGATTTCATTTGCAACCTTGTGGAACTGTTCGGTGCTGGAGCTTGACCTTTTTGGAGATCTGCATCTGTTTGGTGCCATTAGCAGTGGGTTGCTCTAAACAGGCTGTAGCACTAATCACCTTGCTCATCATAACCAACTGCAAATTCAGCGGTCACCAGCATAACACAAATTGTGCTTTCAAGCTGAAGGGAGTTTATGATAGATACCTGATCAAACATGGAAAGCATGTAAGTTGGTATATTGGAAAGGGTTTTTTTTGATGTCTCTGTGTTGTAAAATAGGAATATTTATGTGGGTGGCCTTGCTTTCGGTTTTGAATTTTGGTGGTGTGTGGGTTTTTTTTTTTTGTAATTCTTTTTCAAGCTTCTAAATACCCATGCTGTGAGGACAGTTTTCATGCAGAGGTCAGTGTCTGGTGAATTGTGCAGCTATTAACTTTAGGGGACTGTCAGCTTTTGGATTTAGTCAAGTGATGTTTAACAAAACCCCAAATTTCCTGAAAGCTGGGGACCAGTATTGGTAGTGATTCATGGTTTTATCACAGTCTTATCAAAGTCACAATTCTATTTGCATTGTACTTGGGGATACAGATGGGAAAAGCTAACTGGGAATTATGAGGAAGACTCTGGGGCTGATAGATTAAACGTGTAGTGTAGTCTCGGGGTGAGGCCAAGTATCTTCAGTGACTGCACAGGAGAAAATGGAGCAGAATTCACTGGAGGGCAGCATTCCTCTGGCTGCTCTCACACTCCTTAGTTGTGTAAAACAAAACAATCTGCAAATTTAAGAAATCCCTGCTTTGTGTAAATGGAAGAGTAAAAAATGCTTCCTTAATTAGTAACATATATGTGTATCAGGATGTTATCTTTATTAAAATTTAACAGTACACCAAGAAAATATCTGAGAAGAGAATTAAAAAGAAATGGGAAAAAGACCTATAGAAACACTAACCTGGAGTTGGTGTAACATAATGATCGGGTGTTAGCAACGTCATTGTTGAGAATATTCCGTTCTGTCTTTCCTGCCCAGTGAAACATTTAAATAGAAGGTGCCTCTGACTTTTTGGTTGGTTTTTTTTCCTTATGGTATGTAGGTAAGTCAGAAGTGTCAGACTGAGATATCTGTAGCTAAATCTGGTGAGACTAAATAAAAGACACTGGCTCCAGTCTTGAACTGTGTGACTGGCAAGGCTGTTTCTGCTGCACATGCTGCCTCTAGCTCGTTCCCCAGTGGAGGCTGTATCTGCTGCCGGGGGTGTGGGGAGCGCCGGGGGTGTGGGGAGCACCGGTGGGCTGCATCTCTGCGGTGGTAAGGACCCGTTGTTTAAGTACCGCTTTGAGTGATGAGCTCAATGTTTTTGACATACGGGCTCTTTTTGCTCTGTTTGATGGCTGTGTCAGTGTTATTTCTGGATTGTACCTCTAAAGAGCCATAAGTCATTGTTGCAAATGTGGTTCATAGTAGATGAAGTGGTTTGTGTTTTATGTTCCACTAAAAACTGGCAGCAGGGTCAGACAGTTTTACCAGAAGAGGTAAATTATATGCTTTCATAGCTCAGAGAGACAGAGAATGATCATGCCACATACATTTTTGTGGTTAATGTCCACTTTGGGGATAAAATTAATTTTTCATGCATGTTTTGAGGAGGCAGAGTTGAAACTCTTAGCATTTTAATGTCATTGGGGGATTGTTTCAGCCTCTAGCTATGTTAAGTGGGACTAATAATTTTAGCTAATCAGTGTCTAACAACTTCTGAAAAATGGAAACTAGTTTAGGAGTGATGTAAAGAGAAGTTTTCCACATTAGTGGATTGTTAGGCAAATGCTAATGCTCTTAGTACATTTTCCACTTCTGTTTGGAGAGAGGGTCTCTTAAGGTCACCACAAAAAGTTAATAGTAATGACTACCACTCTAAAACAAATGGCAAAAGCCTATGAGCATCTCTAAATTTCAAAGCAGGGATACAGATGTCATGTGAAACATTAGCCACTGAGTTTCTTTGATTTTTCTTTTATATTACATTTTTGTTTAAGGAATATTACAGAAGGTAACTTTGCAGCTGGAAGTAAATCTAGAAATAACTAGTGAAGCTGTGGAATTGTGTGCTGCCGCTTAGTGAGTCTTTTACCAGGAAGTTTTATCCACCTGAGACAACCTTGGCATCAAGAAGCCTTCAGATCTCCACATGCCATTGTCATGGGCAAAACTTCTAAAAGGCAGTAGCTTTTATTGTTATCAGTACATTTTTAAAGGATGCTCATGAATTTTATAGATGTCCCGTTGCTGGGCCAAGTCTTACCTTGGTGTGTCACGTGAATCCATTCTTTTACTTTTTCCTCTAAAAGATTCTTTCATTTATGTTACTCCTGGGGCTGATCTATTTCTAAGAATCATTCTTAATTTTTTTTTTTTTTTTTTTTTTTTTTTTTTTGACACAGGACTAAGAGCTTCAGAAAGAAAAGGTAGACGAGACCATATGTGTTCTGTAGTTTGGTTGCTCCTCTTTTAGAAACTCTGGGTCTCTAAATCCAGCTCAAACATTGGGAAGGGCCCTTCTAGTTACACTAGAATTACAAACCTAGAAAAACTTGCCATGGGTCGCTCAGTAACTCAGTTCTATAGTTGCTTGTATTGTTAGCTGTTCATTCACAGCCTCTGTGATACTGTCTTGAGGTTATTCTTCCTGTGAGTTTCGAGGTTGGTCTTCTTAAATGCTCCTTTAACCATGGAATATATTGTTGACCTCAAAACCCATTGCTTTTTCTCATCTGCTATATAATAATTGTATAAACAGGTAATTATTTGTTTACATCGTAAGAGCAAATAGTTGGTTCTTAATCAAACAATCAGGCCATTTAGCATATCCAGGAAACTGGCTAGGCATCAGGTTCTGCTGTTAACCTTTCAGCTCCAAGACACTTTCATAGGACGAAAATTTGTCTATAACATCCCTTAGAGCCCATTAGTGCTCAAAATGAGGTTTTAGCAAGTATTGGTGTGCTTTTGTGTTTTGGGATGGGTGGACGTTTCGATTTTTAGTCGGAGAATTAAAAGTGGGGATGATAAATAGCATTAAACTTTTTTTTTTGTAGGATGTATGAACCTGAGTGGTTTTTTTATTCTCAAAGTCTAAAAATAATGTACAGTTATGTGGATCGCCGTGCATAATGCAAGGCGCCTTTTGATGCTACTATGCCAGGCTTTTGAAACTTTATAGTTTCATTCAGCACCAAAATCAGTAACTGGTGGGTTTTTTTTTTTCTGTATGCAAAACCAAGTAGTAGTGTTTTTATGCACCCTTGGTCATGATCTTCCAACGTTGGACTGTCCCGAGGATTTTTGGCCATTGTTTCATCCTTCATGAACCTATTGTAGGTTGCACAAGTTTTTACTAAATTATTTTAGAGTAAAATAAGCATGGCATTTTTCACTTCTATAGCTTACCTGACAGTCAGAGAAAGGCAGACAAAATGGCGTTACGTCTTTGTCAGCAAGTCTGTAGGCCTTGTGGTAGCCAGTGCTGTAATGTGATTGTGTTCCAACTGGTGCAGGATGCTTAAATCAACTTTTTTTGGTGGATGAAATAAAAGAAAGCTAGTAAGGACGGTTATATTTTAAGTGGAGTGTATTGATTAAGGAATGCTTTTTCTTGTGTTCGGAACAGGGTTCCAGATTTTGTGAGGGAGAAGCGTTTTGGAAACTGGCTTAAAGACGCACGAGATTGGGCTATATCGAGAAATCGGTACTGGGGAACACCCATCCCTTTGTGGGTCAGTGACGATTTTGAAGAGGTAAGAAAACAAAACTTTCCAGTTGGAAGAAAAGCCTGTCTATATATGTTGGGTTTTTATTTTGATACTGCTATATCTTTTGGCTTTTGCAGTCTTAAGTTCTATTAGTATGTCTTAAAAGTATATGTATATCTTTAATAGGTGATTGTATATGCATTTGTGTACATGCATTTGTGTACCTACAAGTTTTCTTTGCTTTTGCTTGTAAAGTGCAAGCAAATTTTCTTAGTTTTTATATTAGAATTTATCTTATCTTTTCTGGAAGAATTTGCAGTGATGGTAAATCTAATGGAAATAACAAATGCACTGAGAAAATGGCAAGGAAGATATTTTTTTACTCAGTCCTTTCAGCCTGCTTTTGAAGTTCTGATGGTCTGTTGCTTCAAGCCAAATTAATTGTTGAAGGCATAAAAGCAAGTCCTCTACAGCAGAACAGGGAAAATGCGTAGTGCTACAAATGTGAATGTAACAGGCTGTAGAAATGTGAATCTAGTGGAATGATGAAAGTTTATAATGGGAATGCTGGAAGTGAGGTTTTTTTTGAAGTTGGAAGGTACCCTGCAGTTGATAGCGTAAAGCTAACTGCACATGGGAATACTTTACGCAGTTTTGGTGACTGTTTTTTTGAAGTGTAAAACCAGCAAGTTTTAAAACTGTTTCTGAAGATAAAATGTTTTGGGGTTTTTGGTGTTTTGTTTTGGTGTTTTGGGTCTTTTTGTTTGCTTGGGTTTTTTGGTATGTGGGTTAGTTCCATTAGACAGGTATGATAAGTCTTCCTCATGCTGGAAATAGGAAATGGTAATAAATGTTGGGATGGCCATGGAAGGTAAATAGTTGATGGCAGCATCCCAAGCCTTTATTTTTATTTCCCTTGATTTGAAAAAGCTTAACTTTTTGTTTTAGACATGGAAGACCTCAACTAGGAAAATGTGTGCTAGGAAAGTATTTTATTGCCTTAAACTGCACTGTTGCTTAGATGTGCACCATAAAGCTTTTTTAATTTCCTCTTCACTGGAAATCTTGCTGATAGGCAGGGATATATGGGGTGTGTGGAGGAGATTCTTCTTGCAATTACGATTTAAGTATCTAAGAAAGCCTTGACATTTAAATTCTATTTATGCCATGAAAGTGTTTGTAAATTACTGCAAACCAAGTGCTTCTGTCTCTCATATAACAGGTAGTTTAGTTTGAAGACTGACAGTTTATACCTAAAAATTTCAAATAAATGTGTTAAGTCCCTTGTTAGGTTTTTTAGATAAAGCAAAGGCTTTCAGTTTATGCTAAAGTATTTCAAGACTTCATTCTACAGCTGAAAAAGATTGTGTAAAGGTTGCATTACTCCCACTCCCTGTCTCAAATAATATTTCATTTTCTGTCCAGTCTCCCCATGTCTGTATTCCTGTGTGTACAGATTGTTTTCATTTTTTAGGTTTGATTTGTTTGTTTTTAATAACAGTATGATGTCTAGCTTGGAAGAATGACCTTTCCTTTGAAATTAGCTGCAAATATTCCTCAGGGCTCTGTTTTCTGAATAATGATAGAAATACCCAGATCTATTATTTTTATCCGTAGCTGTTACACGTTTCTGTTTACTCTAGAGTCTGAATGTCACGCTTCAGTAGTCAAGTTCGGCTTCTAGACCATGCTAGATTTCAAGCCAGGGTTTTTTTTAACATTCACTCTTTTTTTACGCATTTGGGATATAGCTTGAAAACTAAATACCACTGGAACTGATGCAGGACTTAAGGCCTAAGTGACATCTACTCTAATATAGAAGTAACATTCACTTGGAATTTCCTGACTTCAGCTTTACTGCACCATAGTGCTGCGTGAAATTGCAGAGCCTTCTCTTCATGTCTTGCTCTCAAAAGAACACTTTGTCACATGCAATTATGCTGTGCATATTAAATCCTGGAGAAGTAGTAACACTTTCTTATTTAATATACAGTAAGGTGAATTAATTGGTATTAAAGTGAATTTTATTACAAATCAGTATCTGGTTTCCCACAGTTTTATTTTAGCTTTTATTTAGTTTTATTTTAGCATAATTATCAGGTAGAAATGCATAATAGAAGTTACATTTTGAAAATTGTATTTATTACCACATTCTTGCTGACAGTTTATCATTTTAAGCTCTCAAATCTCAGTTATTTCCTCAGTGGAGGAACACATCTCATTTGGATTAGATAATAAAATTTTTTAATATAGCACCCAAGTTGATAAAGCAGACATAGGCTAATTTTATAGGACTTGCATACAAATTATAATATTAAATATTCAGTCATGTTACAGAAATTCTCTGATTGTTTCATTGCTTGTCGCTCACATAAACTGTTAACCCTCCACTAGTTCTGGTGCACTTTGTCTTGCATAACAGATTTGGAATGAGAGGACTCGGGCTGTGCTCTCCTGAAGGGTGAGGGGGCGTCGTTAGCTCTGTTCTGGGCTGCTTGGGGGCTGCATTAAGAGTGTCACTTCTAGCTGACCTTAGCAGTCATTTCTATGACTGATTACTATGCTGAAGATGCTTTCTGAAGAACCCAGAATGTCTTGCTGTTGTACTCATGAGCTACGTAGACTTGTGTCTTTGTATGAATACTCCTTATTCTTCAATTATAGGTACTTAACAGAGCTGAAATGACAAACCAGTAAAAGCAAATATTTTTATTTAATAGGGACTGCAGAACTGTGTCACAGCAACATTAATGTCCATGAATGCTGCCGGATGGCTTTATTCTTCCTATCTACATGGATAATCCTCGATATATAATGCTAATGTTCATTTCGTTAGAAGTATTTAACCTTGACCTCTGATTTCACATGAGGTGTCTGTGATGCTCAAGCAGGGTTGAACAGCCCCCAGTCACAGCCTAGTTATTTCAGTCTCTTCTGTCTGCTATTAAATGTTGATGTAGCTGGTTTTGTAGTTGATGTGGATGAAAAATAAAATGGAGGAGGAACTGGTAGGGAGAGGGGCCAGGCTACTAAAGTAGACACTGCTGTTGAAGAAATATCCAAAGCAACACCTTAAATTTGAGAGCATAAACCAGTTTGCTCCTTGCAGAAACGACTGGGTTAGATTTGATTAGCATCTATTATCTGTATTGTTCTCTTTCCTTCCAAGTATCTAATGACTTACACTTGGGACAGAGTAGCTCTCATCCTTCTGACTTGGACAGTCACTCGTGTTCAGGGTGGTGATATCTGCCTTCCTCTGGTGGTGGCTGGATTTTTCATGTGGATTTGGGGTTATTTCTTCTGTGACCATGTTCTGCTGCGTGCAGTTCTGCAGATGCATCCAATATTCAGTTTTGCTTAAGTATTGAAATGCTTGGTTCAGAAAGCAACAACTAATGGGCAGCTTTTAACCCAGAGCATAGAGTGAAAGTATGTTCAAATATTAAGGTTAGTGGAGATGAAGTAATCAGTGTATCCAAGGGTATTTTTTACCCTTGCTGCTATTAAAACCTTCTCTTCTGCCAGCAGTGCTGAACTAAGCACCTGCTGCTGCTTGCTTGAGCTTGTACGATTGCTTATGGGGCCACACTGTGAATGAGGAACAGATCTGGGTTAAAAATAGTTTGCTGGTAAAGGCCCATTTTTAACTGGGATCAATCCCCTGGTGTGGTTTGCTATGCAAACTGCAGGCTGTTGTACTGGAGTATTGTAATAATTGTAACGCTTTGCTTCCTATAGAAAACATAAGACAGGTAAGTAATGAAAAAATTAGATTTCAAAAGTACTTTAAGAAGAAAAGATAGTGATTAGTAATGCACATCTGCAGTTGAATTAGGCTAGGAAAATCATGGCTTAAAACCCAGATCAGACTAACTTTCTATTTTCAGTGTAATTCATGACAGTTTTTTGGAATTAAATACACCAAAAACCTTTTTGTTAGTCACAATTTCTGTGTGTATACATATGCATATCTTTAAGACTAACTATAGAAATTGGGCAGTACTCTGACTTACTGTGTCCTAAGAGCAACTTCAGAAGTTCTGTTATGTGAAAAACATCTAGCCTACTTACAGCTTCTTTCTGTTGATACATTTGACTCCTTCCCTGTCAGATCTGTGAAAAAACAGTTTTCTCCATGGCAATTCTGAAGTGGACTGATAGCATGTGGGACTGGATCTCCAAAATCCAGAGCTGTACTGCAGCTGGTAGCTTGTGAATCCTGCCAGCTGAGAGAGGGCACAGGGCTCTGGGAGGGTTAAACTTGATTACAATGTAAAGCAAAGAAAGCATTGCTTTTCTCTTTCTCTCCTACATACAGTTTTTCAGAATAATTTTTCATCAACATTTCATGACGTTGATGCAAGTCTGTTCCGGAAGCTTTTTGCTTTTCTTTGATAAGTGTGTTGACACAAAACCAAGAAAATCTGTACCTTTCTTAATAGCCCCTTTGTTAGCTGTGATGCCTTTTTTCATTTCAAATACGATGCCATTCATACAAACAGTTTAGTGTACCTGGGATGGAACACTTACACTCGGTTACGAGCAATTTAGCTGCTTACCTTAACTACAGAAGAGGAACCTGGGTTCTGAAACTCCTATTTGTGCAAAAGTCAGGATCACTGAATTTTCAGCAGCGATTTTGTTGTGGGTTGTTAAGGTTTTGTTTTTTCTTTTTCAAACAACATAACACCACCTTTTTTGATATCTGACGACATGCTTGTTCTTCAGAGTCTCCTCTGATATATTCTGATACGGATTGTATTAAATCAGGGCAGTGGTCTCACATAACTTACTGCTTTCTGTACAAAATTTTTGTTAGCTTTTCAGTTATATCAGCTATTTTAGAAGATACTGACTGACCTACAAGTCTCCTGTTTAATGTTAAAAACCAAAAAAGCTACTGTGTGCAAATAATTGACTAAATTTCTTGATTGTCTCTTACAGGTAGTTTGTATTGGTTCAATGGCAGAATTGGAAGAGCTGTCTGGAGTGAAAGTCACGGATCTCCATCGAGAAAGGTCAGTCACAGAGGCTGTGAACTAGTTATTAAAAATAGTTGAACAGACATAAAAATACTGGTTTTCTTTGCCTTAACCCCAGGAAACAGATTTAGGGAAAATAGAAAAGTGGTAGGAAGTTTTGTAGTTAACTTATATAGGTTTTCCTTTCTGCTGTCTTGGAAGCTGTTAATGCAAAAAAAATATATTTCTAAAATAGTTTTAAATCGTAAAAATTATCAAAGGAAATGCTGACTTTTGTGAAGAATCATTAAAATTAAACCCAAAGCTCCTGTCATACCTAATGTCTAGCTTAAAGTTAACGTTTTGGGCTGAATCTTCTTTTTGTTTAGAATTTGTCTGTCTATCTTTTCCCATAGTATTGATCACTTAACTATCCCTTCACGTTGTGGCAAGGGCTTACTGCACCGAGTCCCTGAAGTTTTTGATTGCTGGTTTGAGAGTGGAAGCATGCCTTATGCACAAGTCCATTATCCATTTGAAAACAAGAAAGAACTCGAAGATGCTTTCCCTGCTGACTTCATTGCTGAAGGCATTGACCAAACCAGAGGATGGTAATTTTCTGCTGCTTTTTATGTGATGATATTGCCTCGCATCTATTGCCATGCTGTTACATCTGGATGATCCTTGAATGTTGTATAGATAAGTGTATGATTTCTTTTTTACAGTAAAATTCAAGGTATTCTAAAGCCTGGTGACAAAAATGTTTCAGAAAGACAGCATGTTAGCGAGCAGTCGTCTTGGCTCTTGCGGAAAATATCGTTGGGTAATAGGGCAGATCTTTGGCCTGGTAAGGAAGAATGTCAGTAGCTGAACTACCATAGAACATGAGTTATCTACTAGAAACAGCAGCAATTGAGTCAGTTGAAATGGAAGCCAGTGTTTTGAGGATTTCAGACCAATGTGTAGGCTAGTAATTTTTGCCCCCTAGATTAAACTGAATTTTGGGTTTTTATGAGTAGGGAGAAAACAAGTCAAACATTATGTTGTGAATATTTTATAGTTTACAAAAATCAAATTTCCTAACTGTAAACTTAATCTGCTTAGTTTATTCCTCTCTGGATAAATGGTTTTCAATCATTGATGAAAATTGTTCTCTGATCTCAGATTTTCTGAGTAATGTTCTCATACATATATGCATACATACATACAGTTTTAGTTTTGGCATTTTTAAGTGTTTATTCTATTTTTGAAGTTCGAGGTTGGCTGTGAAAACTGACAGGTTTTTAAGAGGAATTTTTGTGTTTTCTAGATTAGTGCATTTGACTATGTACCAGTAGAACTCTTCCATCCAGTAACTTGAGGTATTAAACTAAATTCCTCTGGAGCACAGTTGGCACCTCCCTCCGCCGCCTCCTCTACTCCCCCAACAAACCAACCCACTGAAACAATGAAGTAAGAGGTGGGCTTTTGCACATTTGTGAAGTTGAGGGCGAGGTTTATACATACTCTCAAAGCCAGGAGGATTGAGTAAGGAAACATTTGGGGCATGATACTAAATGAGAATAAGATCCACGAATCTAGCAAAAGGTGTCTTTGCTTTGCAACCCCCTACATGTGGTGCAAAAAACCATCTAGGTTCTCAAAACAGAAGTTACATTTGCAAGTCTGGCAATTAGAGAGGGACCACCTAAGTCTTGCTTAGCAGGACATGGACTCCTCGTGGCATACAGAATACTTTTCAGAATATAGCTGCAACTTACCTAGTTAGTGCTATGCATGATGTTTGTAATGGGTCCTCAAAGCAGTACTTCACATAGGTCAGCATCAGGGCAACCTGATAAACCTGGTTAAAGTGGCCTTTTACATATATAGTGACCTATTTTTGTATTTATTTTTCCCAAAATAGGCCATCTGTTTGTGTTGATCTTTAACCTTGTGCTCTCTACAGTTGTGTATCACAGCTTATTAGTCCTGGTGCTTTTCAGTGTTAGTATACAGCTAAATGTTGTTGAGTAGCACGAAGCCCAGCAGTGGAGGGATGCGTTGATCTCATTTGCAGGTTGCTATTTTGGGCTTGCTGTGCTTCAGGCAGCGTTGGATCTGCTGTAGGCAGTGAACCCTGTGTTTCTTCATTTACTTGGTTTTCTTTACTGTTGCGTATAGCATGTGGATACTGTTAATTTGACAAATGCTGATTTAGGAAATATTAAATGGAATGTTATCTCCTTTATTATATTTAAATAATACCTGTTTCACTTTGAAGGAGTGTGATAGGTTTTGTTTATCTGGGAGAAAACCTGCTTACTCTGCAGTAGCTGTGCTTTGGGGACTGGAGGAGGTTAGTACAGTGTTAGAATGAAGAAGGAATGGAGAAAAATAGCTTGAAAAGTTGTAATACTAGTGATCACATGTATTAGTCTTTCTGCAGCATTGTTCATTATGCCGACAAAAAGAGAAATAAAGACTTAGCTTTCTCTCTTTCTTATTCTTTCTTTCTATCTGAAAAATTGTGCAGTTTTTCTTGCTGATTTGTTTGTTTTTAGAAAATCGATAAATAAAAGAACATGATAAAGAAATATAAAATGTATGCAAAAGGCATGGTCAGAAACTGATTTTCTCCCTGTTACACCTTAAAAAGATAAAAGGGCATTTTTTGTAATTTGGGTGCCAAAAAATGCAAACAAAAAATTTTGACAACATGTAATCATTCTTACACTGTGCAGGGGAGCTATTGAATTGTAAAAGTTCGACAGAATTAAAAATGGCTTGAGGTTTTTATGTGGATACAAAAATTTATTCCTGGTGGTTACAATTCCAGTAAAAATATAGGAGGAGTGATCAATTTTAGGTTTCAGGGTTTAGCTATTTGAGATTGGGATGTCACAGTGGATTAGTGTGTGTCATATCCTTACTGCAGTTTTTTAGTGCTGCTCTCCTTTGAAGCATGTGTGGGAGACATGACAGATAAGTCTGATCTCATATGCATCCAATGAAGCTCTCTAATGCCATTAAAGAATGCATTTGTAATACACAAGTTGGCCTTTTTTCCTTAGTAAGCTGAACAGTTGAATTAGTGAAACAATTCAGAAGATTGGCCCTGGAAAAATAACAGCAGAAGTCCAAGCTGATGCTGATGGTGGCTGTGGTTGTAGACACACACCTGCTGTGCTTCATTTGGAGCCCACACGCTTGTGGTGCGTGCTGTAGGCGATGTGCAAATGGAGACTTTCATACCACACTCTGCAGCAGATTGCTTTTTGTTTTTAACATCAGCATAAGAGCTAATGTAAGCCTTCACGGTACCCAAATCTGTCTCTTCTGTTTGTGGGTGGAATATCAAAATGCTTGCCTCAGTCAGGCACGGGGAACAGGCTGCCCAGGGAAGAGGTTGGATCGCCATCCCTGGAGGTATTTAAAGGACATACACACATGGTGCTTAGGGACATGATTTAGTGGTGGACTTGGTGGTGTTAGGTTTATGGTTGGGCTCAATCTTAAAGATTTTTTCCAGCCTAAATGACTCTGTGGGTCTATGCTTATACCTTTCCCCCAGTGCTCGTGCCTGTTCATAAGCTGGTGCGTTGGTAGCAGCTAGTGTTCTGTGATATCCCAATGAGCATTTTTGCTTGGTGAAAGAAAGAAGGAATTAAGATGTGAGATGGTGGGGTTTTCTTGCTAAAAGGTAAAGCTGTCTCAGGTGGTTCTTTAGAAGGGTTCTCATTCTAAAACTGTTAGGCTTTTAGTTAACTTTTCCTAAGTCTTTGGAAAAAATGAGGATATTTTGAAGAGAATACACATGTATCTCTCTGCTAGTATGACAGTGCTATATCATAGGCCTAAGTGAACAACCAGGTGGTAAGTTCTGGAGTGTTAAGAGCATAGTACTAGAATTTTTTATTATTATTTTTTTTCAAGTGTTCTTTATAAAGTGTTAAGATTCCAAATGAAAATGTCTTTTTTGTCAGGTCAGAGACTGCAGCTGATGTGAAGTGTGGATTGGTAGGTGGTAGAATGCTCAGGAGGTGGAGGCCTGGTGGCTTCTGTTTGAACAGAGAAGAGGAGAAAGTCGAGGGAGACAAGGGGAAAATTGTGACCAAGGTGATGAGCTAGGAGAGTGATCATCTTAAAATTTCTGTATGGATATGGGAGTGAGCTGAATTATATTTGTTAAGGCCAGAGGAAAAAAAGCCTTAGAGTAGTTGGGTTGTAAGACACTCAGTCTGGACAGATTGGTAGGAAAGGCTCTGTCTCTGTCTATAGAGAGATGCAACAAGATTCCTAGTCGTGGTCAGGATGTGGTGGCCTACAGGGAATTCATAGTTGAAGGTTTTTGGCATGAACCACAGGATTATGAATTTAGTCACAACTGTTGAAGAAAGCAGAAAACAGGGAATGCTTTCTTGCTTTGGGGGGAGTGGAAGAGGAGGGGAGAAGAACAAAGAAGTGGATTTCTGTCTCTGTGCTGTTAATGGTGTGTTTTACTATTTTTTTGGCTGGCAGCTATATATCTGCAAGGACAAAACTAGAAGCAGGCAGATTTGCAGTCTTATAACAGTCTCCAACTAAGGCACCTCATCACTGAGGCTGGTTGGGTTTGGCAACACAACATAAAATTTGTGAAAAGTTCTTGGATGTATTTTTTTCAGGTCCCATAGGAAAACTGTACAGACAGACTAAGACAAACAGTATTGAAATGTCATCTTAGTTGCTTCTGCTTTGTTCTTTTTAACTGCAAATTCACCTGCTCTAATATGAGAATTTGCAACCAGTTTGCAGGAAGTGATGGGGGTTTATCAATGAGGCACCTTCATACTAAATACTGAAGTACTGACATGTTTGTAATGAACTGGCAGTCTTGTGGGCTTGAGGTGCTGATCATCTGAGTAAACGCTCAGATGTTTGTGTTTAGGGGTTTTCTTTGTTGAGAATTAAGGTGGGGATTTTTAGTGTATGGGTGTGCGTGCAGGTGGAGGAGTGGCAGTGCGAAGTCATGAAATTACAATGCAATTTAATAGAGTAGTATCCTGCAGTGTAAATTAAGGTGATTTAGAGAGTTAAAAGCCTGAGAGATAAGCATCAGGGTTGTGATGTATACCACTTAATAAATGCTGTAATGCGCACAGTAACCTTCACAGAGCCCTGGACCCTCAACTGTCAGAATAATGCTTTTGCAATTATGGACAGCTTTTTGATAAAAACTACTTTGGAATATATAGATGGACTTATTTTTCCCTGCTAAAAGTGTTTCTTGACTAAATCTTCATGCAAATGCATAGTTCTAGGCATAACCTCCTGTGCCTTATTCCAAATGAATTAGCTTTTTTATAATCATCTGCTGTTCTAAGGTTGCTAAGCAATCATTGGTGTGATACTCATTTTTAACCAGGAAGGCTGTGGCCCACCCTCCAGTTATTTTCTTAAAAGTAGCTGCCAGCAGTGCAGTTACAGAAGCTCATTGATACCTCCTTTGGTGACGGTTCTAACTCCTGGGTTTGAAATTATTATTACACCATCTTGCACCTCCCCTTAATTTCTCAGATACAATCATATAGCAATATATTGAACAATAGGTGCCTGTACTTGCTCCAGCACTAATGTTTTAAGTGTCCTAGACAGTTTATAGAGTTATTGTAAACACATAAAACGGTGGGGGGAGACGGGGGACCCCCTACTACCCTTGGTTGTGGAGAACACAGACATTCTTGTATTTTCTAGTGACAGCTAATGTAACCAGCAAAGTTGGTTTGATGGGTAGGAAGCTCTGCTCACTTTTCCTACCTTGCTGTTACGCTCCCAGCAGTAACGGCTGTGTTGTCTGCTAGGCCGAAGAATACACACATTCACTCTTCCCCCCCTCCCCATCCTGTTTGCTGTGTTTGTTGCTGACTGATTCTCTGTTCAGAGATTTACAGGGAGCTTGTTCAGGGACAGAATTATCTGTTTTGTATTAAAGGGGAAACTGCTACAATTTTCTTCTTCATGTGCTTCCTAATGCTTACTGTTACAGTTTTTCAACCTTCTTAGACTAGCAGGTCACAGCTGAGCAAACAGCACAATATGCTACAAAGAGTAAAAAGGTCTACTTAGAACGAGCTCTTCTCTGAGTCTGCCACGTGAATGTTCCACATACATATGCTACAGTAAAACAACAGAATGGAACTTCTTTGGCAATGAAAGACATGCAGACTTTAGCTTGGCGTATCCACAGTGTCATGCTTATGTTGTCTGTTGTTTCAGGTTCTACACTCTGTTGGTGCTGTCCACTGCTCTCTTTGGAAGGCCTCCTTTCAAGAATGTCATTGTGAATGGCCTTGTTCTTGCCAGGTTTGTATATCAGTCAGTTCTTTCCGGAACAGATTTTTAGTCAAAGAGCATTTTGGATAAGCCCCTGCGAGTTGTAAATTAAATCTGAAATGGACTTTGGAGCTGTTAAGACTTGCAAGGGGGATATTGGTGTTGCAGGAGGTAAGAGGCACCTGAGAGTGTGAGGTTTACACATCCCAGCTAGCAGTTGCACTAGGTTTTTTCCAGCTGGATTAGCTCTTCCTAGAGAGAGAGCAAATAAGTAACAAGACAGAATAGGAATTAAATTATACCTGTTATAGAGAGTAAAGGAGATTATAAATCTAGTTTCAGATGTAATTTTAATTAAGTTAATTATATGTTTCCCTGTATTTTCAAATAAAGCTTTTTCAGTGGGCTGGAGGGACTGATGCAAAACAAGTGTGTCTTCCCTCAGCTTTGGTAGGGAAGGACAGATTTCCTGCTTAGTTTCATAAAATGGGAGTCTCTTGCGTTGGGGTTTTGGGTTTTGGGCTTTTTCCAGTTGCTCTTGTGGGTTCAACAGTCATACTGAAATTATGTGCTAATATATAATTATGCCTATGCTACCAAGAAGATAATAGGACAAAAAAATTAAGCTGGATTTGAGGGGCCTTTTTTCTTTATCAGTGTATTACAAGAATTCTGGAAATTTCTGCCTGCTTTCTGGTATTTTCTAGTGATGGCCAAAAAATGAGCAAGAGGAAGAAGAACTATCCTGATCCAATGAGTATTGTAAATAGTTATGGAGCTGATGCACTAAGGTAGGATTTGTTTAATTAATGCGCAATCTGATATGTTAGCTTTCTGTTCATAGGAGACATTTACCAGGAGGCCTTCTTAGGGGTTTTTGACAATTAGCAGTAGGAAGAAAGATAATTTTAGAAACTTCTGGAGCACTATGGCAGCCAAATAACTGAAAGAATGGATGACTCAAAAGAACTGGCAATAGTTACAGTGTCTGGACTTTCTATACCCTTTGTCCTATCTCCCTTAAGGCTGGTAACGACCAAAGCTAACGTGCTGCTGGGAGGGAGGCCTTTGGTCAGAAATGCGTGGCCCATTTGTACAGAATGCTTCCCCTGGAGCCATCGCCGGCTGCTGGGGCAGCTAATCATCTGAGTTGAGCCAGCGAAAATTTGAATAAAATCTTTGAGAACAGCGCTATTGATTTACTGTTAAATCATTTTAGGGAAGGATTAATGTATAATGCACAGAAATGTATGTTTGCTGCTCGTACTGTACATTTTCTAAAGAGAAAGCATTTCATTTTTGTTGATATAAGTATATAATATGTACCTGATAGCAGTGAAACCAGAAGAGCAGAAGTGGAGCAGCCTAATGTGTATATATAAATTGTTCTGGTCAAACAGATTAAACGCAGTTCAAGTGTTTCATTAAAATCATACTAATGTATAAACGTAATTATGCAGTCACCTGGTACTTAGGCTAGATGTGCTAACAACATGCATGAAGTGTTACCTTGAGGTAAAGGTACAATAAAGACGTTTTAATAACTTCGGGAGTATACTACTTACAGGTTTCTCAAGAGCCCTGTAGTTCTTGGTGTATATATAAGAAAACTTACATCTTACACATTGAATTGTATGTTAAAACTATACATGGTAATGGTTGGGCTTTGGGAATGAAAGTTTGATGTACCATGTTTTTTTGTTTGAGAAAGGTGATTGTTGCTTGTTCTAGATAGTTTAAAAAAAAAACAAATGTGAAGTTCCTTTTTATTTCAAGCTTTAGCATTTAAAAGATCTAGTAAATTATCTTATATATGTTTACAGTGGAGAGTTGGGTGGATTTCTTAAATTTGATCAAGATTGTTCTTTGCAAATGGTCAACGTGTATTAGCAGAGTATCAGTGAATTGGTAGCTGGAACGATGTGAGTGAAGAGGGTTGGAGTTACTCTTATTAGAAATTTCTAAATTGCAGGTAATGGTTATGCTGGAAAAGATCTGCCTTTTTTTATAAAAAAAACCAAAAAATATCAAACACCAGAAGTTACACTTCCATTATGCATGTTTTTTTATATCTAAAACGCTAATTCATTTTTCTGCCTGTGTACTCATTCTTTAATGTCACATTTATTTATACATACACCCACACAGAGAGTAAACAGCATTGCAGGCTAGGCTCATTTATGGAAGGAGCTCTGTGATTCACTTGTCTCTGCTTATTCACTGAAGCGCTTGATGTGTTCTGTTTATAGAAAAAGCTACAACTGAGGTTTTTTTTCCTTGGCACTGCTTCCCTGCAGAGTTACTTTAGCTTTTGCAGTACACATATATATATTTTTTTTTAACTACAGCTTTGAAGTATTCTCAGCAGTAGCTTGATAAATAGATCAGCAGAAAATACAGATAGAAGTTGTTTAAATGAACATGGAGTTGAATGGAAAGGGCAAACAGAAGTTTTAACAGCACAATAAATTTAACAACCCAACTTCAAACTTCATGAAATTTGAATCCTGTGTGAAATCTGTAAGAATGGTCAAAAACAGTTAAATAGTATTTGCAAGCCCTCTTGCTCTCATATATCCTGAGGTAAGTGTTGCTGTTAGAAGTGGATGTTACATTCTCCTCTCAATCTGTTCTTAAAATGAAGAAGAAATAACAGTGCCACAGACTACTGTTTTAGAGACATGAAAGGAAGGTTACTTCATTGTTTCTCCTACGTTGTTAGAAAACTTGATAATACTGGCTTGATTTGAGGACAGTTTTATTTTCTTCCCAGTGGCTAATATCGCTAGGTGTAACAATTGACAGAACTCTTGCTTCATTGGGTGTCTTATTTCTCTTTCCATATAATAGATGTAAGTATCTTTGCATTGGAATAATTCAGGAAACTACTGGTTTTTTTAATATTTACATATTGTAAGGCAGTGCAGGGCTGCTATGTTAAAAAAAAACCCCAAAACTCAACAAAAAAACCCACCCAACAACAAACCCAAAATAAAACTGTAGCCTCGGAGAGCTACTTTTTTCTATAATATCTCATGCTAAGAGCTATTTTAGGAAGTTCTCTGGCAGTTTTGGAAGCAGGTGCTGCCGAGGTGTGTGCTGCGGGGCAGTGTAGCGGGTCCTTCCCTCACAGCCCTGGCTGGGTTGTGTTGCTGCCCCCTCAGGAGGAGAACTGGGGGCACTTGGAAGTAGTCGTTGTTCCAGGTGAGTCCCAAACTGGTAAAAGGCCTGGAGTAGCTGGTGTCCCCTGGGGCCAGACCTGCTCTCGTATTCAGAGCAAAGTTTTGTTTGACTTCTGAAATAAATAATGAGTAATAAGCACATAAGTAATCATAATGGGAGTTTTGGTTTCAATACGTACTTAGAAATTTTGGTTTCATGTAAGGACTTAGTAGTTCAGTATTAATGCTTAATTGTTCTGTACTTTCGTGAATTTTAATTTAAATTCAGATAGGTTTAACTTTTTTTCAATACAGTACTGAAAATACCCATTTCTCTGCTGCATTATTGTCCATTTACTTTGGCAGATCTATTTTTTTGTGTATTCATTTTTATGTAAGAAACCTTCTCCTGAAGAATTTAGGATCTGGTATTCTTCAATGTGCTGTGTCAAACCCCATTAAGATTTTAAAGCCTCCTAAAGGAAGTGCCTGTAATGATATCTTAGTTTAGAATCACAATTTAAGAAGTTGATAAAATGTGAGAAAATGAGTTAATAAATTTCTATTGAGAAATGCCACAATATTTTTAAAAAAATACTTAGATTGGTTTTCATATTTGGAAAAGTAAAAAAGGTGTATCTAAATCAAGTTTGTATTATTTTTTTTTATATCCGCAAAAGACCTGGTTTCTTTTTGCGTTAACTTCATAGATACCAGTTTGTCTCCATGCACAGAATATTTGTTTAGGGAAGAAGATGGGATAAAGTATAAAGATGATTTTTTTGCAAACTCCCGGCTGGTGAGGAAGCTGGGGGACACGTCTGTGTCTCTCTGAAATGAGGAACAGTTAGCTTGAGAAAGAGTGACCTGAGGACGATGTCCCTAGGCAGGGTGGATTCTCTGTGTAGGTGAACCCCCTTGGCTGAGGTGGGCACGGTTCTGTGAGGGGCTGCTTCTGACAGAGGAGTCCGCATCACCTGAATCCTCAGCTTCACTCCTTCAGAGCTGTTTCTGGAGCCAAGGCACATTTGTGTTGGTGGGAGGTATAGCCTTTGTCCTCTTCTGGGGGTGTTTTTCTTGAAAATGTTAATTTCTGCTGTTTTACTTTGGTTTGCCTATTTTGCCTTGCTCCTTAGCCCCATGTTTGTGATGGACCCAAAGCTTTTTATAATTGAGGAAGTTAACTAGACTGAGTAGAAGAGTACTGTGTCATTGTCAAGAAATTAAAAATATTGCCGAAACAATAGGTGCCATTCTAAAGATGAGGATTCCATGCCTCCACTGCTTGTTTTATACTGCAATAGCATCTCGGCATGTGTTATCACTTCAGTTAATTTCTAGAGTAAAAAAGAAAATTTCTATTCAAATTCCCTGTGCAGTATCCTAAAAATAATCGTGTAGCACTAGGAAGTAAATTGTTGTATGTTCAACACGTTATGTGCTTACAATACTGTCTTCCTTCGTCATTGGTGTGCAACTGCTCCCTTGGCTATCTTTCTCCTGCTGTGCAGCTCTCTAGGGTTTACTGTACGTTTAAGTGCGTTTCTACCAGCATATGTAGTTTTAAGCTTTGAACTATGGTGTTCTTATTTTGCAGGTTATACCTGATCAATTCCCCTGTGGTAAGAGCAGAAAATCTGAGATTTAAGGAGGAAGGAGTAAGGGATATACTGAAGGATGTCTTCCTGCCCTGGTACAATGCATATCGCTTTCTTGTTCAGAACATTCAGATCCTGCAACATAAGGTACAGATCTCTCGAGCATGGAAGAGCAAAATGCAAGGGGCTTTGTGCTTTTTCCACTGGTGGAGTGAATTAGCATCGCAGAGAAACTTAGACTGTGACTCTGGAGGTCATCTCATCTTTACCTCCTTGCTCAAAGCAAGGCTGACTTCAGAGTTAGATGAGGTTGTATATACTTGCTGTTCATTTCAGTGTTGTTTGCTGTTAGTACCCTGTTTTACAAAGCTATAATCACCCTGCATCTTTTTCTTCTTGACCAAGCTTATATAGACAGGAGGAGTGGAAGGTGGAGGATTGTTGAGACATAACGGCTATCATTTCTTGGATTAGGGTGCTCTTGATTCCCTTTATTTCAAATAAATGTGATGCTATTGCATTCATACTCTTGAAATTAGAGAACAAGATAGGGACTTAATTTGTGGGGTTAATAAATGCTAAGAAATTCTCTGCTGCTAGTCACCTTGCTGGGAGCACCAGTTATAAGCCACATACCACATGTGCTTGAGGGAATCCTTCTGAAGTGGCCGTACTAAGCCTAGGTGGTTTCCTAGTAATTGCCTTATCAGTGTTTGTGTAGTAGCTTGGAGGCAGTAGGTGTCACTCATACTGCTTTGAGTGCTGCTTTTTTTTTTTTTTGGGTTGTTTCTGTTACCTCGTGTCATGTAGCCAGGCATGGCTACATCACAGGAAGGATGCTGTCGGAGAATAGCATCTGGACAGCAAGTTTCTCTCCAGCAAGAACTTTGCTTAATAGCATACAGATTTAACACAAATAGAACTGCAAATAAGTAAAGACAGTTATTTTCAGTAGCAGCTGCTGTGACAATTTCTTGAGCTAACTCATTTACTGAAACTTTAATTATGAACCTGCATAGAAATGTTTAACTTGGGAATACTCAATACTGAATACATTAGCCACAGCATGAAGATTGCCTTCTGTAACATGACAGTTCATTTTTTTAAAAAGTTAAATTTAAATACAACTTTTTTTTTTTTTAAAAAAAAAGGAATGGAAAGGTAAATCATCATGAAAGCAATAATGCTTTAGACTTGTAGATTACATTTGAAGCCTGCTAAAAAATGCTGCGTGAGTGACATGAGTTTCTACACTTCCAGAATAAAAGCAAGATTAAAATTTCTTATGGTAATTTTTTTTATTTAAATTAAAGATTTTATGTGTATATCATATAGTTTCTGTTGAAACCAGTTTTAATCTTTCAGCTGAGATTAATGCTAGAAGTTTGCCACTTGTTAGTGCAAAGTTTTATGGGAGAGTGGGAACTAAGCAAAAAAAGGTCAAACCTTGTACTACACATGAAACTACAGTAGCAGCTTAAATTGCAGTGAAGAGCTGTCATTTGAAGCAATAAAGGAAGCTGACTTCAGTAAATAATGCAGTAAATAGGTGACTTAAATGGGTTTATGTTTTTACAACAACCCCTTTTGGGAAGAAAGTCTAGTAACTTCCTAGATCCTAATATTTAGCAGATACTTTCTTAGGATCCCTAGACAGCATTCATCAGACAGACTTTAACGCATTGCCCCAGAAATATACTTGTTTTTCCTGTTTGACCTTAGAATTATCTAAAGTGTGCTTTGCAGCTTTTTGCTGTAATCCCATTAGATCTTGCAAGGTCAGCCAAACTGGAGATGGAAGATCCCAGTGGAAAATCCCAGTGCTTAAGCAGATAGTTTTAGTAATTCAGCAGATGTAATTTTTCTTCGTAGAGATAGTGAAACCTTTCCTATGCATCATACTAGGCAAAAGAATGTGCTATTAGAGGAGATGGTGCTTAAATTAGATTTCATGCACAGGTTTAAACAACTTCATTGTATTCTGCCTCCTGCAAGAGAGGAACTACAGTCCCAGTGTCCTGGATGCAGTCTTAACAATTTTATGCTTACTGTAATTACCACAGTAATTGTAGTTGGTTAAATGATTGCTGACCTCACACTGGGATTGCTGCACTTCTGCATGAGCAGATGCATTTCTTGCCTGAAAATCTTCTCCTTTTGTACTGTGTAAGTGGATGCATAATTTCTGGGTTGAATAACGCAAACAGATTTTTTTCATCTAGATCCCAAGGGAACGGAAGGTCCAAAGACTCTTAAAACCAGATGTTAAATATAGTTTGTAAATCTGGGAAAAAACCCCAACCAACCAAAACCAAGCCCCTGTTTTCTGTCAGTCCTAAAAATGCTCACATGGAAGAGAGTCAGACTGTAGGCACCAACAAGGGTGTCCACCTCTTTTTTTTTTTTTTTTTTTTTTTTTCCCCAGGTTATCATGTTCTTCTCTGTTCCAATCTGTTGAAATTGTCACATGCTCTTAAAAAGCAATTACATTGTTTATTTGCCCTTACCCCAAATCGAGTTCGTCATCATAGATGAAAGTTATGCAAATTCCAGAGTCCTCCCCTGTGTCTGGACGTTCTGGCGTACGCTGCAGCAGGGGCAGAGCGGCTGCGTGCCGTCGCGTGCAGTGCTGCCTTTTGCCTGGGTGAAGAGCTGGCCTCCTTTGTAGCTGAAGGTGTGATGTGGTGAGATAGCAGCAGTGGGAGCCAGGTTTTCCTCAGCTACTCCTCTTACATGTGTCTGGAATTTAATGTTCTTTCTTAGGAAACCAGCATAACCCAGTGATGGTGGCGCATTATTGGTGGCTGACAGGTGCTTCGATACAGAGGTTTGAATGTATACCCCTTATGACTTGAAAATGTGTTTTGTGTTTTTATGTTAACGGTAGGATGAGGGAAGAGAATTCCTCTACAATGAGAACACAGTTAAGGAGAGCAATAACATCATGGATAAATGGATTCTTTCTTTCACGCAGTCGCTCATTCAGTTCTTCAAAGCTGAAATGGCAGGTATGCATGTGGCGGGGCGGGGGTTTAACCTCAGATTAGAGAGCTAGCCACTTCATCCAGAGATTCCCAGATTCCACATGAGACTTGCAGTTCAGATAAAAGGAAGGAAATCTTTAACCAGCTACCATCATACATGGAATGCTGCTTTCATGGGTGTTAATACAGACTTTGCTGTGCTTGTTCATGAGATTTCAAAACCTGATAAGGCTGCTCTTGTCACGGCTAATGCTATGAGCTCAGTGATACAGCCTGTTGCTGTAATAACATCTTCTGCACTGCTTGGAGTGATTAATAATACTGTAGTAATAACTAAAGGACAGCAGTGAAAAGGAAGGCAAATATAATTTGGGGAAGCTCTAGAAAAAGGGTAAAATGGACGCTACTCAAGTTAGCTAAATAAAATATTTTGAGAGGTATGTGAGCACGAGAGATACGTTTTCCCCTGCATAGTTCCATGGAGAGGGTTTCTCTAATCACGTTGGGAGTGTGCGCAGAGGGATGGCATAAGATTAGGATATTGCGTAGCTGTAAGAAGACCCTCTCCTTGTTTTTCTTCCTGCATGTTGTCTTTTTTTATTATCCCATGCCATCCCATGTTATAATAAGACATTATCAGTTGTAAGGAGAAAGTGCCGCCAGTGTCCTCGGAAGTAGTTGGTCTGATCCAGTAAGCTTGCAAACTTGCAGGTAAAGTCACAACAGGATTTGAAGAGGTTTTGGTGCCTTTTAGTATCTAGGTTTCTAGTACCCTTAAAAAAGGTGGCTTTTGCCACTGTAGTTCCTGTTTATGAATAAACAAACAACTCCCCATGTGCCTGTGATCTGAAGTTACCCTTGGAGGAATTTTTAGAAGCCATCTGCAAATGCGCTTGGGCCTAGGGAAGGAAGGTATTTGTGGGGTAATAGGTAATGAAGAAACAGCTAAATGCCAGATCTGAGTTTGAGGACACAGGACAGTCCTCCCCTGCTTCAGTCATCTCTTATATTCCCCTCTCTTAGACTGGCGTGATGTTCACTCTCGCCAAGGCCAGTTAGATGAATTTATCTTGCTACAGTAGATAAAGCAGTAATTTTGGTAATAACAAAATTCAGGTGAGGTCATCTAAGAACATTTCATTAAAGGAAGAAAGAATCCTCAAGCTACCAAAACTGGGAGTATGACAAAAGCTGTCTGTTCACACAAATGTGGCTTCTTCATAGAAGCTTCATCCTTGAAATTTGGTGGTGGTGTGTGTTCAGTTTTGTGTGTTGCCAAACAGAAATATGCAGAGCCTATATAAGTATACCTGCTGCACGGTACAGAGGAAAATACATCGAGGGACAGTGGAAAATTCATTTGTGAATGTGTACCTGAGATCTTGGATTAGTGCATGATTTAAACAGAAATAGTGTTTGTAGGAAGATGAGCGTGGGGGCAGAAACTTGAATTCACTGCTCTGGATTTCTAAGAGGAAGATGAAGCTAATAAAAAGTGATGCGTCAGCTGACATCTTTACAAAGCAAGAAGCTCCCTCCAAGCAGGAGAAGAAAATTCCTGCTGGAAAATGACAATGTAAAGACTTTAAAGACCGTAGTGTTGGTGTTAAGTCCTATTGTCGTGTGTTAGATGAACGTAGTGTGATGTGCTCATCAAATGAGCGACACATTTCACTTGGAAGGGATTAATAAATATGATTTTCCCATTTATTTTTCTGCATAAACTCTGAATTCAGTCAGATGATAATGAGACGCAGTAAATGTGTACTGCAACATGATACTTATGGGCTAATGTTTTTTTTAAAAAAAACTTGTTTGGATTTTTTTAAAAAGTTTTCTACTTCATATGACTTGGGAAAAAAATCAGGAAGAGGCAAGGGAAGATTATAATGGTGACTGATAACCTCAGATGTTAAAGGAGATAAATACACAATACAAGCTTCATTTTAGAACCCAAAATAATAATAATGAAAAAATAATAAATACAGAAGCTGTTGTGGAGGTGGCATGATGTGAGCAAATACAACTGATTGCATTCGCCAGCTAGTGCCGTACAGCTCTGTTACCCACAAGATGTATGAAGCCCCCCGCTGTCTCTGCTGTGTGTAAAACGTAGCTGAGGCGGTGGTGCTGAGGTGGCGTTTGGGCACCATCTGCCAAAGAAATGGTGCGGTCGGTGCCGTAACGGCTGGTCCTGCTGCTGTGCGCGTGATCCTGTGTGAGGACGTCGGGGCTTGGTGCAGAATGGCAAGGGGACACCGCTGACCAGAAACACGGTGCAATGAGCTTAGGTTCTTCCCAAGCATGTTCTGTCGTGGAGCTACATTTGACACTGATCACTGGCGTCTAGAAAAATGTTTCTGTGGAGTGAAAGTGATGTTAATTGTGCCCCAGTTTCTACTGGTAGTTTGAGTAGCCAGCAGTATTTCAGCTGTAACAGAGTCCCTGCCACTTCAGTATTGACCTCACTTGAATAGACTGAGGGTGGTGGCGGGGAACATAACCTCCATACATACTCCAACTTTGGGATGCTTTGGAGAGCCCAGGAAAGACGTTGGGAAGGTTTAGCAATCCTGTGCTAGCCCCGGCTTGGTGGAGAGCTGCTGGCTTCCTAGAACATAACCGTTTGGAGGAAAGGAGATGCTACCTGTCGGAAAGCAGCATCGTTTCAGTTATTCATGGCAAATTGGTAAAAGTATTGCCATGACATGACACCATGCGTGTGTGTGTGTGTAAGAGGGTTGTTGCTGTTGTGTGTTGTCTGTGGTTTAACGTGTGCCCCAAGCCGGAGCTGCAGACGTGGTGCCTTCAGGAGCACTGCGTGTAACCGCTGCAGCAGCCGCTGGTGTGGCCTGCTTAGTTTACTTTGATAACAACACTTACGCAAATCAGTTATTTCCTATGGAATAGTGGTATAGTTTCCCCACTAAACCTCGTATCTTATGATGAAAAATTCTGGTATTTGGGCCCTTTGACAAATTGGGCAAGTAGTAAGATATTGGGAAGGTATTGTGGAAGGTAGTAGGGCAAACAATGCTTTGTGTTTTAAGGGGGATTAAAATGTTTTTAAGTAGGGAAAAAAAAAGCCTAACAAGGCTTACTGTTTAAGTGCCCAATAGAAGCAATTATTTTACAAAACAACTTTTCTTCTGAGGACTGAAATGGAAAGAAGCCTCTGTGTGTGTGTGTGCACACGTGTTCATGCCCATGCGTGCCTTTTTCTTGAGTCATGAAAAAGTAACATTTCACGATTTGGTTAATGAACTGGCATTACAGCTGTTGAGGAGAGAAATGCCTGTTTCCAGGCTAACTTGAAACTCTTGTTAAACATCTACTATCCTGAAGGGTGGATTTTTGGAGGTTTTTGTTTTTAACCAGTCTAACTAGATAATGCATAGCTAGAAGTGACCTGGGGATTTTTTTAGGAATACAAATTCCCATGTAAATAAGGTCTTCCTCACTATGGCCTGAATCTTCTGAGCTCTTCCTTTTTAGCTTTAAATACCAGTACCCTGCCTTTAAAAACACTTCTGTTTTAGAAAATGCAGTGAAAGCCGTAGTGGAGCTTTTAAAGATCCTTTTTATTCAGTAGCTGCTTGATTAATGAAACTGTTTTAGCATAGAGATCAAAAAGCTTTATGCTTTTAAGGAAGTTGTATACAAGGTTTTCCTTAGAAAACAAAGTCCTGTTTAAGTTCCATCCCCACCCCGCCAGTTCTCTGACAAACAACTGAAATTTTTCCTGGTTGCATAGTGATGCTTGTGGTGACCTCCTTTTTTGCATTGGCAGTCCTCCATGCTTTTAAGTTACACAGAACGTGAAATACAGCTACGTTTATCTTACCTCATCAGGCTTGCTGTTACTTTACATTCTTTTAGCCTCCTGTGTTCCTTTAATTGCAAATTTTTATTATCTTTTTCAGGAGAACTGATTGAAAGTAGGTGTCTCATTTTAAAAGTGGCTAAGAAAAAAGGAAATGTTGGCAGTCATTGATAAAATTTTATTGTATGATTCTACAATAATTTCTGTTAAACTTTTAGTGACTTGGCTGTATTTACAGCATGTGCAAATCTAGGATTTGCGAAATCCTTTGCGATTAATAGTCTCTTATCCACTATCCTCTTTACAAGTCAGATAAAAGCATAAGGCTTCCATAATGCGTGTTTGTGTAGGATTAGGGAAGCAGTTTGGTGGTAGATGTTTGTCTTGAAGCATGAGAATTGATGATGTACAATTTCACAATATGGTTTTAACATAATAGTATGTCTAGTCACTTTTTTGAGCTTACTAATGTATGTGCTTCTGCTCCAGTTTTATGTTTAAAACCAGAGCTACAAATGATACTGTGTTTCTTGAAATGAGAAGCTTGATGCAGTAGGCAGGTATTAACTAGTGTAAACACTTTCCTTCTAGCTTACAGGCTGTACACTGTGGTCCCTCGATTGGTGAAGTTCGTTGATGTTCTGACCAATTGGTACGTTAGAATGAATCGCAGGAGACTGAAGGTAGGTATCGACTTCTGCAGTCTTGTACCGTAAACAAAACCCCAGCGGTCAATGCTAATTTACTGCTTCGTGGTGTTACACACAATCTTTATGCTGCATTTTAAATTATATCTGTTCGTATCTGATAATGGGAATGAAAAGTTAACATTTTTTTCTTCCTCTTTGCTTTATGGGGAGAACCAAACAAATTGTTCAGTAATTCTGTTTCTCTCACTGGATGGGGTTGAGCAAAATGAATTCAGTTTGGGAAACCAGTTTATTGCATTAACCTGGGAAATTTTTGGAGTTTATTGAAGTGCAGTTACTGATCCTAAAATTGCAGATGTGTGGTTTTTTTTGTTTTTTTTTTTCTTGGTGAATTCTTCAAATAGGGTGAGAATGGGACTGAAGACTGCATTATGGCCTTGGAAACCTTGTTTAGTGTCTTGTTCTCCATGTGCAGACTTATGGTAAGGGAATTACAGCCTACTATAACTGATATTACTAAAACTATTTGACATTTTTAATGTGGTTAGACACAAAGATGCATGTTTTTAGATTAAGTTGACCATAGAAACTATGGGTACAGAGTCTGAATACACAGGGGGAAACCCCAGGTTGTTACTGATTTGTGTAGCACAGTTCATTTTCCACCCCACCTTTTATCTACCCCATGGTACTATAAAGAAGGTGAATATCACTTGACTGTGATAAAGAGGCATTATGATTTTCTTATCTGATGCCCAGAAGTAACATGTAAATACTAGGAAGGAGGTGAATTAGTAGTAGCAAAGTTGTCATTAATTTCAGTCTGTGTTGTGAGTAACATCACGGTTCTGCATTCAAGACACTGTGTAAGCATTGGTTTTGCTGAACTGTCCTTATGTGATTCATAAGTATTAGTGATTCCTAATGCACAAACAATAAAGAAAAGATGATGATTGAATGCAACGTTACAGGCACCATATACTCCATTTATCACTGAGCTGATGTACCAGAATCTGAAAACACTTATTGATCCAGCCTCGGTTCAGGAAAAGAATACTGAGAGCATCCACTACCTCATGCTTCCCCAAGTGAGGTGAGATGGCTGTGATGTGGCAAAATGGGGGTTTGCTTTGGTGGGTTTTTTGTTTGTTGTGGTTTTTTGGTGGGTTTTTTTTGCTTTTCGCAGCACAGTGCTCCTTTGCTTACTTATGTTTAAAACTGTTTTAAAACAAGCTGCTTTAATAATATGAATAGTCTTTTGCCTCAGGAAGGATTTTAGGATGATAGTTAACACATTCTTTTCTATAAGCAAAAAATGTTGAGGTTTTGATTAAGCTCTGATTTAATGTTAGTCTCTTTGCTGTAGGAGAACATTTCATTAGCGGTACATTTCACACCCCACTCAATGTTAGCTAGAAATTTTCTTTTCCCTCCACATTTAGGCAGTAGGCTTGTGGTAGGTTAAAGGATTGTAGATGGGAAGAAAACAATTAGGAAGAATGTATGTTCCCAACTCACAGTGCTTTCTTCTTATGTTGGGCAGGGAATATCCTCTTACTCTTAAAAACGTGTGCTGACTGGAAGCTACAATGCCTACCTATGAAGGGCCCAAAAGGCTTATAAAACTTTCTTGTGGGCCCTGCATTTGCAAGAACATACGCGTCCCCCCGCCTCTAGGCCTTTCTTAGTGACTGCTGATGCCAGATCCCGTATGGATTGGAATTACTGTTTTGTGTGCACCACAGAGAGAGCCAGCAGAGTGAGTTCTTCTGGCTTCAGATCAAGAACTCAGACCATTGTCCAGAGATTTCCACTTCCTTGTAAGAGGATAGATACATCGTGTGAGAGAGAGTTTTCCAGACAGATCATTTCTTTGGATGCTGATGGGTGAGGTTTTTTTTGTAAGTGCCAGTGTGTCTCAAAAGGGTTTGGCTCCACGATGGTTGTACTGGACGCATGCCCAAGGTTATCTATAGTATCAACTCGGCACAGGTACAACTCGACAGCTGCAGCTGTTTTGGGTTGGGTTGGGTTTTGGGGTGGGTGTGTGTTTGCTTTTTTGGGTGTTTGGTTGTTTTTTTTATCTGGACTAGGGAGACACTAGTATTACAGTAATTGGTTGCTCATTGGTGCCTTGGTGCTCCGTTAGTGGATTAAGTTAGTGCCTGCGTGGCAGCCTGCTGTCAGTTAAAGAACGCAGGAGCAGCACGCTTCCCTTGCGCATTGCAGCTCAGTTGCAAACCCCTCAAGGACAAGGGAGCTGCCCTTGATACTTTACATGTTCATTTAAAACTTTAAACTTTTAGTAATGGTGTTTCTTTTCTGGATACTCTATCCTTTGAGGAAGTTGTATGTTCTTTCTGATAGCTGTAATAGTGACAGTTACTGCAACAGGGAGTTTGAGATTGACATAATGATAGTGCTGATTTTCTGTTTCCTGGGAAAGTGCTATAAAGAATATGTAATCAAAGAACGCAAACCTCATCAGTGAGCTATCAGAGGTGGTTTTGAGCTCCTGTAGAATGGAGTAATGGAAGGATAGGCAACTATTTGCATGAACTCGGTTAAGGCATGGGCTTAGCCTGAGTATTTAAAAGTGGCTTAGTCACTTTTTTATTCCTGGTAGTGCTAACTGACTTGCTGCTGCGTCATGTGAACATAGGTTGTATTTGAGCGGCTTGCACACCTTTCCTTTTTGTCTTGTACTTTCTTTGGATTTTTGTCTGTTAGTAGTTTGTGTAATTTACTGGATCCCCTATGTTTCAGTTGTTCCCTTTGTCAGATAAAAAGGCATGTTTTCAGAGCTAAATTGTTGAAGTCTTAGAGTTTCACCCTGAGTTGCTAAGCACATCACTGCATTTTTCTTAGTTTCCCGATGACTGCATAAGGACAATATTGTGAGTTAATAATGAGACTTTTTTGATGCAGTTACAGAAAATACTACTTTAACAATATTGTTGGTATGCACAGCTAAAGCTAAGGGACTTGGCCAGTTTCACAGTTGAACTTGACTCAAAACCTGTGTTACAAACCCCACTGAGGTATTACTTGGTCGCTTAATGTCTGAACAGATTGGTTGCATGGAATTTTGTGGATGTGCATGCAGTCTTTGAAAGCTGTTCTCATTTTGTGGCTCCACAACATGGTTAAGTAATGGCAAGTAATACTGACATACTGCCACGCTGTACTACATGAATCTTTCTGGGAGCAACATCTCCCGTCTCGCAATTTACACACTTCCCTGGTTTGTGGAAGAGCATCTTGAAAAACTGGCTTTTGGAAGAACAAAAGCTTCAAAATAGATAGTAACATCTTAATCAAAGCCCTGATGCAGAAGATGGGGATATTTCAGTTGTAGGTTTTGCTCTACCTGTTCTCTTTTTGTGGATGATCCATTTTTTATGCATGGTTTTCATCCCAGGACTTTCACTACTTATATTACAGCAGGCACCTTCATCACCTTCATTAATTTTATTCACAACTGTCCTTTGAACCAGTGGCTCTGGTATTGATATGACACTTGTGTGGTTTTAAAGGAGCTGCTCAATTGATGCAGCAACTCAAGTAATCAAGAAAACCACATTCTTGGAACTGTTGGCTGCTAGTACATTTGAAACAAGATCTGAATGTCAGCTTACTCAAAAAAAAAAACAACCCACCACCAACCCCAAACAGCCCAACTCCTCCCAAAAGGCAAAAAATACCCAAACCCCAAGCCTTGCCTTGCCTCAAAATGGAAGCTGTTAAAATGATGAAGTTGGGAAAAATGATGAAGCCAGGAAAGATGACAAGACTGTCTAAAGCATCAAGCTACAATGTTTAGAATTTCTGAAAAAGATTATAAATTGAGATCCAGTGGGTTGGTTGCATTATAGGTATTTCATTGTCATTATAAGTATCCTATTTATAACACCCTTTTGCATCATCTTATGATACTATTAATGTAAATCTTTTTATTGGATATTAATAGAATATGTAGTATGACTCTTATCATCTCCATCTTTTGAGAGGTGCTAACAAAAGAAGATTTAAAAATAGCTCTGGTGGTGTTTTTTTTTTTAAGCAAGTTATTTTCTCATCATCTTCTCTATGAAGAGAGAAGAATGAAACTGTTCGTTAATTTTTCAAACTGCCCCAAACAGGGCATAACTAAGTCTTTGCAGGAAATTTCTGAGAAGAGGGTAAAATGCTTTCATTCGACTCAGGTACACTGAAAACGAAGCAATGTAATATTTCCTTTTTAATCTAGGGAGGATCTCATCGACAAAAAAATTGAAAATGCCGTTTCTTGTTTGCAGTCTGTTATTGAGCTTGGACGAGTAATCAGAGACAGAAAAACCATTCCGGTCAAGGTTAGAACTCTTAACGTCTCTTAACAATACCTTGGGAATGTGCAATAGCTTTGTAACTCTGGGATAAGCCTTGGAAGACTTAATAATTGTTTTGGAATAACATACAGAGTTCAGAAATTATTATTTATCATTTGAAGTAATTTATTGTTGAAGTTCTTTATTTTCAGTTGGAAGAACAAAAGTTTCTGTCTTTTTTTTTCTTTCTTCTTCTCCCCAGTATCCTTTGAAAGAAGTAGTTGTTATCCATCAGGATCCAGAGGCTCTGGAAAATGTCAGATCTTTAGAGAAATATGTACTTGAGGTAAGAACATCATGAACATGATGCTTAAATGGATTGTGTGTGTCAGTTACCTAAATAAACAAAACCGTAACCTTCCCTGTTGATGATATTAATAACTCACTAGGTAAAATTAATTTAAAAGAAAATTGTAATGAAAGCAGGTATCAGTGAGTACTGTGTACAGATATGAAGGTAAATGGGTGATGATCCTTAGCTGTAGTCTTGAGAAATCTGAATTACTCAAACTGATCACAAAGGGCTAAGAGGCCAAGAAAAATCAACATTTCTATTGATCAGTGAAAAGAAAAAAACATTTTCTAAATTAAAATAAGACTGTAGTCAGCTACATGTTGTCAGAGATGGATTGCAAAATTTGTGATCTCCTTCAGTTAAAGGACATAAAAATCAGTTTGACAGTAAGTAGAAGGGTTGATGGAGAGAAGGAGTTCCATGTGAGGGAGAATAGGGGATCAGTCAAGATTTTTGTAGGGTGGTGTTTAGGAAATAAAATGTCAAATAACCGAGATGTTAGGCTGTACAATTTCTTACACTCATCTGCTCCCATATGCCACTGCATTACTCCTTTAGTGTATGTCCATTAGAGAAATGCAGCCTGCCCTACTTACAAATATTTGGATAAAGACTCTGTCATTCAAAAGAAAAGTAACTCTTCTTGGTTTTTTGAGCTTAACATCCTGAAACGGGCTGCACTTTCTGCTTTTAGTCAGTCATGTAAAAATCCATAGTATTTTAAGAAGTGAAATGAAAAAGGAGTTTGTTTGCAAATAAACTTTATTTTTGTTTATAGTATAAACGTATAAATAACTTCTAAACTTCCATACTGCATTTCAGAAGTTGTAGTGAAAGCACAAAGCTTAAAAAAAAGCTTGATTGCTTAAAAATCTGTTAGTAGAGCAGGCTTTTTTTAGTCTTTATGTTCTATTAAATTTTATTACAAATAGACTTCATGTGCATCTTCTTTCACATCTATGATGCACAAGAGAAATCAGAGGAAATAGTGAGAAGGAAGAGTATTTTAGCTACAGTGCTGAATTCCAATGAGCTGCAGTCTTTTTATCCAAGAAGAAAAGCAAGGGGGGGGAAGCCTCTACACCAGTATGTCTTTGGACTTTTTTCTAGGGGTTGGGGCCTTCAAAATATCTTGCAAACCAGTGGTTCTCGAACAGTAGATCTGTCATGATTGTGCATTTGATATGAGCTATACTGTGTGTAACTTCTCAGCGTTAGAGCCTAGGGGCTTTATAATTGCTTCTCTGAATGGGGAGTTAAGAGTAATATCATCCCCGTTGTAGGATTGGAGGCCTTTCAGAACCGCTCTGGAAGGCAGCGAGGGAAGGGGGCAGACTGGTTAAGCAATGCTGTTCTTTCTGAGCAGTCTGATTTTCTTCCTGCAGTAGTCGCTCATCGATAGAGATGATCACTCTTCACCCAGATGTTTCATTCTGTTCCTGGGGGAGATAAGCCAAGACTGCGTCTTTGTAACTGTGTGTGTTCTGGGGAGGAAAGAATTGCATTTTGAACAGCAGCTTTTTGCTAAGAAAGCAGACTCCTAAAGGAGCTGATTTGATGTTGATGTTGGGCAGAATGCATGCATTAGACTTGAATATAAATTGGGGATTACTTTGTGACAATAATTTCGGTGTATTATTTGTCAGTTCAGTCTTTCCCTTATGCAATCTCATTGCATTTGTGTGTGGCTCTTAATGCAGTGGGGCAGAATACATGCCAGCTTTTCTCTCGGATGAGAACTGAAGGAGTGATCTTGCAAAACAAAACCACTGAGGTAATTGTTCAGATGGGCTTTGCCCTTCAAGACCTCCTGATAAAAATGTTTGAGGAAGGGATGCTAGCCTCAATGCAAGGTCCTTGTTAGGGAAGTTAAGTACCATGCAGTACAAAAACTAACAGTCCCTCAAAATATCAGCAGCTTAACTGTTACAAGAGATTTCATGTACAAGTGTTAATACAATTTCTGATTGCCTGTGCAGTGCAAGCTTAGCTATCTCATGTCTTGCCCTCTCAAATCTTCCTGTTTGAAACAATCTCTCTTTAAATGAGCAAAAACTAGAAGAAAAAAACACAATTGAACAGCAATGCAGTTGTACATCTGAACCGTTTATGAAAGACTTCCTTTCCTTCCCTCCCCTGATAATTCCACATCTGGAAAGGTGAGCCATAGAACATACTTTTCATTTTCCTCTGAAGTCTGCTCCCTTCCTGTATTTTAGGTGCTTGTAGCATATATGCTAAGAACAGATTAGTGCTGCAACTTAATTCTGCCTGGTCTACCCCCACCATACTTCCCAGCTACTGTCATTAGCGTGCAGCTGCTACGTGTTCAAGTAGAGTGATCAGGTGGGAAGTGTAGGGATGCTCCACAGTTCAGGGTGGCTCCTTTCCTTCAGCTCCACCCCCGGCACTGAAGCTTCGGCTCTGACACTGCAGAGGAACTTGCTGCCCTATTTCTGTCTTCAGGAAATGCTTTCCATGCTGTATCACCTTAGGACCTCTGCACTTCTAAAGTGCTAATATAATAAAGGACTGGTGGGTTTAGGGATGTGTCTTTAGGTTGTGTTTCTCTTTAATGGTCACTGGATTATTAAATAAAATGTATTTCTACTAATAATTGACCTTTGACCTTCCCATCTTTCATTTGTCAGAATCTGTCATTTCCTACATCAGTTTATGTATGTTCGTGACAGAGTCATTTCCAATGGCTTTATTTAACACATGCTGGTATTACATGAAGCATGATGTTACGATGCTTTCAATTTAATAGATTTTTTTTTTCCTTAAGTGTTTGTAGTCTCTTGCTTTTTCTAAAGCCAGTGAAACAGGTCTTTACAGATAAGGGAGACTGAAGTTCTTTTTCTATTATAGTAACCGCTGGCAGTTCACTATCAAAGGATTTTTTTTCCTTTTGCCTGTCCTTGGTAGGGTAAGGATTCTTTCTTCCATTTGATAAGGTGTCTTCAGAGGGTTCTGTAACAGAAGATCTAGTCACGTGCTTAAAATGTATCGGAACTTTATTAATTCAAGTTGTCGTTGTCAACACAGCTGCTTTGCCTTGACAAAGGGAACAAAAACCTGCATCTGCCTGAGCAGGATCAACCCACCTCACTTGTGCTGGTGAGAACAGCCATGTCAGTCACAGAATTCGAGAGGTGACCGAAGCGGTGGAGGACCTCCCTTATTTAATTATATGTTACTCCATCCTTTTTCCCAGTCCTAAATATACATCTGAGGAAGGCTTCTAAAACTTTTGCTGGGGGCAGCTGAAGCATGGTCATGGCCCAGTGCATGGGACTTGTACATCGGTGTTGTATGCTTCTTGCTTTTAGTTACTGTGGGACTTCAGATTCCTAAGAATTGAGCACTAAGAGAACTTTAAAAAATCTTAGTTGATTTGTAAGTCGGATTGTAAGGCTTTTCAGTCATGTTAACTAATTGGTTATTTCTCTTAGATTTGCCAGTTACGATGCTTCAATTCAGGATTGCTATTACTGTTAATCGTTTCAATACCTGGATCTTTTCAATAGCCGAATGCTGTGAAATTTAGGTTAATGTCTTATCACACTTTCTTGATCTGAAAACTGGATTTGTGGACTTTACATAATCCAATTTTAAGGGAGATTAAATTATTTCCAAAAAGATAGTTGACAAAATTTGCTGTCAGCTTCTACATCAGCAAAAGGTAATAAAGGAACCTAACAATTTGATAAATTATTACACAATCAGATTGTGCATAGGTATGTTATAATTTCTATTCATTTGCTACTGCAGACAAAATTAAGGTGTGTCTTACAGGGAGATGAGTCACAGCAAACTCAAATATTTTTATGGAAGCACAAATAGAAAATATTGTCTGTTGTCATATTTTTATTATGTATCTTAAAATTCAACAAGCTGATGCTGAAGCTTACTATGTGTTTCAGTGTATTACATAGCAATCAATCTAGTTGTTTACTGGGGTGGTTTGGAGCTGAAGAGGTCAGTGGATACAGGCAGACTGGGTAGTATCACTTGGGCTGTGTTTGCAGCTTTGTTCAACTTCCTACATCTTCAGAGCTTTAGAACCTTTAGTTGCTGCCAGAAGTGTGTTTCTAGTAAATTTGCAGGTGCCAGAGGTAAGTTGTAAGAAAAAAGACACCATTTAATTTCATGCAGTTGCTGGCTAAAGTTTGAAAAATACGCTTGGCAATACTTGGAAAACTTAATTCATCGCCTTTTCAGAAGTAGCTGTCGTCCTTGATCTGTGGTCTTACTCTCTCCTCATCAGAACATAGCAAATCATTTTAATAAATGGATTCTGATGTTAGAACTGTCCAGAGTATAGAGTTGTTATGCAAAAATAGCCTAGCTCACAAAATGAAATATATCCAGAAGACTTTTAGCAACTGAACGCATTTGCATTTTATTCATTAGTATTTGAGGCCTTTTACAAGCCCAGTTCAGAACTTCTCTTCCTACCTACTCCCAGTGAAAAGTTCTATCAGAGTAAATTTTACTCTGTGCACAACCAGGATCTTATTTGCATCTACCCTTCAACCCCCACCCCTAAGTATGGCTGTAATAAACCAGAGAAAACTTGACTTCTTCATCACGTCCGAGGTCTGCCGGCGTTCCATGGCACGGACGGTGTTTGCGTGACATGGCAGACTGAGCCGGGAATGGGCTGAATTAACTGACAGGTGACCTGTGGCAGCGTGTGGTCCATCGCTGTTTTTTTTCTACACTATTACGTAATCAATATTTATTTTCCGTGTTAGGATGTTCTCAGAGCCCATCCCCACTGAAGCGCAGCACTGGCATTTCTCTTTCTCTGTTCTGAGAGTCGGGCACAACGGCGCTGGCGGTCCGTCTGGTCGTGTCTGGCACATGGCACCAGCGACAGGCCCTGTAGGTGGGAATATCTGGATGTATGGGTCTTCCAGCTGGGGATGGGAAGGACTGGTTTGCCTTAGTTTGTGTGTGAGAGACTGGAAAGGTGTGTGAAGGAGCTGATTTCGATCTATTGGGGAGGTAAAATTCAGAACTATTTCAGGTCAGACCACTACCTCGAGGCAGATATAAGCAGGCCTAAGATACAGACTTGTTTTTTTGAAGAGTCATTGTGGTTTTTTTAACTGATAATGTATACAGAAGAACGGTTTCCTAATCTGATTAGTATAGAAAACTTGTCCAGATGGAGCTGGCTTTTATGTAATTTATCTAATCGGGCCCAAAGTCATCTTTCAGTTTGTGCTGTTTTTTGGGTTATTATTTCTTCTTTACCCATGAGGTTGTCATTTACTATGTGTGGGCTCATTTCCAGCAGCACCCCATTAAAACCAAATTTCTAAAGTACATGATTTTCATTAAATTTCCTAAAAGATGTATTAAATAAAATGAGATGCAGTTGTATTCTTGGCTACTCGTGTCACTAGGACTTCCTAGGGAATTACTGTGGCTCAGAGGCTGTATGGTAGGCATTATTTCTCAATCTAAATGTTTGGCTACTTGCTAGTCCTGTCATGCTGACGCTACCATTTACTTCTGCTTCCTAAACGACTCGGAGCAACTTGCTTGCCAAATGCATTTGGTGATTCTGGATCATGTTGATGTGAACTCTTAACAGCTTTCTAGTGGAGATTTAAATGCAAAATGCTTGAAGTGTTGGGCAGCCTGATGGACAAAACCTGCCGAATTAGTGACATGTGCTCCAGATACATGCAGCTTTGTACCTGTAGAAGAGTTGCCTGTTGGCAATTAGAGCTTTCCAAGGACCGTCCCTGGTACGTTACATGAAGAATAGAGAGGGAGACTCTGCAAAACGGCAAGTTTAGGTCTCAAGTCCCGCTTTGTGTTTCTTTTCTTGGCTTTACAAAGCAGGGAAAAACCCAGCTCTCTTGAAGACACAAAATAGCGCTAGGCTACAGTGCTTTTATTTACAGTAGGTATACCAAGACATTTTTTCTTGTCTTTAATAACATTTGTAATGCCATTTGTTCATTGGACACAATCAAGTGTAGAGCGGAGAGGTTTGCTGTGTATTGTCATTGTACGGTCATCAGGGTATGCAGTAAGCTTTGGGGGGGGTTTAATGGTGGTTTTTAATGTGCTTATGTGATAAGGAAAACATTTGTAATTGAGAATGTAAGAAATGACTTAGTGATTTAGGCCTGTGGCTGACCTAGCACATGGTGCTGTCTCCTGCAGTGGCATGGTCCATGCAGAGAAAGCAGGAGCGCCAGGCCGCTTCTCGCAGTAGATTGCTGTTGTATTCGCCATCTGCAGCTATTGGATTAAAGATGCTCGAGGGCACGGGCCTGCCTGTTCCCTTTAACCTCTGCTCATGTGCCTACTGCTATGAGCTTAATTCCTTTTTGAAGCTGGAGGTACGCTTCTGCTTACCTCCTCTTGTGGCATCAAGTTCGAAGGGTTAACTACCTGTGTGTCGATCTCTCTTAAATCAGTCTCCTGCTGTTTCCGCTGCCTGGTCCCTTGCTCAAGGGGTTGTTTGGGGACTTGGCAAATAACAGTTGTACATTCCTTACCCACCTCTTTCATAATTTTTCAAATCTCAATCAATTGTATCCCTCTTCAGCATTCTTCCCAAGGAGTTCTAGCACTGTCCTTTAATCTCTTGTTCTGTAAAACTTTCCACAGCACCCCTCTGTTGCCCTTCACATACGGGGACAAAACCAGCGTGCATTACTTGTAAAACGTGGGCATGCCCAAGGCAAAGCAACATCCTTGATCTCAGGCCCCTCCTGAACTTCATGCATGTTTTATAAGGTTTTTTGGCTACTCCAGCGCACTGATCTTGTGCTGCAGAGCGCAGACAGAGCTTCGTCTGAGCCAAGGGGTCTTCTGTACAGTCAGTACCTAGAAGAAACAGCTAAGGAAAGAGACAAAATGAGGCAGTAGCATTTGTAAAGCCTAAACCATAAAATCGTCAGTTACAGTTTTATGGTTAAATGCATACTGAAAAGACTATTTCAGCAAAATTTTTCTTCCTGAATTTTGTCAGGCCATTTTCTAATGCCATTGCACACAAAGGTAATAGTTTTATCTCTTCAGGCAGTTGTAACGGTAAAATAAAAAAGGCCGTTGAATAGGGATTTGATTTGAGTTGAGCTGACTGGTGTCTATTAATAGCACAAATGTCTACCTAAAGGCTGAAGGAGGAGGATAGGGTCTTCTGCTGAAGGATGGTTTCAGTTTGCTTGGCTTTATTTGCTCTTGCAGTGTTGGCAAATTACTTGGTTCATAAGAGACAGCGACATAAAAAATTTGCAGCTTGAGATTTATGACTTCCCCCTTGTACTGTGGCCCCTGGTTTTGTGCCCTTTCCACAGCTATTCTTTAGCTGCTTTTTTTTCCTCTTGGTGTATTTATGTAGGAACTTAACGTACGTCAAGTGACACTATCTACTAATAAAGATAAGTACGGAGTCCGGCTGAGAGCAGAACCAGACCACATGGTGCTTGGGAAGCGTCTGAAAGGGGCATTCAAGCCTGTCATGGCTGCGATCAAAGAGCTGAGGAGTGAGCAGCTGGAGGAGTTCCAGGAGACGGGTGCGTGGTGGCACAAGCCACTTAACGATGGCAATGTTGACCAAAAAAACCGGCAAAAATCCTTTGGCTCATCAGAAAAAAAAAAGCCAATTGCTCTTAATTTGTGTCTATTAATGAAGCATTTGCAGGAACAGATGCAAAAGTATCCTTCTGTGGGCTTAGGAGAACTTAAGGCCTACTTCCCCGTTGTTATCCCTGTTCCCTATTAAATATTATGTTAATGAGAATAGGAGGAAAGTTGGGGTTTTATTATTCTGTTGACTGTAGATTAGCAGTGGCCATGTATACTAATCTTACGCTGTTCTCCTCTGGAGGGCTGAGGTGAAGCAGTGACCTGTTTTGTAGGACTGAATCAGATTTGAGCCGAGTAATGTGCAATGATTGTTATTCTAAAAGCATTGCTTCAGTTGCAGATTTGCAAGTGGATGTGAATTTTCCAGCTGTACCTGTTCAGCTAACTGCTTAAATTTTGATTTAGTCGAGTCTCTGGATTACTTTTGAAGTTCTATTTCTTGTCATTGGAATGGTACGCACAGTTGTTGCAGCAGCTGCATTTGAGTGAGTTCTGCCTGTAGAAGCTCTTGTATGAAAAATCGGAATGTGGGACGATAGTTCAGTGTTTCTTACTTAAATGCTGGTTAACTGTATTGCAAATAAACCGCATTTTATGTCTTTGAAGCCTGATACCTGTTAAAGCTTTTTGAATAGAAATTTTTTTTACTGTGGTTCTAAGAGATGCCCTTCATCTGGTGATTCTGCAGGCACCATTGTTGTAGAAGGCCATGAACTCCATGGGGAAGATCTTCGCCTCATGTATCAGGTTGTAGGAGGATCTGCCCAGTTCGAGGCACATTCTGATGCTCAGGTATTTTATTGGTTACTTCTTTGTTCTTGATGAATGGAAGGGTTCCTCTAGAAGTAATATGAAAATGGTGAGGTGAAAGCTGGGGGGTGTGTTTGTGTGTGTGTTCAGGTAGTTCAACAAATGCCAGGAGCTGATCTTCTGAATTTTGGAAATATTAAACGTGATATTTTGTAAGTGAGGAGCTCTATAACAATGCACCTGCGCTTCTGACTGGGTTACTGCTAGCTTGTTTCCAGTGTGTGTCACCTACTCGGCTGTCTTCTGTGCATTACCTCAGGTTTTGGTCCTGCTAGATGTCACCCCAGACCAGTCCATGGTGGATGAAGGAGTTGCCCGGGAAGTGATTAATCGCATCCAGAAACTTCGCAAAAAGGTTAGGAAGCAGTGGTTTGGAACAAGACATTTCAATTAACTTTTAAGCAATTTTTGGGCAATGTGCAGTAGAAACTGACCTTTTTAATTAAACATGAAGTCCTGTATCATTTTCTCCTTATATATAGCTTTCTGTTTGGACATAAATGATTACAAATCATTATTTTTGTTTTGAATTCCCATATTGTTAAGTAGCTGGAGTTGAACAGTGAGCGTGCTATATATCATCCACAGTGAATTAACTAATTAGATTTTGCTGAGCCCTTCTTGTTTTCTGCCTTCAGCCACCCAGCAGGGGTTCAGTCCCCGCTGAGCGGTGCTCAGGCCCATGCTGCCTCCGGCCAAGAATTATGTTCTGTTCCACCTCTGCTCGGGTGTGTTACATCAGCCGGGCCGTGAGAGCCCCCACATGGGAGCCCAGGACTGCGAAAAGGAACAAACTGGTGTCTTGGCAAATTGCAGGTGGCATTTCAGGCACAAATTTGTATACCTGTACCTCAAGGATTCCACTCTAAATTTTTCTGCTCATACATACAAATGATGCTGCCTGACCTTGATGTTAAAGCACTTTGAACCAATATAACTTCCTTCTCTCTACAATGCTAACCCAGAAAGAGCTGGATCACTATCTCCCTTTTGTGCTGCGAAAGTATGGTCACAGTCTAAAAAGCCTTTAATCTGGAGAGGACATAAAGTAATATTTAACTTGGTACAAAGAATTCTAAAGGTTTCAGAACCTGGAAGTTTGAAAAAAACCCCGAACAGCAACAAACCCAGAAAACAATCCCCTCACACACATACACATTGCAAACGTGGAGTGTGTTGTTCCAAGATACACGTATGGTTTTTCTACTTGACTAACTTGGTGGCAGTGTGCTAGAATTTGTATCTCTTTCGGACTTATGCCTGAAGAAATCTTGCAAGAGCTCTAAATGGTGTGTAGAGAAAATTGTCATGGGATGTGTTTTTAGGAAAAGGTATCTGTACAGTTAAGACTTCATGAATCTTCAGTATAAGACTGAAAAATGACAAATTTGTACCAGAATAGGGTTTTATATATTTTTTTGTATATATATATATATATATATATAAACCCACGTAGCTTTATTTCTGTATAAAATAAAAAAATAAAAACAGGAAGGAATGTGGCCATGAAAAGAAAACACTCTCGCAAGTTGTTGGATGGTTTAAATTTACTTCTGTAATTACATAAGGCCATAACTTATTCTGACTTAAATGAATATCAAAATACTTAATCTTCCCTAATAATTAACATGATGCTAATGGGCATTTATTCTGTCAGTCTTTCATGCCCACTCCTGTTACAAAACTGTGCACATAACAACCCACATATTTGGATCCACAGTAACTACTACTGGCAGTAGGGCAGTCATTACTTTTAGTCAGCTTTAGAAACAAAGTTGTGCTGGTGCTGGGGCTGCTATTTCTTTCCTTGAAGCCATTTTCTCACTGAAGCAGAATTTTGTAATTCAGCTTTAATAAGCGTACAACGCAAATTATTTGCTTTTTTCCCAAAGTACAAGTTGGTGTGCTAGGTGTGACATAACTAGTGTAAAAACTTCAAAGCCTGATCACCACCTTCCAAAACCGTACAAAATGTCTTGGAGACTCTTGTGTGTTAAAAGGTCACCGATTAAACCCTCAGCTCTTTATTAAACAATTGCTTAATTTCAGAGTAACAGGATGCGTAAATGCTAGTAAAATTCTTGTGCATCAAGAAAAACTTTTCACTACATTTGGTATTTGGTAGGCTTTCAGCTCACTGTGGGGGTGAGTTGGCAAATGAAGGTGGAAGTGAGACGTTTTGAGTAAGGTACACTGTTTGGTCATTATCTCTTGAGGAAAAACTCACCATGTTCCCAGCCTCTTTCTTGCCCTTCTGACAAAAGAATTGTTTTATTCTAAACTTTTTGTGGAAAATGTCTGGTAAATATCTTTCGAAGGTAGTTGTTGGTTTTTTTTTCCCTTTAACTTAACAAGTATTCCTTTTTTTTTTTTAGTTCGTATATGTAAAAGTCACCTTGCTGTCACTAATAGTATATTTGGTGAATCCTACAGCGAAATCTGGTTCCTACAGATGAGATTACAGTGTACTACAGATCACACCCAGAAGGTGACTACCTGGATACTGTTATTAAGGAACACACGGATTTCATTTTTGCAACAATAAAGGCTGCCCTGAAGCCTTACCCGGTGCCTACCTCAAAAGAAGTTCTCATCCAGGAGACAACTCAAGTAAGAAGGAAAACGCACTGACTGCGTAGTTCATCTTGTTACCAGCTTTTAACTGAACAAAGTGCTCAGATTACAGAAAAATTGTATGTCAATATTTATTTGTGGGATGTAGTGGACATTGAGTGTTTTATATTTATAAATTTCCATATTAGTGTTTTTGGTTTAAAAATAAATAAAATAGTTGGGTTCTGTATGTGTAGTATTTCTGAAAATGAAGCTGCTTGGGTACCAAAATAAGTATCTAGGTGGTAGTTTGTGTAAGCTTAATACACATAGTTATTTGCACTTGGATTAGTGGATTGTTCAGACAGCAAAAATACTGTTCCTCTGATTTCTTTAAATTGATATGCTTTTGTATTAGAAATGTTCTCCTTCGAGGCTAAATTTTGCCTTTTGGCTTAAGACCAACTTCAGTTAATAATGTTTGAGGATGCTTGTGTTTTCTCCCCCTTGTTGCTAAGTTCAGTCTTTTGTAACAATGCAGTTTTGCAGATTGCTTATTCTTTCAGCAGCAGCTTTGAACTATTTGTTTTGTTTTCTTTGTTTGTTTATTCTGACATGCTTTGAGATATCCTTTGCCATGGTTTTATTCAGACTTGCTATATACAGAAGGCGTTCCTAGCAGAATCGCAGAGGAAGTATTCTTCAGTCTAAAGGTCATGCTAAACCAGAAAGACAGGAACTTTAGGATATATCCTGAACTTAAAATTTGATTTAGAGAATGGGTTGGGCGCTTGAGTATAGCTGAACAGATAGCGTGTATTTTATTCATCTTAATAACAATATGTGTAAAGAAAATATTTTATACTTATTACACTTCTAAAGTTGTACAGATTTAAAATGAAGCTCTGTTTGGCCTTTTTCAAAACTATGAGTTTAATTTAGTGGCAAACAGGGAAAAACACTACATAAGAGTGAAGAAATATTGTGGTTGAGAAATCTGTGAAAGTACTTTGCTATTTCTTCTAAGTACTTACTAGATTGGATACTGCCGATGGACAGTTTGATGTTGAGTCAACATCAAATCTGAATTAGAATGCAAAAGTAGCTGGAGAAAAAATTGCATAATGCTGGGAAACACTTGTCTGGTTGCCTACCTCTGAAACTGCCTGATACATGAGCTTTAATGTTGGTCGCTGTGTCTTTCCATGAAAGCTTTCCTACCTGTACAAGTAAGGTTCCCTCCCACTATTATTTTTCTGTTTTCTAAATCTTAATTTAGCAGATTCTAGTGAAGAATAACATTGTGGAAAGCTGAAAGATTAGTCTATTGGATTAGTTTTAAATAATGCTGTCTACCTAAAGATGAAATTTTGCCCTCTGGTTATTGCAGATATAATTGATAGCTGCTGTCTGGATGTTGGCAAAACCCAGACATCCGCTGAGTGTCGGAAATGATGAGCTTGTGTGTAAACCAGGGGTAGGGGGTTTGTGGGTCAGGCTGTGCATTTGCACAAATGACAGATTTCAGACTGGGAAAACCTAAAAAAAATTAACAGAAAACACAGCAGGTATGACAGGCAGTGCTGTGTGGCTGTTGCAGCTGATGACTGAGGTTATAGAAGTGCAGTCGCCTTGTCACGGGCACACAGCCGAGCGCCTGCCTGGCCGCTTGGGATCTGCGGCGTGGAGGTCGTTTCAAACAAAACCCGTTAGTTATTGCAAGTTCTGTGTACTGAAGCTATACAGCTTATGTATGGTAAACGGAGGCAAAGAAATATTTTGTAAGTAAATGCTGAGTTGTTTGTTATAATTTTACTTTAAGGAGTCTCCGTCGCTACAAAGTACCTCCCTGCGGAGTCCATGTGTGGGTTGCCTTCCGCCCATGAGGCGGTTGCTGTGTTTGCAGACTCGATGTGCCTCTGAATTGCCAGTCACATTTTAAAACAGAGGTCGCAGGGAGAAAGAGGTGGCTGAGAATTTAGTGCAATTCTCAAGGCTTCCTCGGACGACTCAGTTCCTGGGACTGCAGGGCTTGATTGCTCAGGGCAGGTGTTCGACTGTACTCTGTGTTCTGCTGCAACCAGCTTGTCATGTTAAGAGCAATGAATAAGAATATCTGAAATGAAAAAGCCCTCCTTTCGAAATCCTTTCAGTGTAGAAGTTCGGCCCGTTGTGTGGAGCCGGGGATAGCTGCAGCTGTGTGCAGTGGACGTGTAGCTTGCTGCATCGGACATGGCTGTGGCTGGTTGTCTTTGGGCAGAACCGTATTGCGTTTTGTGCTGGCAGTTTCAAGCACAGATGCTCTGAAGATGTGAATTCCAAGTGAACTGTGCATACACTGTCTTCTGTTGGTGGGGGCTGGTAAGCAGCATTGATGTGGAAAATACTTTAGCAACTGTTACACATTCAGATATAAAAGCAGATGCAAGTTAAGAGAATGAAGTGTGTAATCCCACGTGTGAGTGTGTTAAGTCAACTGCAACAGGATCATTGCTCCAAATTTCCGGGATTTATTAAAAGGAGAAGTCTGCATGGTATTGAATATATGACAGATGCAGTCTGTCTTCTCTGCAGCTACTTTGATTATGTTCAGGATCTTTATTTCTATGGACTTATCCTGGATCAATTTTTGGTACGAGGCCTTATTATGAACTTCTCTCCCAAAGACTTGCTCTGGGAGACAACAAAAACCCAGCAGTTGCTCAGAAAATACTGGGACAGAAAAGCAGCTACCTGCAAAATGAATTTTTAATTGCTGGTAGAATGGATAAACACAAAATGAGATTTGCTGCTCCTGAAGTGTCTTTCCCTACTTTTTGCTAGGAGCTCAGTACAAATGGCTTCGCAGGCTGTCTGGTTATCCGTTGGGCTGTGACCCTGACTGGCGGCCTCTAAACTTACAAAAATACTGGCTGAAGTGGCTGCTTAGTACCAGTTGTTCATATAAGAGATTTCTGGATTGTATTTGTTTAATTAAAACATGTAATGAAGAGATCTTTTAGAAGTGTGATTCTCATGAAAAGTGGTGTGGGTGCATGAATAATTCCAGCCTGTGCTTAGTTCAGGAAAAAGCTAGTGCTTGGAAAAAGCATAATCTTAAAAGCTGTGGTTTAAGGCCTCTACAAAGTAGGTGTGGCTCTGACTAGCAACAGGTTCTCAAGTCTCTTCACCCTGTCCCCCATTTGCACAGGAGGGTACGTGTTCCATTTCTTGATGGAGCACTTCAAGTTTTAATTGACTGGCTAATAGCTAATGGGGAGATGGATGTTCACAAAGGCTGACTTGGTATCGAGACAAGTGCTGCCCCTCGTTGTTCTCTGTGGCCTCTGGGCACAGGTGAAGGCTTCTCCAGACAGCGACTGAGAGCAGGGTCCTGCTTTCAGATGCTCTGAATTACCTCTGGGAGAGTGTTCCTCTCAAGTATATTCGCTTGTGGATTATATTTTGGGAGACTGTCATCACTGCTCATCACTTGTGAAAATCAGGCTGTTTATTCCACTCTGTTTTTCCTACGTGTTAACTACTGCTATATCTTTAACATATATTAAAGACAAATTCCTATTTGAAGCGCTCTGTCTCTGAAGGAAGAAGTGGCAAAGTTGCTATTTTATTTATATATATATTTATATTAATTATTTATTAATTAATATATATTAATTAATTAATATATATATATATTAAATATATATTTATTGTTAGTCGTGTTTTAATGACTTAATGTTTAAGGAAAATATTTTGTTGTCTTTCTTTAATAAAACAATATTCACATAATCATAATATTCCTCTTTCTTCAGCTGAAGGGATCAGAGCTGGAAATTACACTCGTCAGAGGTGGTTTGTGTCAGTGCATTGGTCCAGCCTGTGCCTACGTCAACCTCAAAGTTTGTGTTAATGGGACAGAGCAAGGTAGGAATGTACCAGGTTTGATGTGTCACTGATGGTGTCACAAGACTGTTCGGAAGATGATGTGATGAATGTTGGTGTCATAAATTCGTTTGAAAGATACTGCAAACTACCTTCCAATAGTAGCTTTAAATAATTCTTGAACATAAGTTTATTGAAAGCGGAACCACGTGTTGTCCATGATGTCAGCGGCGACTGTGTCTTGGATAATGGAAAGCTGAGCGCGGTGGTGATGTTAAAGGTATTGCAAGGTTGAGTTACGTATTAAAAGGAGAGAAAACTAAACGCACTCTGTGGAAATTTCACAGTTTGTGTCAAAGTAAGCGTGCCTCGTTTAACACTTACAAAGCTGCTTTCTGAATAATAACGAACGTAACTGTGTAGCTGGTGAACATCTCAGAGGGCACACAGTCCTTCAGGTTTTAATCAATATAGTACTGGATTATAGTTCAGTGACACAAAAATTTGCTTTGTTAATAAAAACAAGTATAACTTTCATACTCTAAATCTGAAGTACCCTTGAGTCCATTTCCTTGGTTTTTTTCCTCTTTCTTACTAAAATGTCTGGAAGTGCAGTGCTGTCAGCTTTAAATTAGTTTAGGAACTCGCTGGAAGGAATTAGAAAAAATCATTGGAAGATCCTTGAAGCTTGGATATTGCTTCCAAACTGCATTTTAATTTCTTAATTTTGGTTTTAGATGGTGTGTTGCTGCTGGAGAATCCCAAAGGAGATAATACCTTGAACTTCGTTGGATTTGTAGATGCTGTCTCCTGCATTTTTGGTCTGAAAAATTCAAAACTGACAGTTTTTAATGGAAAGACAGGTAAATGGAGTATGACGAGAAAAAGTGAAAGTCTTTCTAGCAGCAGCTAGGAGCTCTTTACTGTATAATTATTTACTGCATAATTTTTCTGTATGTAAACAAAATTGACAAGAAAATGTGTAAGGAAATACTCTTATAGTGCTTAGCTTATGAGGCTGTGTTTATAGTCACATCAGAATGTTTCCAAAAGCTGCTGCTAAATGATGCTTATCGCTTCTGTTATCTTATTTCCATTGCAGTTCTCATAAGGACAAAATCTGATTTATTTCAGAAAGTGTTTCCATCGGATCCAGGTTATGCTGTATATTGGTGGCGAGCTGCCATCAGCTTTTGCGTGCTTTTTTTCCCCCTAATGCCTCAGTAGGCAGGGTGAGAACTTAAGCTGAATGCAAACTGCTATCTGTAGAAGAAAAAAAAGTTGCTTTTTCACCTTAGAGAAACTTGAGGATCTCTGCATTTCTTCTTTTTAGAAAAATCTATCTAACATTTTTGCAGCTTGAACTTCGCCTCTGTTAAGGCATGAGAATGTAATATGTCTTCTATGGATTATACATAGACTTACAGGCTGTATCATAGTCTGCTTCGTTACTAAGTTAACAGAGCTGAAACAGAAAAAACATTGTGAAAGATGTTGCAGTTAGGGGCTGTGAGACCCTGCCAGCAAACTGGCACTCTTTCTCCTGAGATGAAGATGCTGGGGTTTTTGTTACATTACATGTAGTATTTCAGTACATCAGAAAAAGTTACAACTTAAAAATCAGCACACTGAGAACAAGATTACACTAATAACTTAATGCTTCTTTAGTGACTGAGTACAGCAAGTAGAGCACTTAACAGTGGTCACGCCGTGGTGTGACTTCAGAGATGTTTCAACAGTGATAGTGAACTCTGTGTCCTTAGTGTTATTTACAGGCACATCCTGACATTCAAACTTTGTCTGTTTCCGTTCCGTTCATCGTAAGTCTAAAATGAGTGACAAAGACATGAAAAAATACTGCAAAAATGGTAACTGGAGAGCTACAGAAACTTTTGCTAGTGTGTTTTTGTAGAGATATTACAGCAGCAACCCCTGCAGGGGAGGTCCTTGGGTTGGCTGCTGTGAAAGGCTGTGTTTGGGTGCCCGCAGAACTGTAGGGATCACCAGTGCATGCCTGTGACATCAGCAGGGGAATAGTCTTGTCTGTAATGTCAGTGTTACCATCTCTGTCTTTAGTTTTCTTATTTGTCTTTTCCTAAAAGTATTTCTAGAAAAGTGTTTGGGGGTGTGCCATATCTGGTGTAATCCATTACCTTACGGTGATAAAACCTCTCTCCAGGTTGTGCTCAACTGAACTGAATAGTTCTGTCATGTAAAACGATTATTCTTTGCTTTCAGTTATAGGTGATTTCTAGGAAGTTTTGGATCTCTTAGTATCTTCCTCGGGTTTCAGTTACATTTTAAAGGAGGAAAGAGTTTTCCTTGAAATAATTTTCCAAATACTAGTGGTATACTTCATAGCAGTGTGGTGTGTGCCTGCAGAGGTGGGTATGTACTGGTACAATTAATTACCATCATAGATACTAAGAGATGATCTGCAGAAGGCTGGGAAAGTTGGGAAACTCTCATCTCATTAAGATTATAAGCAGTTTGACTGCTTAATTGGTTTGTCTTCTGCACTAACAGGACAAAAGGATGCAGCATAGATCTATTAATGCTGAATTACTAAAGGAAGTGGTAAAGAAATCTGTTTTCCCTCTTCCTCAAAGGTTCTTTTCTGCTGTGGTAACGAAGGTGGCTTTGTTTCTCTCCTTTCCGTGTCACACTGGCTGTGTAGGTGTCATTTTGGGACTTACCGTCTTGGTGTGCTGGTTTTAAACTTTTAGTCTCTGTCGGTGGTCTGAGCAGAGTGGGTTTTTTTCCCTGCCTGCCTGTTAAAAGCATGGAAGTTCCCTTGGAAAATGGAATTATTGAATTCACTTTTGTTGCACTTCCGCAGAGATCTCGAGAAAGTATTGATCAGCAGAAGATACGGCTCCCTGAGGAGTCAGGGTTGAAGGCATGGACAAAGAAAATAGCTCTTAAAGATGCTCGAGAATAGCACTGAAATTCCTGACGTTTAGTTTGGATACAATCCCTTTGCTTTACCTGCCCAACCTTCGCGTGGGTAACTTTAGGTGACTCCAGGGTCTCTGTAGGTGAGGCAGGGATCAGTGTCGGCCGCTCTGAGAGGAATTGCAAAGAAGGCTCATGCACTCCGGACAAAACGTTGCTGAATAGTTCCCATGTGCGTTAATTACATTGTGACCCAGTAAAACCATATTTCTGGCTCCTTATTTTCCTTCCTGTGGTTTTTAGGGCTGTCCACTTTACTTGCAGTAATTTATTATCTTGTTTTCAAATTGTAATGAAGATTTACTTAGGGTTGTGTAATGGCACAAAGTCAGGCAGTCCTTGTATTAAGGCAGGCTGAAACATGTCATGTTGCCGTTTCTCAGTGCAACACTGAAGTAATGGGATAAACATTTCCTCCCCAACAGTGTATCGATGTATTTTGAGTAACTGCACAAACACTGAGCAAGGCTCTGGGATTTGGACTGACCTTCAGAAACAGGGCATAGAATTTGACTGTTTTTACACTAAACAAAAAAACCAAAAAACCCAAAATTTAAAGGAAAGAGGCTGAGCTCAAGTCAGATGGTAGAAACGGGTGTCTATGATTTTGCTTTTGCTCTAGATTACTGAAAAGCTGAAAACTTTCTAAACTTATTAGGAATGCTTTTTGGCTTGCACTTGGCTTTTGTGGAAGTAGCCCATATTGAAAAAGACCTATTGGAAAAAAATTCGTTTATCCTTATGGGAATAAATGAAGTGTAAATAATGTAGGGCTTGAAGAGGATTCAAGGCAAGGTTGAGGCAAAAAGCCCCTTACAAATGTCATAATCTTCCAGATGGCTAATTTTTGAAAATTCTATGCTTAGCACTGTTTTCTGAACAAGAGTAGAAACAGGTATTTTTTTTTTTTAATCTTTAATTTTTAAAACGTCACGAGGCTGTAAGGCACCTTAGGAAAACATTACCGCTTAAATCTCAGCTGCAGGGAAATCTGACTTTAAAAGTGATTTTAATATTGATGAGCACTTGTAATAGTTGCTTGTTTTCAAGGGTATTGTTATGTATGAAAAAATTATCCATTGCTTTCTTTTTCTTGCTCTTATTAGAGGGTTATATGAACTGACTCCACTGACAGCACTGTACATGAGCTGTTCCTTGTGAGAATGTCAGCAGTCCTGTAATGCAGAACGCTAGGTCTGTTAAACGTACGAATTGCCGCTGCTGTAGCTCGTGCCCTGCGTAGATCTGCGCGGATCCGGCAGCTGGGCGCCGTCAGACCCGGCGGTGCCTGCGCCGGGTGTCACTCGCTCAGGGAAGCACCCGCCCGCTGTCGCTCTCCTGCCCGTGACCCGGGAACTGGATGTAAGTGGCAGGCGGTGTTCCCTAGTGTGACCCTAAAGCAGCACCTCCAGCTGACGCCCTTTCCATGACTAAATCTTGTTAATTCCTCTCCACTTGTTAATTTGTTTTCCTGCTTTCCTGTAAGTAAAACCAAACCAGAAGCCCCCTGCTGTGCTTGAGCAGGTGCCTTGCACCTCAGGTGTGCTAGAGCAGCGCCTGGGTGGCTGGGGGATGGCCACTGTCATAGTAAAATCTTCATTCTTGAAAACTGAATTTTAGAAGCAGCAGTGGGGTTTTGCCTTTTCCTTTAAAGCTTTTTATATATGTGTGTGTATGTATGTCCTGAGATCTAGTTCAATTACTAAATGTGTATATAAAAAGATAAATATATATACACACACACATATATGTAAAAAAGATAGCATTTTTGAGTCTGGGATGCAGTCTGAGGTCTTCATCTTTCCTTAGGGCAGTCTGATAAGCCTTCCCCATTTCAAGGGGCAGAAGTGGCACTCTTAATTTTTTTTTTTATCCCACTTCAGTTTTGGTTGTTGGTTTTGCTTTGGGGTGTGGTGGTTTGGTTTTTTTTTTTTTTTCTTCCCCCAGAGTCTGGGCTGTAAGCATGAAGGGTTCCTGAGTGCTCACACCCCAGTTGTTACCTACGCAATTGAGTTTGAGTTTTGTATTTGAACTAAACCTTTCAAATCTTAACTCAGTATGAACTGTCCTAACAACAAATATTTGGAGATACTTATGCTTCTTGTTCCTTCTGAGTACTGGAAATTTGTTAATGAGCGATAGGTCTTGTGAATTAATATGCACATTAAATGAGGGACCAACCAACCTCCTACGTATTTCTGCCCAGCAGCTGTGATACTCAGGGTAGACCAGAAGGGATGGGTGTCCCGCCTCAGTTTTGGGTGTTTGTTTTGGTTTGGGGTGGGGGTTTTTTTTTTCCAGAATCTGGTTTGTAAGCATGGGAAGGGTTCCTGTGCATCATGCTTTGATGTTCTGTGGTGGCTGGCAAAATTTTGAGAGCTTGTAACCTGTGATTACTTTTCACCTTTTTAGAAGTTTTGTCTTGTTTTGGGGTTTTCTGGGGCTGGGGATTTTGGTTTGGGTTGGGCTTTGTGGGGTGTTTTTTGTTTGTTTGGTTTTGGTTTGGTTTTAATTTTTAAGTTTATAAACAACCCTGGGAAAAGGAGTGCCACTTCTGCCCCTTGAAATTCATGCAGATGAACTGATGGAAAATAATCTTCGTAAAGCTTAGGTTCCATGACACATGAACAGGGCTGATACAGTATGAAAACATGTTGGAAAGAGATGACAGATGTGCCTGTTGTGTGTTTATAGGCATTGCACAGTTCTAACAAGAAATTAAATGTATTCATTCTTCCTTGATTTTGTCTTTGGAATTCTTTTGTAGCTGCGAAAGCTTTGTAGCAGAGTGTGATGTTATTTCTCTGTATCTTCAGTGTTGTGGCTATCGGCAGCCTTTTTTATTTTACCTGTGTGATAGGCTCCTGTGGGTAGTGCAGAACGCAGCCCTACGTGTTTCATTTGCATTACAGAAACCTCATTAGCATCTCATCCAAGTGCTTTCAGGATGCTGGTGTTACTTCTAAAATCCTTTGAGACCTGGGTCCTATTTTGGGTCTGATCTTCCACCATTTTCTAAATATGTATAGCTGGAGGCATCTGCTGAATCATCAGCTGCTGTTGACATTAAACACAAATACTAATGCAGAGGGCATTATTCATGAGCTAACCAGCCACTGATTTTACGTTTATTGTCATCTGGAGTTTAACGAGGGAAGTATCCTGCTGTTGCATAGTAACACGTATGCAGTGCTGCTTCAGCTAGGGGAGCCCGGGTACAGGCAAAGAACATAGGTCTTAATTTAATGAGATAGAAATTGTTGGCTTAATTGAATAACTTCTTGCTTGTTTTAAGTTGTTCAACTGTGTTTATTGCATTATTAAACTAGTTGTGTATTTATATGCATAAGAAGTGTTGTGTAGGGGGGAATTTCCATGGCAGGCAAAGTACTCTGTTAAGAAAATATTTCTGCACAAATTCTGTTTTTCAGAATGGAGAAATGCTCTTTCTTGAGGAAGGAATCGTGAGGAGGGAAACACTTACACAGTGGAATGAGTAGTTAGAAAGACTTGTTGTCAGCTAATCGAGGGAGAACTGGGCCTCAACTTCCCTGTAATGGCCTGACTGGTCTCGTTTTGTGTTTCAGAACTGATAAACAAAACTGACTTGCTGAGTCTCAGCGGAAAGACTCTACATGTGACAACAGGGTCAGCACCTCCTCTGATCAGCTCTGCTGATGCTCTGCTCTGTCAGTATATCAACTTGCAGCTAATGAATGCAAAACCACAAGGTATGTAGGATGCTGATCTCCTCGTTTACAGGCTGAGCTTTTTGTGATAGAAGCTTTGGACACCATCACTTACCGATGAATAAGTATGTGTGCTTCAATTGGTAGATGGTGATTTTGGTTTTTATTTTCCTAGTATTTGCTTTCTAATAAACACAATGTTTATATTTAGCTCTTCTCCCTCTTTTCATAAAAGAAAAATGAGCCAGTTTGAGATAAAGGACAGCATTTAAACATGAGCCTGTAGCATTGTTTTCCCACTTCTGACCATCAGCTGACCTGTGCAGCTGATTTTAGAAGGCTGAGTCTAAAACTGACCAAAAATGAATAAGGATCCAGCTTTTTACCAAGACATTGTAAGCGGCCTGTGAAACGTTTCTTAGTGCTATTTAACAGCCAAATGAATTGTATTATTAACCTGGTCTGGAGTATAGATACCTGTATGTAATTTTCACAGCTGCTAATCTTATAATTCGTACTCTGAAATGTCCCATGGGAACACTGCGTTGTTAGCGACTTGCTCTTAATCTCTGCCCTGCTGTGAGTCCTTCCCGGACTGTCCATGTGGAATCTTACTGACACTACCGGGAACCTACCTGGGCCAAAAATGTGTTTTTAACTGGGAATTTGATCATCAGAGGCTGCTTTGTGAGCCGCTGTAATTCTTAGTGGTTCGTGTGTCCTGTTGAAACATTTCATGTTTCCCAGTCTCTAGGTTATCCTGTTGACCCAGGTAAAGAATTCTGCAAAGTTTTCTTGTTGTTTTCCCAGCCGTTAATAATCACTTATACTTCTGATTCTATAATTCATTAACTTTAGTGAATCTCTAGGTTGGTATTGGTTTCTTCAGTATGAAGAAATAGAGATGAAATGGAAGAAGAAATCCCAAATTTCAGTTTAACAAGATACGTGAAATAATGCCATGCCTCATGAGTAGTGATTCAACTATTTTTCTTGTTCAGAATGTCAGAAAGGAACAGTGGGAACTCTTCTAATGGAAAACCCTGTTGGTCAGAACGGATTAACGTACCAAGGCCTTCTACATGAAACAGCAAAAGTCTTTGGGCTCAGAAGCAGGAGGCTAAAATTGTTCCTGGATGAAGCACAAACTCAGGGTAAGCACAAACTTTTGGTTTGCTTGTCCAAGGTTACTTGGAAGTTCTTGTTGAGGGGCAGCTAATGTAGCCTGAGCTCTAGTTTAATTACTAAATGCACGCTGTTTACACATTGGTTTCTAATTTTGCCCAGTAATTCAATATTTATTCAAGAAGATCCTTTAAGCACACACATTGATTTAGAAGTTCAAGCTCTAATGCATTCCTTTCAGGAAATGGCCAACACAAGTTCTGTAAAAGTTTCTTCCTTTTGAAATAGAAAAGTCAGTCAGCGATGCAAATGGTGGTGACGTGCTGCTGTGACTAAGCAGAGAGTGAATCTCCTCCTGGAAGTGAGTTGAGTGCGTCTAAAGTGTGGATATTTTAGGAACCTGTTCAAATTGTTCCTGGAACATTTATATTGTTGCAGATACTGTTTTTCCTTTGTTTTGGAGAATGGCAGTGGGTGGAAAAGAGTATCAGATCTATTTTGGAGTGGTATGAGTAGGGTACGGCAGCTGCAATTCATTCAGAATACCTGGGAAGTAGGAAGCTTTGTCACATAGTCACGTATCTGAAATGTTACAGAATCTTCTGAAACCAGAGACAGATGGTGAGGCTTAGAAACAAAAATCTGATTCATGAGAAAGATAAGACTAAGGTTGTAGCCACCTGTAGTGCTAAAAAGTGGGACCTGAGAAAGATCTGGGACTTCGTTGGCCAGGAAGAATGGATTAGAAACTATATGGTAAAAACAAAACAAAACCAAACAAAAAACCAAATAAACCCCCCCAAAACAACAAGAAGCTTATTTCTGTGTATTCAGGAAAATTCAGCTCTTCAGATGAAATGACACAAAGGATTGTCTCCAGTTTATTGCAGTGGCATGATTTACAAGCTGTTTGGGAGGGAGACATGACACTTAGCCTTGGCTTATCCATGAGGTTACCTGTCCAGAAGTTAGCCACCTTGTTTAAACTAGTTATCTTAATCCTCAGAGGGGGTGAATTTCCTCGGGAGGTGCCCGTCAGCTGAGGGGACAGGCAGCTCTCCGGTGTAGCTGGCTGGAGGTGGGCTCGCTTAGCTGTGCGCCTGGGCTGGGGGCGTTCCAGCGGGACAGGTTAGAATCAGAGCAGGTGTGGGGGGGTGGGGGTGTTGTGGATTTTTGGTGTGGGTTTTTTTTTTGTTTCATGTGACCTGAACTCTGTTTATTCAAAAGCCATTTTTGTAAGTAAAATGGATCACAAATATTGATGATACTTTCTAGTGATAGTTTGAGGTAATGCTAAAAATAATGTGCTGAACGGTGTTAAACACAGAGCTGGAGACTGTAGTGTTTAGAAACAGCACAAGGGGCAAGAACCAAGTATATCAAGCATACTTCATTTGCATAAACAAAAAACTTATTTATGTGTGAAACCTTGTTGACTAGGAATTTAGCCATTCGGAAGCAAATGATACTACACATACATCTTTTTTGGTTTCTGTCATTGTTACTGGGCAAAAGGAGTTTACAGCAGCGTATGGTTTCGTTTAAATACTAAAATAACTATTGCATAAAACGTTTGAGCTTTGAAAGAGCGAAGTAACTGACAAAACAGGAAAATGTATAGCCTTAAGTCTCAGTTTAAGTAAGGATTTTTAAAATGCCTTTGCCTAAAAGGGAAAAGAGTTGCATCACTATAACATACTTGTTGTATGAATTCTCTAGAACTATTTAAACTTTAAATAAAGTGTATAAAGTGACACTTCACAATTATGTGAAAGATCAGATTTGCTAACCTTTCAAAGGCTAAAACAACTGGTTTGGTCTTTTTTGGACTTGGAACGTAGAGAACTTGGTCCTGGAGGTTTATTTGTGTAGCTAACACATGCTTATGCCATATAGCTGTGCTTCTGCTATCTCAGATGTAGTTCTCACCATGCAGCTCTCTTAATAACATTTTTTTAAATTGTATAAACACTGAAATGGTTGTTCTTTATCTTCAGATCTCTTTATGTGATAAATAAGTGCTGCATATAAAACAAATATTTTGATGCCTCTGAAAAACGTTAGGTCAGTTAATGTTTATGTGTATTGTTGCAACTTTGTAATCCCCTATTCATCTTTTCATCAATACATTTCAAGGTCCTACCTTCAAAACATAACAAGTTCAGTTTGAGTACTGTGTTTATGGTTTATTCTAAAACTTAAAAAATATTTGTTAACCATTTGAAACTTTTGATGAAAATAGCCTGTGATGTGGAAGGGTGATGCCTGTTATATATATATATATATATGTGTGTGTGTGTGTTTTGTTTTTTTTTTAAAAAAAGTCACTTGGTAGAAAATGAGTTACCAGTTTTGAAAACTTTATTTTTATGAGTGCAGGTGCCATGCAGTTGGGAGTCTGCTCTCTGCTGCACAAAAGCTTGTCAGCTTTTCAGAAATGAATGTGGTGTGCCCCCCCCCCCCCTTTGCAATATTGGAAAAGCATTTGATAAATGTCAAAGTGGTGAGCGTTGCTTATTCATGAGAATGAAACATGAGTGGCAGATTCAGACACGCGTTTGGGCTGAAGGCAATATTTTTTCATGTGCTAACTTCAAAGCCTTCCTTTGGAGAAATTGGCACAGGAAGGAGAATGTCCTTACATTTTGTTGATAATTCGTTTCCAATTTCTACAAGTAATTATTGTGATAAATACTGTTGAAGACAGTAGCTTCATGAAATTCCTAATTTTTCAGGATTTTAAAAATAACTAATTAAAAAAAGACTTTGAGACCAAGTTCATAGTTTGTTTGGCTGCTTCTGCTGACTGAAATAGCTTTTTAACATACTGATGTAACAATGTGATGGGGAGGGAAGGAAGGTTAGTGAGGGAATAAAGCCCTAATTGCTGAATTCGATTATACCTCTACTCTTCTAGCTCTGTAGATGGGTATTCAGCTGCTTAAAGCAGAGCACTGCACTGGAAGAGAACTCCTTAAAAACACTGCCATCATGATCCATAAGGGCTGCTTAATTCTTTAATTAATAGATGGCTTTTAAACTTCGATGCAGACTGTATCTGCTCAGTCTGAAAACGAGCTACCTTTCAAAGAAGGGTGGGAGCCTTAATGTTAGGAGGAGTGTGCATACAGGGAAACAGAACTCCTTGCTGCCATTTCTAGAATCACTTTTCACTTGTACATCATGTTACTGAAAACTGAACTGCTTTTACATTATCCCCATGGATGCACTTCACAGCTTGCTCCCCCCGCACACACACGCTGCCTGGCCTCTCTCAGCTCGAGGCGAGCCCAAGCTGGAGCAGCGTGAATATCAGACGTCAGTTCTGTGATCTGGTGCAGCACACTACAAAATTGTTTCTACTGAAAAGACACCCAGCCATTCTGAATGTTATGAATCTGTCACTTGTGCTAGCACTAATGCCAGAATTTAAAATTGTCTTCTATTTGCTTGCGTTCTCTGTAGGGATTCGAGTGTGCAGAGTAACAGCGTAACCCCCGATATTCTTTTGCTTTGGTTTCACTGGTGTATCTGTGGTTTCTTTGAAGTTTCTTTTCACTTTGAAGTTTCACAGTAAAGAGGCCTCTGGTATATGTGTTATGAAGACTGCTTTTTGTTCCAAAGCTGTACCTCCCAGTATTCAAAACGATCTGCTCTGTTACTGGGGTCGTTCACTACAGCTGACGGGTGTTGGGAAGCATTGAGCTAGTGAGCATCTAGCTCCTCGGGACAGCGCTCTGTAAGGTGGCAAGGGTGGTGACAGAGATCTCCGGGTCCTGCCAACTTTGCAGGTGACTTTTTTTCTGTAGCCACAAAGTACGATTGTATTTCATAAATAATTATAAACCCTGAATCCGCCTGTTGGAAATGTGCTACGTCCTTAAAAGAGGTTTGTTGGTGAGACTTTGTCCTATTACTGTTCTGAACGATGTGCACATAGCTATGAAAAGGCTTAAGGAATCCATGTGGTGTGGTATGATATTCTTTAAGCATACTCAGCAAGATTACAGTGTAGTTTTTCAGCCGATACTACAACAATCCTTGCTGTATGTCTGAAACTCAAGTTAATGTATGCATGTTCTTATTGCTGTACTCCTTCACACGTGTGGTGTTTTATATTCTGTCCCAGATGGGAGGTTAGAGGAGGTGGATCTCTGTGTGGCCGTTCCTCCGCAGTGTTTACAGGGGACTCTGGGTTTCGGTGCATTGTGCTGTATTGTTGATGTTGCCGTCAGTTCATTGCGTTATCAAGTAATTTTCTGAACTAGATACTGTTCTGTGTGGATGTGAAGCTGGGAGCTGGGGGCTGACATAGGCTTTCAAAAAATTGTGCTTTGTAACCTAGGACAAGGTCTTCAACTCCTGCAGCGGCAATCCTGATGTGTGCTGTCCCTTCCCTTAATGCACTGTGCTTCCAGAGTCCTGTCTGGAGCTGAGCAGTTTCTGTCCTAGCCCCATTTTGATCAAATTAGCAGAACTGTCTGAATACGGGGGAAAAAAAAAAGGTGTAAGTAGAAAAGTGAGCAAGAGCACTAACTGTGTTCTCTTTCTCTTGTTTTCTTGGTTCAGAGATCACAAAGGACATCTCCATGAAGAACTTGAGCATGAAGACTGTGTATGTTCGTGTAATACCCACCACAGCTGAATGTTGAGAACTCCAGTTTTTTTGAATAAGACCATGTAGACTTTTTTCCCATAAAAAATGAAGTCAAATTAAGTCAGTATGCTTTTAGTTTAACATCCAAGTTGTGTATGATACTTTTAACATCTCAAATTGCACACAGGATGTTTTCTACCAGTGCATGTCTAATATGCTGCTCTTTGGTTCCACATACAATGTATTTTCGTTGTTATCTTATGAGACTGTAAAAGCTGTTCAGAAAAATGTCACAACTCCTTAACCTTAGATATCTATGCAGTAATTCGCCTGAAAGAATGGGACTTGTACCTCAGTGATGCTGTTCTCTGCCTGTCCTTTATGCAGAGGGCGTCTTTGATTTTCTAAACCATGGGTTACCTACAAGGCTATATGATATATGTGTATATATATATATGCATATATATGTATATACAACCCCCCCATGTTAACAGTAGCTTTGAAACTTATTTAAGGGTTACCCGGATCTGTTCATTCGTACCAGCTGGATTTTCATCAAGTGTGTGGCTGTTGATTTAAAATACTCCCCAGTTTCAATAATGGAACAATAAATCTGCTTCATCTCCAAACACTTGTTTCCCTGAGTTGAAAGTATGTTGCTTTCCTGCATTTTCTAAAGAAGGTAACACTCAGCACACCATCCACATAAGGAAAACCGAGAGAAACTTCAAGGCTGAAAATGTCCATACTGAATGCCAGTGACTGTTTGAGCTGTGATACTGACAGGTGTTAGGGGTTTTGGGGGAGGGTTGTTCACTTTGGTTTCAGGTTTAAAAGCAGTTTTAGATTGAAATTAGTATTGGGGTTTTAGCTTTTACAATAGTCGATAGAACTTGCCAAATGTTTCAGTTTTCACTTGTGTATCTGTAGGCAAGTGAAATAACAGGCAACATTGTTTCAGTTTTAGGATGTTTTTTGACTTCAACTAGAAACTTCAGCATACTTAAGTTTCACTGCATTTCATAGTGTTGTTAATCAGTGTGGAAGCTCGCTATTGTACAGCACACCGAACTTGAGAAGGTGTACGTGCATGCAGCTGCCTTTGCTGCTGTGCCTTTATTAGCTTCCTGAGAACAAGATTACGTACACTGCAAATGAGAGTATTAACAGAGTAACATTTTGTAAGAATAACAAACTCTTACTGAGCATGTTTTTCCATTGCTCTGTGTTTTTCACCTTTACACTATGAATATAAACCAAAGCTTTTGTGTGGTAACACCATGTTAGTGGGAATAACTATAAATAAATGTTCTGTGTAACTACTGTGCTCTAGTGGACCATACCAAAACTGTAAGTGCTTGTTTGAAGTCAAGTCTCTGGCATTCAGCTTACATAAAATTATTTTTATCAGTATTAAAAATGTCAGTGTCTGAACCTTCTGAATCACTGGCGTGTTCAGTTTAATGAATATTGGACATTGCCCGCTACCTTTTCCTGTAACTCAGCTTGTTTACCTTTTTATTGACTCAGTGATATGGCAGTTAAATTTGTATTGTTTGTAGGGTTTTTTGTCACATTAAAAATGTTGAGGTTATATCTTCTGCAAGGTAAGATTGCTGTTCCTAAGCTGAATAATTTTGCTTTATTATTTATGGAGAATAAATGAAGATGGCAAATGATTGCAATCTAACCTCATTCTTAATGAGACAGTCTAAGGGGACAATGTTACTTGTGCTTTTAAAGAGTTATTTGGGATTTAGCATTTTGTGCATGTAATAATATTTCTTTTTATTACTAAGGATGTTGGCTGGCCAGGTTCTATGTAAGGACTGAATTAGTTTTATATGTATGTGTTTATATATATACACGTATACACACACATACACGCTTTCCAGTGAATTAAAAGCCCTGCCAAAATTTATAGATTCACTGAGTTACAAACAGAAAACGATAATCTTCAACAGAACCTTTTTTCTTTCTCAAATCTATTTATAGCTGCTTAATATAAAAAATAATCTGCCCTTAAGAGAAGAAGTACTTGTGAATGTGGTCTAATAATCTCATACTTCGTATCGTGTATAGTTGAATTGAGTTTCCTGGATTTTCTTCAAGTAAATGACTGCTTTATACTGAACATGGAAACTGGCCTTACCCTTGACTTCATGCATGAGCTTTCTCTGTGAAGATCTTTGGCAGAATAGCACTGCCTGTGATGTGCTGTTAAAATAGACAACAGCATGCTGATAAAACTTAAGAGGGGAAGGATTTAAATTATTTACTCACAGTAAAGGGGTGGAGGAAAAATATTGCTGATAATTCTGGGTGTGTCCCTTAGGTTTTGAGACCTATGCAAAGGCACTAGGCTTTAAGACAGGTTAGCAAAGACAGGACTTTATTTTTGTAGACCTGAAATTAGTCTGGTTAGTTTGTGCGTGAGGTTGCATGAAGGTTGATATATTAGTGTAGCTACCCATCACCTGCTTCTCAGAGGGTATTTTTGGAATAATAGACTTTGAAGAACAACCTAAAAACGAGAGGGAGGCAAGCTATTATTCCAAGAAAAGGAGATGATGACAGACTACGAACTACATATGAAGCCATAGGGGTTTGGTTTTTTTTTTTTCGTCCTGTTTTACCACAACATCATGTGCAAACGGGAGGCTGGAAGAATGCTTTCCTGTGGGTTTCTAGTCTTTCCACAAAAAATGAGACAAAATACAGCCAAAAAGATAGTGGAATGTTGAACTGCTTTTACAGGGCCCCCACAGCATAGGTACAGAGTGCACCTGTAATGTAACAGGTGTATTCAGACACCTCCTTAATGGAGGAATGCTGCCTACCTGGTGCTTCATATTTTAATAGATATGGATGTCTCCCGGATTTGCCTTGATGTTATTTAGCTGCCTTTATTTCATTTTAGTACAATACAGATGTATATTCATATTGCTTGAGCTAGAAGTAAATTAAGGAGGTACTTCACTCACTCTCAGTGTGCAAACAGGGAGCAGTGAAAGTCTCTTTCCAGGTGGCTGTGTGGCACAAAGGATTCTCTTTCAAAGAAGTGCAAAACTCTTTTCCTTGTCAGAGTATGTTCAGCTAGCCCTAAATCTGCCTTTAGAGAAGTTGACCCAAGAAATCCTTCAGTAAGATCTGTTTTGCTTTTCCAAATGAGGCTTGAGCTTAAAACTTGGACTTTTCAAGATGATGTACGCTGTAGGGCATGCAGTGTAAACTCCTCGGTTAAAGCTGTTGCCTCTTCGTGTAGCTTGAATTGTGCTTTTTTTCTAAGGCATTGATTGTTTCATGTGCAGTGGGTGTTGTATGGGCACAGAATTACGTTACCTGTTTCTTTCCAGGGTTATGCACTTGATTTCCAGGGTCAGAAATAGTGTGTGGTGCTCATTGGTGCTTCCCTTGCTCTGCCTCACATCTGTCTCCTTTCTTCACTGCATACGCTTTTCATCCTTCCTTTTTCATTCTGTTTTGCTTGATTTGGTTAGGTTTTTTAGCGTGCTGCTTTTAGTTTCTCAGCTGTGGCTTTCTGTCCACATCCATATACTACTCATGGGTTGTGAAGACTGGAACAGAAACAGAGGTGTGCCCTTGCACTCTCCAATCCGATCATATCGCAAGGATTGAAATGCCTATAAATGCTATTTCTGTCTTTAAGATTGGGAAAAGCTGGCAGAGAGGAAAATTCAATATGCTTAGGACAGGTAATGGAAGAAAGAGACCAGGGTTTATGAGAGGGCACTGCTGAAAATGCTTCTGAGTCAGTTAACTTTACATCAACATTTTACAGAAGTAACGTGTAATTAAAAAAATAATTGTGTTGCAGAACTACAGTTTAAGTTTCATTTTAGCTGCCACTTTGCTAGCTGGCTATGATCTCTTCTCTCTAAAACATACTGACAGTGAATGTTAGGAATAAGTTGCAACCCATTTGGGTGAATGCTTTTTCTACCTTCCTTGGCTATGTCCATTTTAATTTTTTTTTTAATTATTTTTCTGGATAATATCTAATTAATGTTTGAGAGAACTTGTCTCATGAGATCTTGAAGTGGGGAATGTTTCTTACTAATATTTTTGTTGAGGTTTTGTAATGCACTTCTATAACCCCATCTGGGTTGAGCTAATAATAGTATCTTAGCTTGGTGTGATACTCCTCAGGATTTGTATACTCCAATTAGCTTCCCTTTTAAATAGCTTGTTATACAAATTAGTTCCCAGACCACTATTGCCTCTCTCTGCATAGAGAAAACACTACCTAGGCACTCACAGAACTGTCACGCCCTTTACTGTGCTCTGTAGGAGTTTGTATTCTTGAATTCAGATGCAGTTTGCTGACCTCCCGCTGCTGCCTTACACCTGCTAGCAGTGCAGCGCTCGGACTCATTGGAATGTGTGCAGCATCCAGGGATCTGCAAGAACTGGACTCTGCTGAACCAGCTTTTCACTGTCGGGGAGCTACAAAATAGATCTGTTGTTATTTCTGTAGCCAGAAGTCGTGGTGGCTTAAAAAAGAAAAATGGAGACATCTCCCCGCCCCCCCTCCCCGTTTCCCCTCCTTGCCTCAGACGACACCCCCTTGGATCTCTGGAGGCTGGTTTGGGCTCAGTGATTTGCTGTCTCATTTCTACCAGATTGGGATTCAGTAGCTGATCCTAACGGATGCCCTTGACAGCGTATTTAGCAAGTGGGCCTGGCACTGACCAGGGCTGGTGACAGGATGACATCCTCGTCAGTCTCAGCCGAGATTCCCCAGCAAAGCCGTGCGGATGGTATAGCAACAGGGCTGGCTGTTCCCTGTCAGTCCAGTTTCCTTCTTTCCTCAGAATGAGTCAGTGTAATGGTGGGTCAGGCATTAGGCCATATTAATTTTATTTCCTTTTTCAGTTGAATATACAACAGTCAAAAACTTGCATTTCTGTTTTGCTTTCATGCAGTGAAGTAGTAGTGACTATTTGGTATCCTTCTGCCATAACTTCCTTCCAGAGAGAAGGATGGTTTTAAGGAGAGACAAAGTAAATTGGTTTCTTCTCGCTCTGTTGTAAGTTGAATAGGAGCTGATCAGCTGTACAGCCCTTTTGCAACTCGATCTCTCCGTTTTTCTGTTGGCAAAGGTGGAGTCTAGGTCTCTTCGTCATTACTGGTTAAGCACAAAGCAATTATTCAGTACGTCAAGTCATTTTTTCGCTCTTTATCTGATTTCTTATGGGATAGCCTCTTGATGCTAATTAAACAGATTGAAAAAGTAATGTATGCAGCTGCATAACAAAAGGTCAACCTCAAAATAGTCTCAGATAGTTTCCTTTAACATATTTCTTTCAAAGATGGAACAAAGAAGTGAGGAGCACAGTGTCATCCATGCACAGAAGCAGCTTGACAGTCTGATCGCCATTTGCTGAGTTAATTTTTACTCTTGCTGTGCAGCGAGTGGTGGTTAGCCGGGGTTGAGGGGAGGGTGTCTCTTCAACTATTTAATGTTTTCCCATGTTAAAATGTTTATATAACACATACAATTACAGCTTTTATGTAATTGGGGTGGGGTGGGGGGGGGGGGGGGAAGGCTCCTATTTCAGTATGTCTGGGTATTTCAGTTAATTTCCAGTCCCTGTCTGTACAAAGTTCTAATTAGGGATCACAAAGCTCTTTGGAAGACTTCTGAGGTCCCTTGTAGTTTCAGTTAGAATAAAATTGCCCCTAAAGATACTTAACTTTTTTTTAAAGACATTCTTGGGTCAGAGATAAGGGAGTTCTGTATACGTTATCCTGATTTTTCAGTTTGTTCCAGTTCTCTTTAGTGTTCAAAAGAGTGTGGTTGAAATCCCCCAAATAAGCAAAATGTACCCTGGCACTTAGGATTTGCTGTACTTGATCAAGTATGACATCTGGACAGCTGTGCGTAAGGTACTTCCGTGGAATATCATTTGTAGTATACCTGAAGGGCAAATTTTACTTTCAAGTCAGCAATTTTGTGAAGGTGAGGACTGTGCATATTTAGAGATAGAGCATGTGTTTTGTGATTAATTGTGCTGGCAAACCTCAAAATCATGAGATCTTTGGGACTTATGTTGCTTATGGATATTATATGCCAGGTGTCGCCAGTGGAAGGAGGGAAGATAGAGGGAGCATGGCAAATTTAATTTTGGAGACCTTACGCTGCAAATCTTTTATGGGCATGGTGTAGTATAAACAAGGATGAAGGACCCTGCATGTTCCTGAAGGGACTCAGTGACCTTAAAGGTCTTTTCCAACCTAAACAATCCTATGATTCTATGATAAGTGAATGTTTGTAAGATGAAACAGGGAAGTTGCACACTCTGTCAAATGAACAAGCCAAAAAATAAGCTTATGCTCTTAGAAACCAAGAGGTTTACTGTAAAGGGAGTTGCAATGGGTTAGTAATTAAACAAGAACTAATAATTTCATACTTTTGCCAAACAACAGAAGTACCAAAAAAAGCAAGCACTGGGCTGAATAAACAAGACTATCTATAAGATGAAGTAATCTTTCCACTCAAGTACTGATAAGGCTCCTTCTGCAGCAGTGTGTCCGATTTCAGGAACCACGCTGTGAGGAAGATATTGAGCACTTGGAGGGAAGCCAGCGAGGAGAAGCAGGAATAAGGTCGGGGAAACATGACCTATGGGGAAAGATGGGAAGAATTGGCATGTTTAGTCTACATCAGAGAAGACTGTTGGTGAGATGTGATAAGCTTCCCAATAAATAAATAGTAATTGCAAAGAGAATAGTAATGAACTAGTTTTCAAGAGGCTTGGATTAAATTGGATGGGAATTGAGGCCACCCATGAGGAAAAGCCTTGTGATTGTAAGAATAATCTACCCCTAGAATGGGTGGCCTGGGAAGGTGACAGGATTTTCATCAAGGACGGGTATAAGAAGTGGTTATGAGAGGGTCTTAAAGGAACAATTTGGGTATAGATTGTTCTTCCTGGAGCTGGGGTAGTCTGGAAAACCTTTCAAAGACTTTTTCTGGCCCATTTTTTAAATTTTTGTCACCTAAGGAAAACATGACTTTCTGAAAAATTACTGACAAATTTCAGCCTGTCATTATCTAACCTGTGAAAATTACTGTGGAAAGAAGAAAATAGTTTGTTTGTTAGTTCTAAGGTGTTTTCTGTTTATATGTCTGTGTCTATCACTCTGATGTTTGAACACCTGTATGGGCACCTTGAATGCTTTTACTGCACTCTATTTGATTTTATGTTTAACTGTATTCTAACGTCATCTGAAAGAAGCATGCCACCACAAATGCTGCTGAGGTGAGTGAGACCTGCATTTGAATATAGCTAGCAGGCTAGTCTCTACGTGGTTTATCAGCCATCATGTGTAGAAGCCAGATATACTAGCGGATTTTGCTGGCGATACTTGGGTACCTTCAAGAATCTGTCATTCACCTGATGTTAAATGACTAGTACCTAATTTAAATGATTTGCTCTGTCAGAGGAATGAAAGTTTACCATATTAAAGGCACAGAAAGGGGATTTTAAAAAAAAAACATCATAGCTTATATCTATACCCGTGATGGCTACTTGTCTCAAAGGGCAACAGAGGACAAACTCAAACTGGCACATTTACCTTACTGCAAATCATTGGATGATACTGTTAGTCTTGTGGGATTGCAAAGAGTTTGCTCCTGATCCTAATTCCACAAATTAATTAGAAAAGTGTCTTGGGTTCCCCTTTACCGCACCCCCCCTACCTTCAATGGTCTTTTTTTTCAAATGTCTTTCTCAGCTGCTTTGCCCTCCTCTCAGTGGCATAAACTTACAGTTCAAGACTAACAAGGCAGATTAATTAATTAAACAGCCACAGGAGTTTGTTTTCCCACCCTAAAACTAAATAAAGGAAAAATTATCCCTTTGAAGAAAAAAGTCAAAAAGCAGCCATATAATGTCTCTTCCACAGTGATTACACAAGGATGTAATCGCTGATGATGGCACAGTATCAGAACATCTATATTTGTGATGTTTGAAGTGTATCAATGGTCAACATTGCAGGATTAGTATTCTTTTCTAACCTGTGTCCAGTCCCAGACTTCCTGCGTTTTATAATACGGAGTTCTGAATCTCAGTTTTATGGAAGGCTTTGAATCTCTTCCACTGCATGGCCAAATACAGCCACGGCCCTGTGAATCTGTGCGTTCACTTCTGTCCCTCCTGTACATTGGCCAAAAAACTGCTGGCTGTTCCAGGCTATACAGAATCCAAATAGATGTATTCCTTCCCCCAAGGAAAACAGGAAAAGAACCAGTAACAATCATAATTTAAAAAATGGGAAAATCTACAAAAGGGTATTGCGAATGCAGATTTAATGGTCTGTGTCCGAATGACATTTTTCTGATGGTATCATCAAATAAAAAAAGACAAACACCAAAAGCATATCTTGAAGAATGACAACAAGCTTCTCAAAACGGAGTTTGACAATTGTCAAATATTTACCGCTGGCTTGTATTACTGTGTAAAATACTGTTTTCAGCTGGTCTCTTAGTAGATGTGCAGGCCTATAACTAGGGTAGATTCCATAGGAATGTACTAACCTGGAGTTGCACAGCTCAACACCAAGGATCCCAAAGCATTGCTTCCCTTTCCCCCGTTTCTCTGTGTTGGTATGCTGCATGTGGCAGCACTGTGCTTTGGCTGTGAGCTTGTTTTGGCAGCTGGCTCTACAGTGGGTTTTGATCCCTACCCTTCTCTTCCGGTTTGCTGCGTATGCACTCAAGAGATGATTAGACTTGGGACTTGTCTCTGTGCTGAACCCGAAAGACTGGCCAAAGGGTCCAGTCTTAACATTATTTTATTCCCCCCACCCCACCCCATCAATGACACACTTTGAACTTCCTAAGAATGGCAGGCATGGTGCTTTGCTGTTTTCCAGAAAAGCATTTTGCAGTTGACAGTTCAGTAGTATGTATTTTTATTTTTAAATGTTGAAGGTTGCTTTGAAGACTTGGCTCTCAGGCTGTCCTGAGTTAATCCTTACTTTCAAATTTGTGGTATGCATGAGTTGCTAAATAAAACTGACTTTACTCATTAATTACATCATGCGTATGTGACATGAACAGTGAAGTCATTGAGGGGGGGAAAAAATCCAAACCCATGATTTCGTTTAAGGCAAAGAAGTATGCTGATTATTTTGTGGGTTTGCATTTTTGGAAGTTAATGTATGAACGTGAAGCCTGTGAGTCTTCTCCTTCTTTCTACTTTGCTCAGTAGCAAAATATAGGTTCTGTCTGCTATATTCCTCCCAAAGCTGTCATTCAGAGCCTGAATCAAAATTAATCTTTGTTATATGATGTCAAAACAAAAACAGGGAAATTGACCCAGGAGCACTAGCAGCAGGTTAATTCTTAAATAGTTTCCATCATAACAGGAAAAGAAATGAAGTCGTAACAAAGTGAAAGATTTTCATGCAATTGTATATAATGAAGAGAGAGAAGATAAGAACAGAAACACGGAGTACGTGTAGTCTTTCTTGCAAGATTGTCTCCTTAAGCAGATGGTTTTAGGGAGTTAGGAGTTGCAAGAGGCCAAAGTAATTTACATGGGGCAATAATATCAAACAGCTTTTATACACCTTTGTAATAATATGCCTGAAATATTGCTGATTTAAAACTATTTTTTCATGGAAAAGGAATAACTTTGAAAAAATTTGAATACTTTGAAAAAACGTATCATTCTAGTCACAAGAGTTATATAAAATAAAGTGTTTATGGTGGTAGCTATAAATGGAAGTGGTTTTGTATTATGGGAGTTTCAGCATTTTCTTGTTACACTGGGTATTATCAGTAGAAGACAGTTACAGTGGACCTTCTCTTTATTTTGGGGGGTCATGGCGGTTGGTAATATGATAGTTTAATACTATGATATTCTTAGCAAAAGAGAGCAAATTACTTTGGTTTTGGAGCTGTAACTGAGGGGTATAGCTGTAATGTAAACAGAATTTTCTACCTGCTCATGTCTCTTACTACAATACTCCAGAAAAGATTTTTTTCCACCCCCCAAGCTTTGTTGAATATACCCCCTAACCTGGAAAGGCTTTCAGGGAGCACTATCTTCTCTCTGTTCTCAAAAACATGCTAGTGTCACTTATAAAATGCAGATGCTTAGCATGTGTCAGCAGCAAACGTCTATGACACTGGTTGTTTCAGAAAGGAATAGTTTCCCAGTGCCGGAATTCAGGACACGATGAATCCACAGTATGAAAGTGGTGATACCAGTGTCAGTAATAGTTGAAGTAGTAATCTGAGCACAATTTTATTGCATAAAGTAGTTCATATTCTTGATTTCAGCATCAGAAAACTTGCAACCAAGACTTAGACTTCCCTACTGACCATTAATGATCTCTAATGATGAAATTAGAGGAAGACGGAATGTGAGAGATCATTTCAAACGAGAACTCAACTATCTTTTTGTTTGTAAAAGAAAGATCCTACTTCCTGTCTTTCAAAAATAAAGCTGTACCAACGTTCTCTGAACTTCAGTTAGTTTGAACAACTGTTGCATTTAAGGAAGTCGAGCGATGTTACTTAGATGAGCTTGTAGAACGCACTGCCGGAGCACTGGTGAGTGATCCCAGCTCTTCAGTGTTCTGCTGAGGAAGAACAGACAGTTTCTGAAGTAGGAAAATCTTCATCTGTTACTGGTTTTCCAAAGAAATTTAAAAACAGCACTTTGAGTTTTTTAAGCTTAGTAGAAAGCTTGTGTACATATGGAAGAATTGATGTCTGCTTTCAGTAAAATGTTCCACTTAATCGGCAGACTGTTGAATTTTACATTAAATCCAGCTTTCAGATAGACTTAATGTCATGATTAAATGACTAATACTAAAACCATAGAAAAGCTGCAGTGTGTTGTTTTAATTCAGCACGGCAGAAATAGAGAACATGATACAAAGGGGTGCATTCGGGAGAATAAATTTTTATAGCTGTTGGTCAGACATACATAACTTGACCAGGAGTTTATACTTTGGAAATCAGGAGTTCCATAATGCAATACAATACAGTAACAAGGGCAAACAAAAAGGGTGTACACATGGAAATAAAGATTTAATCAAGAAAAGTTAATATTTACACCAAAATAAAAGTATTTTTTCAGTGTAATTAGTGAAGCCTTTAGAGATTTAAGGTCAATAGCAAGTTAGTGAGGATTTGAGATGGGAACTGTGGGTGCTGGTACACATGCACCTGTCAGTGTCATTTGTGGTTTTCTGTTGAATAGTCTGGTTTTCCTTGTATATAAATAATATTAAAAATCACTACCCACAGCTCATCTATATTTACCATTTTGAGGCACAACAGTATAACAGTCTTCATCCTCCCATTCTTTGGATAAAGCTTGTTAGTAAAGAAAACTGAGACCTGATACCTCTAGGCTGAGGCTGAAACGTAGCCTAGGAGTTCTCAGCAGAGCAGGGTTGAATTAATGAAATAACTTTTTTACATTTCTAGTATCTAAATTGCTGACCTTGAAAGTTCTTAGAAATATCAAACTACATTTTTTTTTTTTCAGTTCCTTAAACCATTGTCTCTATTTCACAAGTGGATAAATGGAAGCAACTTTTACCATTGTCTTCCTTGTAGGCATGGTGAATTGGTACAGCATGGTACATAAGACCTTGAATGCTCTGTTTTCCATTGCTGTGCAAGAACAAGAAATAAAGGATCGAATGAAACATATTCTAATTTTGTCTTGCTTATGTACTGCTGGAAGTATGGGAGTTTGTTCTGTCCTTGTATCTTGATTCATTTTCATGTAATTTGCTTTCCCCTGTGGCTAATAAGAGGATCAAGGCTTAACATTAAAATGAGATGTAACAAATGATGGAAAAGTGAAAGTGAGCTGGAGGATCAAAGTGTCATCACAGGCTTTCTGGGTCTTGTATGCAAACCCTGGAACTGAAAGGGGTGGAAGGGCTGGGGTTTTCTTTCCCTGTCTGTACCTTTGTCTCCTCCCTTCCATTTGCCCAACTTTAAAATGCTTCAGTGTTTCACAACCACTTTGACAAAAATTGGTAGGTGGAAACCCTCACATAGTCTTAGTTCATTCCTATGCAAAATATGATTTATTGAAGTTTGTAGCTTGATGAGGTAGCATCTGAGTATATAAGCACCACTTTTCCACAAGAACAGAGGGTTTACTTGTCTTTACTCACTTTAAAGTTGAGTCATTTCCTATAAATACACTGAATGTAATGAGGATTTAGGCATGAAACAGTCTGTACTAGGATTTTAAGAACCAATTTTGTATTTTTTTGTACACTTGAAATACATGCCAGGCTAATCTTAGAATGCCTTTTAAAGCTTAGCAAGGTCAAATAAGTGCTTTGTGCAATCACACACGTAAGTTGAATTGAACTTTTCATTAACTTTTCAGTCTGCTAAAAAGTATGCATAATTAATTTCCCTGTTCTTTTTACATAACTATATGATAAATGAATGGGGGGGGAGGGGGGGGAGATGAGAGATCGGTGAAGCTTTGTCATGTATGCCTACCACTGAGAAACCACTACGACTGCCAGCTCAAAGTGTGCCACTGCATAGCTTCATTTTTATTCAGATCCCAGTAAGTTATATAATTAAAAGAATATTAATCTGTACTAAGTACATTTACTTGAACACCCCCTTATAATTGTAGAACTTTGCAATAATTGCTGCTTTAGTATAGACTTTCTTATTAATATATGTCACTGCAGTTCATTAAAAGTAAGTAATGTGTGTACATAGTCTGTGAGAAGTTTTAAGGAATAGAAGAAGATTTGTTGGTATCTTTTTCCTGTGCTATGAAAGATGGTTGCTTTTCCTTTATGGGTTACTCTTGTCTTATATAATAAAACAACCTTTTTTCAAATATTTTAATAACTAGGTTTGCTTTCTCTGGTCTTACGTAACTGAACATACGTTTAAGACTGTCCTCTTTGCCTATATACAGGAAGATCAATATCTGGGCAGATAGTACTTTGCCCTGTGTGAGTTGATTCGCTGCCTCATCTGAACCTTTAACATTTGCCTTAGTGCAGAAATTTCTGGATTTTCCTTACTGAAGCTCTCATACCATTGAATCCAATGTGCATGTTCAGTTCTGCCAACTGTGGGAGACTAAGTGCAGAAATAACTAATGAACATAGGTTTAACCAAGAAATAAACCAGAGACAGTAGAAAACTTAGAGGAAACAGCGATAACTTTATTTACAAGACCTAGCCTTGCCTGCCTCCTTCCACTGTTAACAGAACAGTCCATTTTTAGTACCTCCATTCTGTGTAAATACCTTATTCCTTTCTTCATCGACAGAGAAAGTAAACAGTTTGGAGTAACCAGAGGTATTGGAGAGAACATCTTGGTGTCCATCCCAAACCTGTTCATTCCTGGTGAAAACAAGTCATCGAATTGCAAACAGGAGAATTTCTCAAAGACTCGGGGGGGGGGTGGTGGAACGACACGGGACTTTTTAGTCTTACTAGTCATCCCAGAACTGTTTTAGCAAGCCATCATGGAAGTGCTGGCAGACCACTCACCCACCCACCACAATCTTTTCAAACGTTATTCTAGCTTTTGTTTTCCAACATACCCCACTTCGTTCCTGCTGCTGAGATCCAAGCTTTGTGGGCATAATTAGGACAGCTAGCTGTGTGTAGTAACCTTTTTAGTTGTCACGCTCAGGAAATAAGGTACATTAGATTTTTCTTTTCTTCTGCTACTCAGCCAGAAAATCATTTATTTTGGTGAGATATATGAATTGGATTATATATAAAAAGTAATATTCACCTTATTAGATAGTTTATAAATGAGGATAAGAATATGCATCAGCACAGAAGCAATAGCACACTAGTAGCAAAACACCATTTGTGTAGACATTGCAGAGCAGTCTAAACCGCACAAATTTCACCTTAAAAGACTAATACTTCCGCTAACACAAGCAAGTAGTTGGGATGTCACGTATGTGTAAGAAAAAGTTTAAGTCTCTAAGAGGTAATTAAGTCTTAAAACTTCAGGGGGTGGGCTTTCTGGGTTGGATATTTTTGGGCAACGTATCAGTGTTCTGTGTCCAGCACTATCCCTAAGGTAGTTTTGATCCAATTATCATCAGAAAATGGTAGAGATAAGGTAGTATTTCGAGTATCGGTAAGTCTGGAGAAACTCAGGTTACTCCAGAAAAGCATTTTAAAAGAAAATTCATCCCTATGGTTGATCCATGATTAATTAAAAATTGCGTAGAAAGTTGCATTGAGAGATACTATGGTGTGGTTGCTCTTTGTCAGTAAATTGTTGTTGCTGATAAAGATCAGGTTTAAAACTTGAAATGGCTATTTCCATAGCAGTAGGAATAAGAAGTTTGAATAAATCTGTTCAATCAGGGTGGTGGTGGTGGAGAGGCTGACTTCATTAATCTGTGTGGGATACAGAGGAGTTGAGGCTGGAAGGCATCTCCAGCTTCCCTGCTCAAAGCACGTTCAACTTAAAAGGGACTGTGTGCAGTTGGGTTTTGAGTATGTCCAAGGATGGAGAGTCCACAACCTCTCTAGACAATATATTACATGTACAGGTAAGATCCTGGTAAGAATCTACTCTTTAAAGATTTAAAGCCTGCAGGTCAGATCACACGCACATGTCAGGACCATGTATGCTAGGAACATGAACTCTTAACTGCTGCCCTTTCCATATGCAGTTAACCACACAAATGACTGAGCACACTGCATCAGGTGTGCTGGTAATTGTGGGTTTAATTTGCAAGTACTTGGCTTGGATGTACCTGAGTCTATCCACGTCTGACAGGAATGCTTATGCTCGTCTCACCTCAGAGCTCATTTGTAGTAATTGCTAAGAGATTCAAAGTGACTATTTATAGAGTGCATTGGAGAAATAAATACTATATTCATTAGTGGAAGTTTTGGCCAGAAAGTGAAAACGCAGGCTTCAACGCTGATAAATTGCAGAGCGGTCCAACAGCATTGTTAACTTCCTTTTGCAGTGACATGGATCTCCCGAGTGGATCCAAGCGCTTTTTGATTGTTTTTCCTGGCAACTGTGACTTACAGCAATCACTTGCTGAAAATGCATGTTGGCAGATTTGCTTGCCCTTGTACTGTTTTTTATTAAGAGTTTAAGTATGAAAGGTAAGTGGGCATCCCAACAAAATAGCACAAATGCAACTTACAACCTTCAATCCAAAGAAGATATCTTAAAATGCTATTATTCTCAAAGCGAATGAATTATTCTTACCCAAAGAGCAGCAAGCTAAATCTGGTATTTACAAAATGACCACTGGGACAGCGTCTAGATTCTGTTTGCTTTGCTAAATCCACTTTTATTCTGTGTTATCAATAAATATTTTATTTTAGGAATTTTGTGTAGTATTTTTTCTGGAAATTTCTACTGAAACCACTGATGACAACTAGTATTTTAATCAATTATTCTGTTTCCCCTTGGGAAACTGCTGTAGAACACAAGGACTGACTTTTAAATTTATAGGAATGTCGAGACAAGTTTGCCAATACTCAGCTTGTTTTCCAGTACTGACCTTTAGACGTTGCTTTGTTTTCACTGCTTCTTTGGATTTTACTCTTGCTTCCACAATGATCTGCGTCCCATGCCCAAGGATTTAATTATCTTCCACATTCAAAATCTTTGTTACTAGCACTAAGGATTATGCAAACTAGTACCTATTTCACTGTATCAGTACTTGGAAAACAGTCATACAAATAGTTGAAAAATCAAAAGAAAAGAACCATGTTTGAGGAGATTTGTTATTATGACTACTGTCCTCAAATTACAGCTAAAACTGATCTTTTTTTCTGAACCGTAAAATAACCTTACCGTGATTTAACATTCAGTAATACTTCACCATTTTTGTTTCTCACATTTCCAGTGTTTTCAGGGTTTTTAATTCAACACTGCGTCCACTTGAACATTTGCCTTTGTGTACTTCCTTGTGAATAAATAAATTCAACAAAATATGTAAGTTGTTCTTAAAATGATGCCATTCTTACTGAAACTTCTAATTTTGCCAAGTGGTTGCACACAGTAATCTGTGGAATGGGTCTTTATATAGGATTTTGGATTTTTTTTTAAAGCAGACTTGCTGCATAACTTAAGAGGATTGTCTCAGTGTGTTGCAAGAAGGTCTGGATATTGCAAAAAGCTCTTTCTCTCTATTTGTTCTACACGTATGAAAGAACTTTGTGACTGTAATGAGTTCAGGGGTAAAAAAAGTTATTCTGCCCCCATTTATGTACATGGATTCAGTAGATTATGACAAACCAAGTCAGATTGTGCATCTGGCAAACTAACTAGTGGTCCTTTCAGAAAATACACCATTATAATACTATTTTTGTTCCATTCACTGTTATTATTCTGACTCCTTTGTTGTGATAGGTTTTGTATCTTTTTTTTTTTAGCCTTAGGATAAAGGTGTCATGGACACCTCCATCAAGTTTTAAATGCCACAGAGTCGCCTTTTACATTGTTTCTAAGTGCTTTTAAGGGTGCAAGATCATCAACATTATGCCAGGTTTAACAAATTACTTGCAGTTTGAGAATTCTTTTTGCCAGGGAAGCACTAGGTTTATTTTATAGAGGAATCAATTGGTAACTTTCAGTCAATCTTATTCCTAGCCTGGGTCGCTAGTGCCCAGAGGGTCAGCATAGGAGCTTTTCTCAGGCCCTGTGTGTGGCCTATACAATTGCTTCTAATATGAAATGGATGTTGAAGGTCCTCTACTTTTTGCACAGCTGAAGCTAGGCCATATCAAAGTCATTTCAGGTATTACGGTCATGTCATTTCAGTCATTTTGCACCTGACTATTTTTGTTTTGATACTGAATTAGAACTGTGAAATGATGGTTGCAGAATATCCCAGTATATCTAGTAATTCTCTGGTCAACTTTTTTTTTAATTTTTCTTTTAAACAGAACAGTGGGCAGATTTTTGTTGTCTTTTCCTGTAGTGCACAGGACATTCAAACATTAAAAGCAAAAAGCAAATTCCTCATGCTGTCTGCTATAAACCTTCATGGCAGTGTCACAGAATGTGTTACTGTCACAGCCTTTGTCTGTCATTACTTCTGCTCTTAAAAACAATAGAGATTTAGAACTGGTTGGCTTTTCACTGGGAGACTATGATGTAAGGGTTTGAAATTACCACAGGAGATCACACTGGCAATTCACAGGGATATGCTTTCTACTGTATCAGATGCTGGACCTCTGCCATAGCTTGGTGGCATATGATACCGTGGGAGTTTTTTCTTAATAGCAGCTAAGGCTGGCTCTGAACATTCTGGTAATTAAATGTCCGAATTCGTTATAAAAGAGTAGGACTTCATGGCTGCGAGTCAGTATGGGTATTCCAAATATCCTTCCTGGTCCTCATATTTCACAGAGCGCTGTAGTGTTGTCTAACAACTCCTCATACAACATTTCTGCCTGCTTCATAAAGAATGATGACAGGTTTTACAATTGCACTTTGCTCTGTTAATCTACGTGCTACTACATTTTTGGCAGATCAAGTGTTCTTCGCTTTCATTCTTAGTGTTGCTGTTTGGCACCATCAACACTTCAAAGGTAAACTCTGTTAAGAGCCTAAGGATTCCTTGGGATGGAAGATTTATGTGTATATGATATGAAAATATCATAGTTGCATGCTTTAATACATATGTCTGTTTTTAGAAGTTTCATAAAGGATGCTGGAATATGAATAGCTATTTCATTCTAACATAATTCAGCCAAACTGTAAGTTGTTGAATTTGCATCTATTATGCCCTTCTTGAAATTGGCTTGACATGCCGCCTCCATTTTATTAGTGTGGAAATGAAGTTCCAAGTTGTGAAAATTATGTGAAGCTGAAACCTGAGAAGGACTGACTGACAAGTATAATTCACTATTAGATTACTCAAACTTGCGGAAGCTTTAGTGCCAAAATGTTTGGTCATTGCATGATCTCTGCTTCTTTATGTTCTTTTGACAAAGATGACTTCCACTATGCATTCATTCCCCCATTAACCAGGAAAATGAGGAAGAATTTAAAGGAATATCTAAACCTCACCTTAGGTGAGAGAATGTGCAATGAGTTTAGGGAAGAACATAACACAAATGGCCCTAATCTCAAAAACATATTGAGAAGTGTTAAATTATAGTAGATTAGTTCACACTGTTGTTGTTAATATCACGCTTTATACTGTAGTATTATTTAAACCTGTACATAAGAGGTTGAGTCCCTGGAAATATTGCAGTAAAAGAAAGTGCTCTCCAAAGGGAAAAAACAAGGGATGCTGAGACCTCTGTCACGTACTCTCTATAAAAATATGAAATAGCTTCTAAAACTGTCAGAAACTTAAGAAATTATGTATGACTGTTTGCATGGGAAAATATTTTTGTAAGCAGAAGTACTAAAATGAAGAAAGCTGCCCTGTCATTTATTAGTTATCACTAGTGATAACAGCCACGCAATTCTGCTACTTCACCATGATTTTAAAAATCAGTTGTAGGGGCTAAATACCTTAAGATGAAGATAAGGCAAGGAAAGTAATAATTTGCTTGTAGTGCTCTGATGTTATTAGTCCCAGCTGCAGTAGTTGACCAGCTGTGGATGTTATGATGTGATGAATCATATGCTCAGAGACTGTCCTTCTGTGTAATATTTTAATCCTGAGCTCTGCATTGTGATCCTTATAGTATTTAAAAGGTGTGGTTGTGTGTGAATTTAGTATTTTTTGTGAGAACAGTCTGTAGAATCTAATGTCTTTATGCAGCACAGGATTAGCAGCCAAATGTGTTCCCATGCAGCTAGCAAGAATACACATCTAATGCTTTTCAAATAGTACTCCAATCATCTGCTTTAAATGATTAATAAGCACAAGCTGAAAATAGCACCACATTTACCTAATGTTTGCATGATTATTTTTGTAAACATTTCATTCAGCTTTCGCTGCCATCTTTCTAAGCATTGTCAAAACAGAAATGTTGCTATTCTTGATTAGTTTTTCTCAGTTTGTTTGATCTTCATCATGACCCAGAGAGATGTAGCAGAGGAAAGCACCAGAAATGTTGATTCTCAGTTGACAGTAAGCATGTGCTTTAAGATCAAATGAGAAAACTAATCTAGATATTTGCAGAATATTTACAGGTTTCTAATTTTTTCCAAAGTTAGTAAGTGCACTTGGTGACAACTACAAGTCTATTTTACTAACAAGCTTGTCTGAAAGCAATAAAAAAATACGGTCACAGCTCCTGGTTTTAAGTAAGTTAGAAATAGTTTTAAAAGGGGGAGGGATTTGTACTTTTGTTATGTTGGCTGTCCTACTTTCATTAAGTCCTTACTGAGATAAGGTTAAGACTGGAATCTAAATGGTGTTAAGGAAGAAGCAGAGATAGTAATCAGAATGTAATTAACTGCATCATCTCTCAAATAACTAGGGCTGGCCAGTGCAATTCACCAATAAAAATTCCAGTTTTCCAAGTAAAACACTAGTGTTTGCTGTAGCGGTCTACAGATGTTGTGGGATGTATATGAATCCTTTACCCGATACAAAAATCCATCCCATTGACCAAATATAAAATTCATTCTATTTTAGTTCAGCTTTTGAGACATTCCATAACTGGTTTTAACTCTCGTGGTGGAAAGATTATGTGGCAGAACAGAACTGTTACGGAATCTAATTTAAGCCCATGTGTAAAACTAGGAAGGTATGGTTAAATACCCAACATTAACCACTCCAGCCATGTTTCAAAGATGCTGTCCTCTTTTGGGCAATGGTGTGAGGAAAAGCTGCTTCAAATCTATGTTGTGAGGGTGTTTTTCACTAGTTTTCTAATACAGGAGTGTTAGTTCCTCAGTCTACGTAACACACGCCATCTGTACCTTGTATGTCCTTCCTAAAGTGAAAATATACATACATTTTTCCACAAGTCCTGTGTCCCAGGGCAAGACTCTCCATCTCTCAGAATCGGGGTCAGGCTTTCCCCTCGTGGTTTTGCAGAATCCTGACTGAAAACTGTGAGAAGGAAAACAAAGGCGGTGGCGGGACACCTTCGCTCTTGCCAGCCGCGATGAGCTCCCCGCTCGCTGAGGCGGGGCCGGGCCGCCCTCACCTGCGCGGCGGCTCCGCGCGCTTCCCGCCCGCGCCCCGACATCTTGCGAGCGCGAGAGGCGCATCCCAACGTCGTAAGTTACCAGTATAAAGCTGGGAGCACTGGGCTCCCCCTGCCCCTTCCCCAGCCCTCCAACCCCCGCCGCGGCCCGGGCCCCCTCCGCGGGACCCTCGGCCCTGAGGAGTGCCGCGGGCGGGAAGCCAGGGCCGAAGCGCGGAGGGGCGCCCCCTGCTCCGCGCCGCTGCGCGCTCCCTGGCGCTCGGCGCAGCTGGCCGCGGCGCCGGCCTCTCCCCGCTGAGGGGAGCCCCAGCCCTGCCGGGGGAGGCGAGGCTCCGCTGGGGCCGGCACCTCGGTGGGGAGGGGAGAGGCGCTGCCCGCCTCCCCCCCCGCCCAGGGCTTCCCCGCTCGCCGCGGCCCGCTAAGTCTGACGGAGCGTCGCCGCCGCCCACCGCAGCGCAGCGGCCCGGCGCAGGAGGGAGGCGCCGTGCGCGTCCCGACTCCCCGGGCGCCGCCGGTGAGGGGACAGCGGCCGCCTCCGCGCTCCCGGCGGCTCCGCTCCGCTCGGCTCCGCTCGCCGCCTCAGGTAGGAGCGGGAGCGCGGCGCGGCCCTGCTCCGCCGGCGCGGGTGGGGGGGGGGGGGGGGGGCGGTGGTGGGGAGCGGTGCCCGGGGTCTGCCCTGCGCTGAGGTGACCTTGAGGCGCGGGGGGTGGCAGGGGGGCGCTGCCTGGGGTGGCGGTGGCGGGAGCCCGCCGGGGCCGAGCCCGCCCCGCCGGGATGCCGGATGCAGCGGGATGCGGCTGAAGGATGTTTTCGGGCGGTGAACGGTGACGGCGGTGCCGAGGGCTCGCTCTGCGGGACGGGAGGGCTGCGCCGCCGCGGGGGAAAACCGCCTCGCACAGCCCTTCGGTCTCGGTCTGTCTCAAGCCCGGCGGTTTCTTTAGTGACAGGGACAGGAGCGCGCAGGAGGCGCCGGGGACCGCGCTCTCCCGTGCCCTGCTGGGGAAGCCCGGAGGTAGGGCGCCGGTGGCGGCGGCGAAGCCCGCGCTGACCCGGCCGAAGCACAGCGGTCCCCGGGCCCCGCGGGAGCCCGAGCAACCCCGGGAACCGGCTCTGGGCGCCAGTTTTCACAAGGTGACGCTCTTCTTGGCAATACTTGTTCGAGAGAGTTAGCAGGAGGCTTACGCCCCGCAGCCCTGGCCCCTCGGCTGGGCTGTGTGAGATGAGCTGGTGGAAGCAGAAGCCCCTCAGCCCCGTCGCCGCCGCGTCCTCGGGCGGGGGAGCTCGCCCAGCCCCTGCGCCTTCAGCTGGGCCCTAGTGCGGCGGGGCTCGGCTTTTTTCCTTTTTTTTCCACTGAGGGATTTAAGTATGTGTTACAAGCAGTCGTTTCCAAAGCCTCGCGGTACTCCAGTGAAGTGTTAAGAGCACCTTGGAGCCCGAGAAAATCCGCGGCGGGAGGTGACATTCCGTCGGTCGCCCGGTAACGCAGCCGCCGAGGTGCCCCCGGTGCCGGCCGAGGTGCCCGCTGCAGTCCCCGTTGCCATCGCCTTGGCACAGATGTCAAGATGTGCTTTCCTGTCGCCACCGAACGTAACGGATTCTTCTACAATGTTGACCTAGAGACTGTACTAGAAATGTGAAAGGAGCACTGTTTTCTGTTAGGTATCTTTGAAAGGCCTGTTGTAGGTGGAGGAAACCTCTCTTGTTTAATTAAACTGTTAAAAAGTTTACTTCTTTCTGTGTATCTCTTGCTGATCTTTTTTGCTTCTTATTGTTGTGCTCTTTTATCACGTTACACCAACACAACCTAATCCTGTGGTAATACTTTCTTTACTGTCTTTTTACTTAGTGTATTTTGTAGTAAAGTGATATTTGAGAAGCACGGATACCAAGATAAGGTGCTGGGAAGCTGGGCAAGCTGAAAGCAATGGTGTAGAGTAGGACTTTGCTGCTGCTGTGATAAACTAAAATCTAAGTTTATAAACAGTGTGAAAGTTGACACTGCTGTAACTCAATTCCCAAACAGTAAAAATAAATCTTTGAAAGAATACCGATACATTGGTGGTAGGTGCTGCAAGCCCTTAGTTACGTAAGCAGTACTTTGAAACCGAGTGGGACTGCATGCATGCGGTCGTGCTCACAAGTAGCACTTCATTTTTGATTCTGTCCGTTCATCATCTGCACATGACTAATTTTCATGTGGTAACTCAAATAGGAGTCAACATTTTTGTAACTTCTATGTGAAGAAACGCTTGCTTGTCCATATCTATGAATCTTGCTAATAAACTAGTTCAGTATTCTTTTTAATGACTTTAGGATCTCATGTCGAGCTCCATTTTCAAAGTGAGTACTGCTGTAAGTTCTTCCTAAAGCAAAAGAATATGTATTAAATGTTCAGTTTAGTGTCAATTTTAAAATTTTCACTTTTAACATTTAATGGAATAAATGCAGGGTATTATATTACCTTTAATTTGTGTTTGATGTAGTTACTAGTATTGTCCTTTGCTCACGTTATAAATCCCGGACCACAACCTCTTGACTATCTAGGCTACTGAGTGTGATATTGATCCAAATTTCTTGCATGTCACTATCCAAACCATACCTTTTAACCATTCAGTTGCCTATTTCCTGATGATGTGAAGTAAATTTTTATTATTTTTGACCAGTTCCATGGGGAGATAATGGATGTACTTATATGTTGTCCTATAATGTCGTCACCTCAATAGGATTTATTTTGGAGTGTAATGAGAAGAGTGAATGGACCATTATAATAGCCAGTGGGTTTGGTTTGGTTTTCCCTCAAATAGGTGTTTGGTGTCATTTGAGATGCCTCCCAGTACTTACCCTTCCTGCCCTTTTGCACGGCTTCAGAGGGCTGTGATTCTCTGCTATGGCCCTTGTTGTGTATCAGACACAACAGGGCACCTCAGATAGCATTAGCTACCTCTTTGTAGATAGTTGAGTGAAACCTGGTGCATTTGTCTGGTTCCTTGTCCTTTGTTAGCTAAGAATAAAGTGCTGCAGATCACTTACCACAGTAACCAGTGGCATGGCTAGGAAGTATTTGTGTGCATATAGATAATCGCCTTAGTGCTACCTTAGAGTTTATCTACACCAACAAAACCTGCATATTCTAATTATTTGTCCAAAATTTATAATAGGCAGTTTAAAAAGCAAGTGAGGTTAAAGAGAAAATTATGATACTCAAAATACTATAAAATTTGTATTGTAACTTCAGAATAGGTGCAGGATGATGATGACTGCAATTGGGAAAAAATAATCTGTGTTGATCGTGAGGAAAAAGCAGAGTAATTATAGAAGAGTTAAGTGATTATTTTAGTTAGTCTGATGGGAGATGATAGTGGAAGAGATAATTAGGGACGGGGAAAAATGTTTAAGTTAAACAAAACTGTGTGGCTGCTGAAATCTCTTCAAATAAACATTTGAACAAAATTCAGACTTCTGATGAAGCTTACCATTGGAATGCATGTGTCAGATATACTTAAGAATTCTCTTTGAAAACAAAGCTTTACATATAATGTATACTGTGCAATAAATGTTTGCAATCCACAAAGTTCAAAGTGGAACATAAGTTGTCCTTTGGAAGAAAAAATACATAAAACCTAAGTAAAGATAAGTGTAAGTGTGGATTATTTTAAGAATAGGAGTGGCAAATGCAAAAGGATAAAATAGTTTTAATTATCTGAAAAGAAAAAGTCTAAAATCTTTGAGAAAGGCAAAGTGAGCATGGACAAATAATGTTTACGTGTAATAGGATAATAGACATGACAGTAATGCATGTCATAGTGACTGAGATGCATGTTGGTCTCAGTATATTCATGCTATGAAGTTATCAGTTAAATCAGAAAAGCTTATTTTTTGCCAAAGCCTGCTCTGAAAAAAGTTTCATCTTCCATAAATGGAGTTATTTAGTAGTGAAATATTTCAGACTTCCATTTCAAAGGTGTGACCAACTCTTTCACGTTTATTTGATATAATATTGCATACCATAAGTGATGTGTTAACTGGCATTTTCCTGGGTCACCCTGTAGGCATCAGCATGGACTTATAACTAAAGGTCATTGTGTAAAAGGCTTTGTTTTCACATATTTGGAACCTTACGTTCAGAATTCTGGAATATTTTGTAACATATAAAATAGCTGCTGTGCTACAGGGACGCCCTCCACACACTGGAATGTAAACCAAGAAGGCTTTGAATGTTTCTCGGAGACAGAAGTTGCTACATATTTAGCATGTACAATAGGAAGTGTGTTTTGGAGGGCTCACTGAATACCTTTAAGTGTGCAGAGAAAGACATGATTTTGGACGGGCCTGAGTTTCTTCAGTCTGAATGCTCAGGTCAGTGCCCTCATAATTTCAATAGCAATTCTCTTGTGGAAGCTTATTTATCTGCTTTTGGCTATTTCTTTCCTCTGATCTAAAGCCCTTGCATTGCTAGCACATTTTGCAGTCTTCCCATCGCTCCTGTTTCAAGGCAACGCATCCCAAGAACTGTTCAGCTTCCAGAAGCTGCCGTATTTGGAATGCCTTATACTTGTGAAGGCAACATTGTGGTGCATTTCTGAATGTCTGCGAAAGAGCAGGAACAGTGATGCTGAGTACTGTATAGTACAGTTGTCATGATACAGGAATCTTTGTTTGTGCTATGAAATTATTCATTGTATAGTGGAACACCTTTAGGAGGTAATAGCACTGGCTTTCTCAGAACCAAAACTGCTTTCTCTCCTTGATGCTTCTTGTGAAGGAGGTACTTTGTCCTGCCTGCATGTAGCAGTCTTATTATGTATATACATTATATGTATATATGGAAACCATCATGTGGGTTTGCAAATTCATCGAGGAAGGATTGATTTTAATTGTTGAAGGGACAGGATTTAGAGCTGCAAGACCTGAAATACCTTTCCCTCTCACAACCACCAAGCTTTGCAGCACTTTGAACTTGGATGTGCATTTCAAGTTTTGAAAAACTTTGTGTGGTATTAAGCCCAGAATAGTGAAGCTGTCTCTAGTCAGCATTTATATTTCTAAGATTAATAAGTCATTAATTCCATAATGTTTGGGGAATTACTTTTACCCTGATTTATTTATTAACATGCCTAAAATAACTTATATTGAACTTTGTGAAAAGTATGTCTAAAAATGTCTATAATTGTCCAGCAGGAATGAAGATTGCTTAAAAATATTGCAGTTGCTGATTGTCTACTTCGTATTACATGCATCTCTTCTTAAAATGCTTTCATATTCAGGATTTTTCTGATGAATAGGAGCTTTTTCTCAGTGATTAACAGTGAGGCTAACATGTAGCATATTCCTTTTGATATCTCATTGTGAGCAGGAGATGCTTTCCAAGCATCTGGATAGCTTTACTGTGCAAAAGTCACAGTGTCACCTTGAATGTATTTGCTGATCATATGTATTCTATCCTGCTTATTGAATAGCAGTTCTTCATAGTGGGAAATCTTCCATCATGGAAGGTGTGATTGCATTCAGGAGAACATACAAAATAGCCCCATATATTAGACTATTTAGCATTTCAGGGTTGGGGTTTTTTTTTCAGTTGTTTTATTGGTATTTTAAACCTTTTTGTAATATCATTATTATTATTTAAACTGGCTAATAATGTTTAAGAGGATTGAAATAACAGGAATTTTTTTCTCAGGGAATGTTTTCTGCAACCAAAACTGGAAACTCCCAGTAGATTGATGAGTTCCTAGGAAGTATTTGAATAAGTGTCTCAAAATGCTTTTAAACAGCAGTATTAAATGAGGATATCTATGATAAACAAGAGAAGAAGAACGTTCTTTGCTGTCATCAGATTTCTTAGCAGTTCTGTTCGTAGCAATTGCTAGTTTAAGGTAAACTCAGTTTATTCCAAAAAAAATAGGATTTTTCTTCTATGTCATCTTAGGAAATTGATCTGTGCTGTTTTAGGTATTGGCCTACAGTCACAGTAAAAGCAAAATGGTAGTTCTGAGAATAAATTTACACATGAAAAACTAATTGGCAATATTAGGTGTATATACAACTGCTTTGTTGCATTGAATTTATAGGCTTAAGTTCAAATGCAGTTTTAATCCACTGCTTTATTCCACAACATCTACAAGTTCATCAGCATTTTTCTAATGTGTGAAGTGTTTTACTAGCTTTAAATCAGTCTTTGTCAACTGAAGATAGAAGACTGGCATGGGTTTTGGCCTATGAATAATAGAAATTAATTACAAGTCAAAATTTTATCTGGAGAAGATCTATTCCATAATATTGTGGTTTTTTTTTTTAAATTATGTAAATACCAAGTGTCCAAAAGCCCTGAGAAAAGCTAGGCCCATTTTTGGTTAAACATGCGAATGACACAAGAATCATTCCAGAAGAGATAGAATGATTATTCTTGAAAGGTTAAATACTCTGAAAAAGTAACGTGTTACACACTGTAGCCCGGCTGATTCTGCGTCAAGTGCTAAAGAATTTGAGAGCAATAGGAACAAGAAAATGCCATTATAGTCTGTGAGGGTTGGTTTTAATAGGTTTGTTTCCTCCAGAAGATACAGTATTATGTTGCTTTTTGTGTGACCCAACAGTGTTCCTATCATATTTTTTCTTGGCGCTGCTAACATTTATTGCTCCCTAGCTAAATAAGATGACAAGATAAAGTTACATTTACTGTGAATTTTCTTGTGATTTTTCCCCCCTTCTTTCCTTTTTTTGACTTAGGTTTTGCAAGTTTGTGGACAGGAGAGAAAGATGGAAGGGTTACTTTACGTGTGGTACTCCTGGCATGACATAAGCCTTTTTCAAAAACACCATTATAGTATTTGTTACTTATAGTCTATAATGGCTTCCAGATCCCTTCCAGCAGAACTCAGTTTATCTCTGTTTTGTATTTTAGCTTGATTTCTAAATTTGCACTTGCTCTGCTTACAGTTTACTTTTCAATAGGTTCTTCAATATATTAAGTTTTATTCTGAATTTTGATCTTGTCTGCTTGGGGACTGAAAGTGATATGAACCCTACCTGCTTACTTCTCAAAGGTTTTTTTTCTGCTGAAATTGTTTAATGTATACAGCCAGCTGAGAGATGTATTCTTGCAGTGTACCACGTGAAATTTAATTCTGTTGACAGTGAGTTTTAGTAATCACTTCTAATTTGTGTGGCAGTTTGTTTTTGTTTTTCAAGAATCTGTGTACCCACTAAGCTGCAATTTTGTATCAGTCCTCTGCCAAGCTGTGTTTTCATATCAGTCCTTACTGTCCCATGAAAATACTATGTTGGACAGTTACTGAAAGCATTACTATAGCCAGTATAAATTGCCTATCACTGGGTTTTTCTTCTTTAGTAGGCTGTTTACCATATCAAAATGGAAATTTCATTGGTTTGATGTTTTGATTATTTTCAGGCACTTAATCCTTCAGGTGCTTATGTGATGATTTGACATGTTTCAGCATCTTCCTTGGTATAAAAGGGAGGTGGATTTGTTTGCAGTTTCTTGAGTTAGACTCACTTCTCCTTTTTGAAGTGGTGTACTGTTTTTGTCTCTCCGCAGTCCTTTGAGCACTTTACGCTTCCTTTGTGCATTATTGAATATAATAGCTAATGTTTGGGGACTGCTTTAGGTAATTCCTAAAGTACTCTGCAGTGAACTTCATCATTCTCTATCAAACTGAGTATGTCTGGCTTCTTTCAGCCTATTCTTTTTTCTTCAGGCCTGTAGGCCTGTTTTCTTGATAAAAATCACTTCAGAAAATTTTTTGCTTTTCATTATCCCTTAGATGGAGACATTAAAAGAATAAGAAGGAGATACTGAATGCTTTGGCTTTCTCTTAACCATCTGTTATTTTCTCTCCTTTCCCATTAAATCCTAGAACCTCTGCTTATCTTTGTCTCCTGCTTACTTCTGCTGTATTTATAGATCCTTTTCCTATTGCCTTTTTGTGTCCCTCGTTAGTTGTTGATCCTTTTGTGTGTTGGCTCATCTGGATCATACCCGAGATGTTTGTGCCATTCTTTATTACTTGTTCTTCATTAAATGCTTGTTTCACCTTTTGTACAATCTGTTCTGATAGTCTAAGCCTTTAAAGACTCTGGATGCAACAGAATAGTCTCCTAAAACACTTCCTGTATTCCCTCTGCACTGAGATAATCTGTTGCACTATTTTATACAGGCTCTATTGATAAATATCAGCTTTCCTGAACTCCTTGATGATCTCTTCAGGAGATGTTATAAATCACTTGGCTGAGTTTTCTGAAGTTGCTGTCTTGAATTCCACTTCTTTTTTTGGTCCTTCTTTCACATTTTTCTTTCAATATGCTAGTGAATTCTCTTGACTTGTGATCATGCTTACTTGAAATGTATTGCTGGTCTTAAAATCTCTGCCAATGCTTTCCTATTAATCACAATAAAATACAACTGCAGCATTAGCAACGTCTTCCATGTTCATACCCTTAGCTTGTTAGCAAAGCTCCACCTTGATAATATACCATAGTTCCTCCTTAAGGAAGCAGCATGAAAAGATGAATAAATTGCATGTATGTGATGACTAGGGTATGGGATAGGGGAACAAAGACTGTGTTTTTACTTGCTTTGTTAGGCGACATTTTCTGCCTTCATACAAGTTACTTGCCTTTGCTGGGCTGTTGTTTCAGATTAATAATTAAACTGTTACAGTATGCAACTAACCTGCATGTTTCAAGGGTTAATTCATCACTACTTGTAAAGCTAACGAGAATTTTGGCTAGAAAATGCCATTGTTAGTGCAAAGCACTGTTTGTATCTGCAAGGTATTTCTAATGTTATTCAAACAGCATATTAAAGCCACTCACTTAAATAGAAGTGTTGTAGGTTCTCATATACACAACCAAGTCCCTTCTTTATGTGAAAACATCAGGGTTTTTTATGTTCTTGCAGGCATCATTCTGAGAACCAGTGCATTTCAAGAAGAACCTGCCTAGAACAGAATACCCTTTCAGTTAAAATTTCACCCTCCTCCAAGGAGGGCGTATCACATTCGTGAACTTAGCACCAAGTGTTGCATTCTTGTCAAGACACCATTTCCAAGTAACATGTAAGGCCTGATAGTCAAATCAGTGATAAGATAATGCCGTAGAAATATTAAATGTATTAAGGGCAGGATTTTTAAAAAGGGGAGGAATAGAGGCCAGAGGGAATTTTTAGTCCTGTCCTGTTGGCTTTTTAATAGGATTTGTGCATCTATAAGTTGGATGTTTCTGAAAATTGTGTTCTAAATTGGTGACTAATAGAGATCTTCCCATGATAATGACTTACAAGTTACCGTTATAATTCAACTGAAGATTACTGGAGTTTGATTCAGTACCTCCTGGAAATGACGAAAATTTTGTCATTGATTTTAGTGCCTTTGGGTTATGTTGTTAGGGTGCTCTGATGAAATAATGTGCTTTTGGGGGCTAATTTTACCCCTTCCAGTGCATCTTGGTAGCCAGAATTGAAAGTCACGAGTTACAGGAGAAACAGATGATGGAGTCGTCTTTGACGTATAAGGTTCTGTTCCCCTGTGTGCAGGAAGAATCAGGCAAAATGAGTTTCTCTCTGCCAGCTTTACATAGCAAAAGCTCCGTGTTGGATTTCCTGGGGAAGGAAAATGGGAGGTGGGTTACGCAGCAGCTATTACTGCTGTGCAGCGTGGGTTCTGCATCAAACAGAGCAGCAGCAGTGCCCTGCCTTCCCTCCCAGCCTCCTCCACCAGAGCACAGGCATGACCGATGCTGCAGCCTTTGCTGTTACGCACCACTGAGGAGCTGGCTGCTTTCATCATTCCTTCTCTTTCTTCATCTTCTACTGTCTGCCTTTCCTCTTTCATCTTAGCTATCTCTTCCCATTTGCAAAAAGTATCTAGATGAATCCTTTCCTCTTAAACAGTTTGAATTCCCGAATAGTGTTATATTTGATATTGCTTTGGATGGAAGCATGCCATTTACAGCTGTTTTAATAGAGGGATGTCAATGAAACCTAACAGTTTTATCCAACCAGATTTTCAAGCATCCCAGAAGCACAGCACTGTCTTTGGGTAATATGTATATAAATAAAAAAAAAATAGAAGCCCCATATATATATTTGTGGGGGACATAAAATTTATAAAAGAACAACAGTGGATCACTGGTATTATTAATAAACCAGATAAAATATTTAGAGATTTTTTAGGGAGATGTGGAATTTTTGTTATCAAGTCAATCTGTGAAAAAAAGATTCGTTAATCAAAACAAAGATTTTTGAAAGTATGTTCATTAACACTGAAAGATGAGCTGATATGTCCAGATCCTTCTACAATGGAGAAAGACATTTTTCTAAATGAAGATACAGGGGTACTGTTGTTTAACTGGAAGTCATTTGGAAGTATTTTTGTCTTCTCACAACACCACTCAGTGCCTGTTAGCACTCTGCCTCTTTGTTACAATAGGTATACAACACGGATGTCTTTTCAAGTTGAATAAAATTCTGCTTCAGACATGACCCTGCCTGAATTTCTCTGTCTGTGGAACAGAGTATTGCACACTGAAGGACACTCAGAGAAGCTGAAATGAACACTTCTGAGTGCATACGTCAGTGTTTAGTTCCTATGTGAATGCTTTCTTCAGTGTGTGTGTGTGTGTGTGGAGGCTTTATTAACCTGTTATTATATATCACTTCTGGCTTCATAACTTTCCTATGATTCAATCTGATTTTTTTCTTTTTTTTTTTCTTTTTTTTGGGGGGACACACACACGACATATTTCTGTGTAAATATGGTAAAAGAAATATGAGATTGGAGGGGCTTATGATACTCATTCTGATTAGAAACCTATGACTTCTGGAAGAAAACTGTAGCCCTAGAAACTTTGCTGTGCAAGGGGAAGGTATACCGAAGGAAAAGCCATAGGATGACTATAAGTGTTGAACAATACAACTGGAACAAAAAGCTTTCTATAAATAGTAGCATGGTCCCAGTTCAGTGAAGTGCTTAAGCATATGCCTAATCCCTCCTTGTTCAACAAAGCACTTACATGTGCATTTGAATTATGCTGAAATAAAACATCTAAACAGACCTAAGTGCTTTGTGGAATTAGGGGCTGTATCTATGCAGACAGACCTGGAGAGAAGGATAGTTTTCTTTACGGGGAAAATGGTATGCTGTAAGCCTTTGTGGCATAATACTTCATATGAAATTTCTGACATTGTGCACTTACAAATTAACTTGCAGAACTATTGGACATTAAAGTATTAGAGGGTAACTGAATTCTGATATTCCAAAAATTGTGTCCTTTTGTTGTCTGCAAATTGGTCAGACTTGATGACAGCTGCTGCCTTTATAACAGTAGGACCTGTATTATCTACTAAGGTGAATTTCCAATTTCTTAGTAAAACTAATACAATGAGGATATTCCTCATGATGTCAGAGAAGCAGTCTGCACTCAGGAATTCAAAGCATAGGCTTCTCAATCCAGGTACCCCAGCTAGCACACTGTCAAGGAGTTTTCAAATACTTGTAAAGACCGTTTTGACTCTCAACTTTTGAGGTACTTACATATGACCTCTTATAAAGGCTTGGTTTCACAGAAAATATTTAGCACCTATTTTCTTAAAATGAAATCTAGTTAATCATTTCAATTTTCCAAAATATTAGTCACTTTTGAAATTATTCTACAGGGATCCTAACTATTGATAGCTGGTTTTAGTAATTTTGTCTCTGGAAGGCTGCATAATTTTATCAGTAGTTGTGGTGGCTGGCTGGATCAATCAGAAGGCGATACTTAAATGTGTCTCAGTTGGGCTGAAATAATGAAAATACTATGCATCCTGCTTTTTTATAATATGGACACATACAGCTAACCAGACAAGCTTTTCATTTGTAGGAGAATGGAGGTTATAAAACCTAAAGTTCCATTGGGATGGAAGCTTCAATGTGTTACTCCCTTGTCAGGGATTTTGAGGTACAAACTTTGCTTTTGAGAAACTGCTCCAAGTCCCTGCTCTGATATGAAGGCTGTGCTGTCAGTCTCAGATCACTCAAAACTGATCAGAACCAGAATTCCACAAATGCACTTCAGTATATTAGTTATGAGACTTACCTTCGCAACTAGGATACTTTCCAAAATTTTTATTTCCAGTGGAAATCTGGGTGAATTAGGTAAGTAATGAGTAGTTTGATTTATGACAAAGCAAAGTTCTGACCAAAAAATGTTCTGATGTTTTAATGAAACAGAATGGTGATTTAGTAGACATATACGTGGCAAGGGAATCTAGAAGACTAGTTTCAAAAATAGTGTTTCAAGTACTGGGACTCTTTAAAAAGAAGTCTGTACAGCCCAAGTCATACCTATCATTAATTGCTTATCAGTCACAGCGCTAGAGCACACTGCCTTTGCTTTGTTTACTTCACTGTTTTTCTGTTGAGCAAATCTGTTTGCCTGTTCTGCGTGTGTGCATTAAGTCCCTGTAGGAAAAATACACTGTGAGAATGGTTAATTCAAATGTTATACAGTTGAGCTGATTAAAGAAATTCTAATCTGGATCTTTACATAAGAAGTTATAAAGGACGTTCATAATTTATACCAGATCAAGTCTATAAAGTCATAATAAGCTCATGTAAATCTCCAATGTGTAATAAAATGGAAATATTTCAATTGTATAATTAAAAACATCCCTCTGTAAATATTCCAGTGAAAGTCCCTTGCTGCTTTACATTATATTTGATTAGGGCAGATATGGCTTTGAAGAAGTGCCATTTTGATCTGATTCAAAGGTCAACTGTTACGAATCACGGCTAATGTCATAATGTTCTCTTACCTCATATGCTGCATTTGGCACTTTAAGTTCCACAAAATGAGCTTTATCTGTTTTGAACTTCATACTGTGGGAATCGCAGTTTCTGTAGCAAGGATGAACATACTAGAAACAGGATCAAAATATGAAAGTCAGTCTGTGGAATGGCATATAGCTTCTGTTAAAATGAATGAAGTTACAGTATGTGATGTAATTAAGCAGGTTTGTAGATAAGAAACTAATGAGCTGGTCTTTGTGAAATATGCAGGGTGAGTAACTTCTCTATGAAGCTTCCTCTTTAAAACACTGAAAAGAAGTTCAGAGTTTTTAATGAAATGTTCAGGAGCTGTTTTGTTAAGGTAGCATGGCAGATAAATTCTTTATTTAGCCCAGTGATGGTGCCAGAGGCATTTAAATCTTGCCTCCAGGAAAAGGAAAATATTTTTAAGCTATATTTTAAGTACCATTACTAATTTTGATTACTAAGACCTTATAACTTTTGATTAAGAGAAAATATCCAAGAAACTGAATCACCTTCTGTTCTTACTAGGGAAAAAAATCCATTTCTCTGAGATAGGATTTTGTTATGTGTTAGAGGATGTTGCGAGTAAATTTGAATAAAATGATCATGACTAGTTAGTTAACAAAAATATTTAATAAAGGAAGAGGTAGTGGGGAAACATTAACAGTCATTATTTCCTTTGCAGTCCCTTCTGTGCATTTCTCTGCAGAGAGCTTTCAAGAGATTTTAACCGAAGCGGGGCTTCATCAGCTGGATACATTCTCCTCTCTCCCTTCCTCCACCTCCTTGGGAAATTGAAATCAAATTGCATTGTGCAGCAGATTAGTAGTGAGTTGAGTAATCTACTCGCAGAGGCAGTGATGACCTGGAAGCTTGGTTGTAAGTTCTCCCCCTCCCCCCCAGTCCAGTACTGTGGCTTTTCCCTAGATGCTTCCTTTCTGTTGGATGTGACTGACAAGTGAATATCGAAACCCATGTAGAAGCATATGCATAGGAATATGAGAGTAAGAGTGTAATAAGGGAGGAAAAAAATGTATCTGTCAACTCAGAGCAATTTACATTCTCATTCCAAATTCTTCCTGAAGGTGGAAGGCAGGTTTCCTTCAGCTACATTCATGTATCAGCTACTGTGTGTCTGTGATGGGCCCATGCTTTAACAGGATGGGATTGATGGCATCTTCTTGTACTCACTTTTCTCATTCTTATGCAGAAGGATTGTAGATGTTCAAAGGTATGGTAGCAGTGCGCAAAATATCTTTGATCTGAGAAACTCAGAATATTTTAAAATTGTGGGGTGCTTCTCTCCTTTTTTTCAGTCTCTTATCCATGATGATTTTTAGCACCACAAGGGTTGGTAGGAACTGAAATTCTTCACAGATTAGTCCAGCTGTGGTAATCTTTGCTGTATTTGTAGAAGTAACAAAATGTTATTTGTTATTTATATGAATAGCTGTTTGAGATCATTACAAGGTAAAGGTTTATATTTAAATACAACATATATTGATAGTATACTTAATGATATACTTATTAATACACATAATAATATCTCAGCATTCTGATGCACAAATATCTTTTCATGTGTGTAGAACTAGGAATTACAAGGAACTTCTGTGAAGTGTTTCCTATAAATATTTGTGAAACACTGCCCAGCTGTAAATAGTAAGGAAGGCTTCAGGCTGAAGATTTGATCTTGGAAGGCACCAGTTTCAGTGAGGATGGTGCTAGAGTTCTGTAGCAAGTGAGGCACCAAAGAAGTATCCTTTTTATAGATTAGTATTTGGCTGTGGTGATACAGAGAGATTATTAAACTAATTAATTTAATTTTCTGTTTCTGGCATGAGTTTTTCTGTGCATTGTCTCTATATGTGATCGTTTCCTTACAAGTTGTGGTTCTGGAGTCAGATAATACTGCAAAACAACCACCTGGGTTTCTTTGACTCTCCTTAAAAAAAAAAAAAATGAAAAGAAAAACCTTCATAATTGTGCAGAAAAAAATAAAAAAATGCCCCAAATAATACTTTAAAAAGAAACATTTTTCTGTTGCCTAGTTTCTCATTTTTGGAAGGAGTGACCTAATTAGGATTTTTTTTTTCCAATTTCTTGGTAATAATATAGACAATATAATCTGGGGCTGCTTTGGAAGCCAGTTCTCTGCTACCGTAGTCAGCATTAATCCAGATGCATGAAATTCCTAGTGTGTAACATTGCCCTTTTAATGTTCAATTGGAAGTGTAAATTACCCTTTAAACTCACTGGGGCAGGAAGAACTTATAAAGTGGAGTATCCAGTTGCCAGCAGGTTTACAGACACAAAATCATTCAATGAACTTGCAAAAAGTAGCTGAAAATGAAAAAAGCGCATATTAGGTTTAAGCCTTGGTGTGCTCTGTGGTGCCATTTGACTAGAACAGAAGTCAAGTAGTAGGATTCAGCGTTTTTCTTTACTTTTTTTTTAAAGAGCTCTTTCCTCTAGAAGTTAAATCCAAGTTCTGTTAGATAAGCTCAAGCTTAGTATCAAAGCACCATGAATAAGGCATTCTTATCAGCTATGTTAGAATTCCAGTGTAGTTATGGTGAGTAGAAACTGGTGTTAGAATAAATCCTTCATAATTCTAATTGTAGACTTAAACTTTTAGGTGATTTGCCTTTCCTCATAGGCTAATTTTGAAAAATATTTGACATATGCAAAAGATTTTTTTAAGGAAAACTAAGGTTGTAGAATAAGGTAGTCCCAGATTAGGATAATCTATAGTCTCTATTTCCTGGGCAGCCTCAACTGTGAAGGGGATGCTGTCTGAACTAGCTGTTCAGCATGGCGTGGCTGGCTGCTGTACTCCTGTGCTACAAATATGACATATATCTCTACAAACAGAAGAGTTTGGTGTATTGTGTGTGTTTTCACTGTGAAAAGTTTCAGGCCTAATGACTGTGTGAAGTGGATGAAGACATAAGAAATTAATTATGTTCCCAGGGCTCTTTCAAAAGAGCATATGGGGAAATCCTTGACTGTGTATGAAGTTAAAACTCTCAGGTGCAAAACAGTGTGTTCAGTGACTGCTTTTCTCAGAATCCAGCTTTACTGCTCCTGTCTTGCAATACTGGAAACTGGAAGAAAATTATAATTTAGAAAGTTAGGATTGAATAGGCCACGGGAGCTGGCAAAATTGTTACCTACAACAACCAGGTCAGAGCAAGTGAACAAATTTCCTTGACCGAGGCAAAGTTTTAGCTCAGGCAGAAGTTAGCCCAATTATTTCAAGTATTGGATAAAACCATAAATAAGGCTATGGATGTTGAAAAACTTCTGAAAATGTTTTTCTTGATTCGTTAATTTAAGTTCTGAGGAGGATAAGAGAAAGAGGCAGCTGGTGAAGCAAAACCTTCACTGGCCGTCATGCAGAGAAGTCCACAAAAAACCCATGCAGAGGACAGTGGTTGTGGTTTATCTACAGGTTTTGTGTGCTGCTTTTTTTCTCCTGTGGAGCTCAGGATAGGCAACTGTGTAGGAGTCCTCTGTCAGGAAAATGGCAGACAGACCTGAAATCTGTGTTTTGCACCCTCTGCCCTGTTTGCGTGTCTAGACTTAGTTCAGGTATGGTTTTCCATTTCTTTAGTGTTCTGTAGACTGTAGGCGAAATGCAGATAAAGGCAAATTCATAACTGCTTTTGAATTGGGTGGGCATGCTCACTCTTGGGTTATTTCCTTGCTGTTTATCTGCTCTTGCATTTCTGATAAATCAGTTGTTTATTTCAGTAGAAGCATCTTGCTAATCTGATAGTTTATGAACTTTCTTATATAGCCATCAATGGACCAACAGAAGGTGAATATGCATCATAACTTAAAAATCTACTGCCATGTTATTACGTTAGAGAAATTAAAAGTAATATGAATAAAAGTTATCTTCTGCAGATAATTAGTGCATAAAATATCAATAGGCAAAATACCTGAAAATAAGCACTGTTACCAAGGGCAATAATACTGCTAAGAAGAGACATTAGTAGTGTGTGTCAAAAAGACATTTTAATTTCAGATGTCTTTTAGGAAGCATCAGTATGTTGTTATTCTTTTGTCTACCCTACTGGTGAAACGAGCTTTTGTAGTTCCATACAGAAGCAAAGAAGAACACAGTTATTCAAGAACAGTAGGGTAGGAACAGAGCAATTAAGGCTGAATGCAATTCTAAGCTATTGACTGTATAAAATATACTGTCCATACACCTTAGTTCTAATGGTAATCTACTTTCTGAATCCATTCAGATGGGCAGTCTGTTTCTCCTTCCTTAATGGGTCTTACGAAAAATAAATGTTCCTTTCAGTTTCTGCTTTTTAGTGTGCATTATGTACCTTTAATTTTCAGTTAAATTCCTTTTTATTTAGCTGTTTTGAAAGATGAGCTATAAAGATTTATAAAATGTAATTATAGAGATATTTAATTGCTGTATAAATAAATGCTTTTGAACATAGAGGCAAGAATTCTCCATGGTGTCATTTGGTTGTGTGTGTTAACTCTAAAATTCTTTTTCTGCTGAGTAAGTGTAACTGGCTTGGAAGTGCAAGCAGTACAAACTTAGCGTATCGTTAGAGATTGTTATAAATCAGTCAATGACTTTTAGCAAAGTTTGTAACCTTAGTTTTCTTTAGTATTGCTCTAGTCACATTGTTAATCCCGTGTCAATGATTCAAAATGTTTCACAGCAGCATGGTGAAATTTAGAAATGCTAAGTTATAAAATAAAGGGTGTGAATGAGAAGAATAATTACTTGTATCAGCAGAGAAGGTGACCTGTTTGAATGCTTTCATAAAGGTTTAAAAGCCTTATGAATTACAGTTGCCAGGACAGGGCTGTGCTTTTTGAAGAGTTACCATGTATTAATTACTAACATTCCATACATGAAAGATTTAGGAAAGTCTAAAACCTGATGCATTCTGTCTCTCAGCTGATTTTTCTGTACTGTTTGATCTGTTTTTCTGTGGTCTTTGATTTGGCAAAGATAAGTGTGTGTGTGTACAAACACAACATCATTTAATTACAACTCAGAGTAAATGGTGAATGTGTGCATGTACATAAACATACACATGCTGTCCTCAGTATCATTTAATTACCACCCAGAGCAAACAATCTTTCTGTTTTCTGTATCCTGGGGCACAAAAGGAATGTTTTCTTCTCTCTCTCTCTCTCTCTTTTTTTTTTTTTAGGGGCGGTAGGCTAAGTATTTCTCTGAAAGATGTAATTTTGTATCTGACTACTGAATAGGACACAGAAACATAGTAAAGTGTCTGAAAATTAGAAATATGTTACGCTTTCTCAACATTTAAATACTTTGTATTGTATGAGATTGTTCTGTGTGACTCCCTCGCATCTTGCTGATATATTTGACATTTACATATACTGCATGATCATTAAAAATTTGATCTGGCCTAGATACTATACAAATATAGAGCATATTTATTCTTTGCATGTGGACATATATTTTCATATATGTGTACCTAGATTTCTGGTTTTTTTTCTTTGTTCTCATATTTTTCTTACAAAGGTATTAACAGAAAGAATATATATCTAGCTCTTATGACTCGAAATGTTTGGACCATTCAGGTGGGTAAAGACAGCTCGGTCAGTTTACCAGTAAATAGATGTTTAAAGTAGAGAGCTAAAAATAAGATTAGAAAGTGATCACTAATTGTCATCCTGTTGGTTGGCTCAGCAAGAGACTACTGAGACAGAAATAATATTTATGCTGTGCCTGGGTACCACTGTAATAAAAATGAATAATGACTGAGCTGCTTTCTTATCCTTGGAAGTGGTCCTTCCATTTCTGGGTTGGAGGCACATTTGTCTAACAACTTCCCTCTGGGGTATACCTCTTCTGTAAGTAAGTAATAGACTTCAAGCTGCATAACCTTTTATCCTTGCTGAAGTATTAATTATTTTCAACATTCCAAACTATGCACAAAGGAGTCAAAGTACAAATGTGAATTGTTGAGAGAGGAGACTGTAAGAGAAGACCTTAGAAGTCACTATTTGAAGCAAACTTACTGTGATTTTGGTTATTTTCCTGTCTCTTTCTGAACTATTTCCTTGGCCTGTGCTTTTTTTGTATGCCTAGGTGAGAGCTTAGAGGCAGTTTTTGTTGATGGCATCAAAGACAGAGAATCAATCGCCCACATTTTCCCAGAGAAAGCTGCAAAGTCTTACTATTTTGCCCTTTCAGTACTATCACCGTTTAGGAACAGGAGTACTTAAAAATGAAAGTCCTTTGCCTTGTTTATCCCTGCTGAAGTTTTGTTTTCAGTTTGGAGAAGGTGAACACACCTGAGTCCTGAAAGATACCTCTTAGCTATGCCTGCCGGTGTAAGTACCAACTAGTGGCAGTGCTCTTACGTTAATGGTATGGGCACCTGTTTTGTAAGGATCTTAACTGATTTTGCCCAGCTGTGAGGAGCACACTTGCATTCTGCACTGATCCAAAATCACTGTGAATTATTCCTGAGCTAAAGTTGGTAGATTTTGTTTGCTTTCATATTCTTAGTGGGCGAAACAAATATTTTGTAAGAAACAAAACCAGAATTGAACTGACACAGCAATTGTAGAATCATTGGCAAAACAAGTGTATAATGCTTTGCTTTTCAGCCTAAAATATTTGCCAGCTCAATTAAAACTAAATGTTTTCCAGATTTTTGTAGAATAAAGTGAATTTTGAAATGAAAACTTGACATTATAAAAATATTTTAGCACGAAACATTAAATTATCCAAAAAGAAATATCTCACTTTGATTTTAAAATGAGATGTTTTATATTCTGAAACTTTTCATAGAACCATAGAATCATTTTGGTTGGAAAAGATCTTTGAGATCATCGAGTCCACAGTTTTGTGCTCACATTTTTTCCAGCTTAGCTTCTCGGTCAAACATTACTTCAAATAATAATTGGTTTTAGTCATGACCTCTTTCTCCTACTCCTGCACTCCCCAGCTATCCCCAAGATACAATTTTTCCTGCAGCTTGCTGGCTGTATTATTAACCATCCCATTGACTTCTGCAAATGTTCTTCTGCTAAATGAATGTCATTTGGAGAAATGACATGCTCTTTACTGAAGTTTTCAGTCGACTGCAGCTTGACTGACTTCTCGGGAAAACTCGGTCCATTTACTTCCAGAATGACTGCATGATAAGTGATGTGGACAACCTCTTCCCTCAGCACTCAAAGTAGGAAAGTCTGAGATGTTTGTATTTGTTTATTCATATCCTAATTCTCAAAATGGACTAAAAATCTAAAGCATGTGTTATTTTTAGGCTCATCAAGAAAAGCACACATACATAATTCAGAATAGAGTAGAACCATGCGCTATGGCAATGGCTTTCATCTAAAATAAATGTAGCTCTTTCTTCATGCAGGGCGTTTCCCACCATCTGATTATTACAGTAGCTGTATGTGCTATTATAGATGTGTATAATAAAAGCAACATTTGCGCTTTTATCTGGTAAGTAGTCTAAAAGCTTTTTTGTTTGTTTTGCTGTAGTTGTTAGAAATTCTGCTGTTGCAGACTTGGATTAAAATTGTTTAACTTTGGAAGAAATCCTTAATGAAGAGTAAATGAAATTAAATTTCAGGCAGGGAGATATCAGTGTGAAGGAGGAGAAAAGGGGCAATGCGAAGCTCTTCATCATAGCTCATGTACAGTAGTGGCTATGTTGCTCAGTGGCATTTCCTGTCATTTGCTCTGAAGACTTCTGTGTATCTGTTAATCATCATTCCTAGTTCTAAATTCAAAGTCTCTCTGCTTTGATCTCCTAGCTCTCCCGCAGCCCTGCCTAACATAGCTGTTAGGCAGGCTTTTCACAGGCCAAATATTATTTGTCAAAAAATCCAGAGAAAATGTCTGCTCACAAATTCCTTATTTGCATATTCATCTGGGCATGTTCCTGGCTCAGACTTGGCTTTTCTTTCCTTTCCTTCTATTAAAATCTTCTGCTGAGCAATGAGCTCATCACAGCACTTTTCCTCTCTCCATTTCTTCTGGAGAAGAATCACCTGTGTAAATCACTGAAATGGCATTGCTGATTGCCACAGTCTTGTAATATAGCTGGAACTCTAACAATGATTCATCTTTGAATCTGCTCAAGGTCTCCAAAAATGAAAGAAAGGAGAAACAGTTTGAATTATATACAGAACGTTCTGCTGTGAATTCTCAACACTACTTGAAGTCCACTAACTAGTAGATGACCAATATCATCTATTGGGGTTTTTTATCCAAGTATTCAATTAACTTTGTTTCCCAGTGATGCACAGGAAAAATAAAACCAGTTTTGCTGGTATGTTCAGACCCTGCAGGTATGTTTTACCAATATCCAAAAGAAAAAGGATTTTTTTGCAAATTTGAACTCTTGCAAGAAGAACAGCAAGGGATTAATGACTTACCTAGAAGACTGAATTAGAACTTTCTCCAGTACATGTTTTCTAAACACCTCTAAGGCTAATAGAGAGGAGGAACAAATACCAGCTCGCTCCATCAGATGATTCACAATATGTTATGGTAAAATGCCTGTATGATTACCTCTGTGTTGGAAGGTAATAACAAAATAAGAGAATGGAGCAACTGAATTGCCACAAGGGCAGTGTAGCGAGGATTGTGTAATTTCCACAGGCCCAATAGTCAAACAGTGAAAATGGTAGCTGTCAGAAAAAATTACTGACACAACTGTGTGGTGGGTAGTGTCTGCTGAAACGACAGTTGTGTTAGCTCTAGTAAATGCTAATACACTTCTAGTTTCATAGGCATTTGAAATAACCCTCTAATGTGCCACATGTTTGGAAGTAAGTCATCTCCAAAACAAAACACCTACGAGGCAGATTTAAAGACCTAAATTTCTCCTAAGAGTTACAACCAACGTCCTTTACTTATTCTCCAAAAGTTTTTAAAAAATGGAAATGTATTCCCCCATATTCCTCTGCCTACTGACTGAAAAGAATCCAAACTTCCAGTGCCAATAAAGTAAAGAGGGGGGGAACTGGATCTGAGGCAAACAAAAATGTTTTGGTGAAATAGGATTAGTTCTTAAATCTCAAAAAAGCTTGTGGAGTCATGCAAAACAGAAATGAGAGGTTTAGCCTGCATAGAAACAGAATCACATGAGTGCAATATCATTCAGACTTTCACTCATGTGACGTTTGGTTGTTGTTGGAGACAAATCTTTGAGAAAAGTAGTACAGTAGTTTTTATAGATAAGGAGCTCAATTTCCTTGGCCTTTTGCAGTACATGAAATACAATTATTGCAAGGGGGATGAAATGCAAATATGGCAAATACTCTTCTAATTTGGCTGTATGTGTGTTTTCTTTAAACAGTGAGTTCTTATTTTTTTATTTAGGGGAATGTGTTTGGATTTGTGGGCTGTAACACCAGGTGCACTAAAGTTTCACAAGTAGTTACAGAGAATGACAAGGCATGGAGAAAATTGTTAAGACCTGTCATAGCAAAGATGCAGTTAAAAAAGTCTGATCCCGGGGTCAGTGGCTTGAAAGAATGAGATTTGTCTGTGTGTATATAGGAACTGAACAGTCCCTTTCTTCATTTTCTTGCAGACCTCTTTGAATGGTTGTCCACATCCACAGTGTGCATTGAAGGTTAGAGTCTTTGTGGCCATCAGCACCTGCGGAGTGCTTTGTGTTTATTATACTTTGCACAAGAAAGCATGAAGGATATAGTATGTTTCCTGGGGTTCAGTTCCTCTCAGTTGCTTCAGTCTCCAAATGAGTGCTGTTTGCATTTGGACTGCAGGAATGTTTTGTGTTAGCAGGTGGCCTGTTAGTTTTCTAAGTGTTTTTAAAAACCTGAGGCTTGCCTGGAATAAAGTTGACTGCTTCAGCTCATTCTAAGGAGGCATAAAAAAATTAACATTGTTTCCTGGGGTAATGCTGCATCTCCAAATTCCTCAACACAAGACAGAAATTGTCAGTCATGTTGGAACTAGACTAGAAAATGCATTCAAATATGGTAGAAGTCTGAGGGAGTTGAAGCAGCAAATGCCCCACGAGAAGGAAAAAGCTCCTTCAGAAAGAAAATTCTGCTGGTGCTGCCTGTCCTGCCTCTTCCTGAGGCTTGTGGCAGTTCTTGAAGGCCACTCGCATTATGTACAGGATCAAAGATCAGATAAAATATGGGGTCTCGGTTGCAGAGGTCAGAACAAGCATTTTGTTCCCTTAGCACTTACTTCTTTGCACTTGAACTTTTCCCAACATAACCTGGCCATCTGCACTGCATGTGTAGCGTTTGTGTGCTGTGACTCATCCACCTCTTCAGCACCATTTTGAAAAGATCCCTTTACATGAATTGATCGCAGCACATCGAGGTCTTTCAGATGTGGTAGTTCGAAGTATGTTCTGCAGTGCATACGCATCACTTCTTCAGTCTCCTGTCTGTCATTTAGAGAGAGCTGAGCTATGGTAGGTACATTTCACTCTTTTTATGATCTTGGTTCAAAGTGTGAGTGACTAAAAAGTGTTCTGGTCAAAACATGTCTCAAATTGGGTTCATAAGACGCAGGAAAAATGTGGGAGTAATGAAAAAATGAAGTAAGGACCATTTGAAACTCATTTTAAATTCCCACATCAACATCGCCATTGAGAAAAGGATGTTTATAAGTTGCTGTGCGTGTGTTTTGTAATTAAAATTTGCTTTCATGGTATTAGTATATAGGAAACTATCCTTCTTGGCAACACTTCTTCAATTCAGGAAAAAAGGAAACCTCCCTAAATCACACTGTCCAATAAGTGAAATTATGTATTAACCCCAAGATGAAAAATGGTAATAATTCCCAGCACTGGATGCATCCTAGGTACTCTTCCATAAGAATCTGTCATCCTTCTGGCAAGTGGAAAGATAAGTCATACCTTTCCTTTCCTTCACCCAATAGGTTGTACTTGGCTTTTCAGTCCACTTTGATTTGACTTAAGTCCACATTACAAAAAAACACTCCCTGTGTGCCTTCTCCTGCACCCGAATACAATTTTCACTTGCACTACCAAGGAGTCAACATGGATACTTTTTACCCACAGTAATTAATGTGAAGGTATTTTGATGGGAATGTGATTTTTTTTTTTCCTAGTGCATTGTACCATGTTCTCCTATACTATGTGAAGCTCCTGTGCATAGTTTCTTGTAGTTTTCTAGTTATTGTTAATAATCTCTGTTGCCTTGGTTTTGTCTTTGGTGCTAAGGTAACAACCTGGCCTATAGGTGACAGCAGGTAATGTCTTCTGAAACATACCCTCAGCAGGTTTTCTACCAGAGATAATGAAAGTTGACTGTCTTCTCTTCTGAAACCCAAGGTAGCTTCTTGGCGATTATTGAATGTAGTCCAGGGAATAGACTTATCATTATCTGATAGCTTGTATTTCACTGAGAGAATCTTTGTCAAATCTACTTTTTAGGAGAGATTTTTGTTTCTCTTTTCCAGCAGAAATAAAATACAAAATAGATTGAATACGAAGTGGATTGAGTCAGTATGCTTGAAGGGAAAAAATCTGTTTTCTCTGGTTAATAATTCTTACAGAAAAGTCAGCTTAAAGGAAATGAGAGTTGCATTGTTAAATTAATGTTTTATTTAAATGAAGTAATGCCACCAGCTATAAAAGACTTGGTGAAGCTGCCCTGAACATTTTTCTCTTTGGGTAGACATGACAGACTTCTAAAGGCTGGAAAGGTTTATGTGCATTGATAACACAGTACTGACCTCAGGCTAAGCGCCATCAGCTTTGAGTTAGTAACATTTATTTAGATGGGTTTCACATGATTGATGTGAAACTTTTTCATACCTTACGAATATTGAAGCTTTTCCTACTCTTCCTACAAAGAACAAATTGGACCTTAAACTCTTTTATCCAGAACTTCCAGTCAAAGTGCCTTTTTTTTGACTTCCTTTTTTGTAGTGAAGTAGCATCTTATTGTAAGCATGAGCTACCCAATCTTGCCAACTCTGGAGACCAGCTCTGTCTCAGGATTCCTCCCTCCCAACACAGGCTGTGGGGTGGTATACAGGGCAGTGCCCCCAGTATTTTCAGCTCATTTTGGGCTGTGCATGTATGCTGAAGGAGAAGGCGCTCCAGGACATGTCTGTCCCAGTCCCTGATCTTTTCCCTTCCTTCTCTGCCTGCCTTGCCTGCACCAGCAGCTGCAGGTGGATGCTGAACTTCCCAGGGACACAGGTGGAGGCGTTTGGCTGTGCAGCAGAGTTCAAGCCTCAACATTCACTTCCTCACTGCTGGGGAGGGAAGGCATGAATCAAAATACATTTAATCTGGTTCTCAGACTGGCAGCAGGATGATGCTGTGTGCTCAACTGACCCTATTATATGAAAGCAGAGAATGCTAAAAAAAGAAAGAAAATAAAAAGGAACAGTAATTAAGACATTGAAATTAACAGGTTTTTTACTCAGCAAATAAAAATGAAGTTTGGCCAGCAATATGAGCAGAGGGGAAGAAAGCTGCAGGCAGAAATTAAAAAAATGAAGTTGCGTGTACATCTCTGAAATCGCTGCCACAGTGGCCTGGAAGCAGGGGATGCTCTCTGGTATGTCCTTTCAGAGAGGAAACAGGATACAGTTAGATAGCAACGAATGTTTTCAGCCCTGTGCAGATGTCAGCCAGGGCTCGGAAAGCCTGGAGGAACCAGGTGCCGACGCAGAGTATCCGTCTCTGTTAAAGATTTGCCTATAGTTCCCCAGAATAGTAGTGTTAGTCATTTTAGCCTAGTGAGGAGAAACTAACCCACTGAGCTGTTGAGGCCTATCAGATAAGTAATTGGATAGAAAGCACATGGAAAAATAAATTTCTAAATGCAGTACAAAACCATTGAGATAGCATTAGTCAGGACATGTATTTAACGGCTGGAGCTCACTTCACCAATACATGAACAAGCAGTTATTACCAGTTGTTTGTAGCTGGGTGCTGAGGCAAGGAAGGATTATGAAAAATCAAAATGGTCCACAATTATTCAAATCAAAATAGTGAAAGAAGATTTTATTTCAGTGAATGGTCTAGAGCAGGGAATGAGGCTTGTTGGTTTGTAGTTATTAGTGATTTAAATGAATCACAATGGACTTGAATTGGGTCAGAATTTCACCCAGATGGCTTTTCCCTCTCCTGTTTGTTCCCCTGTTTCTCCAGTGGTTCTCATCAAGGGCTGGTGTTAGAAAGGTACTGATGCCCCGCTAGGTAGGCTGTAACCAGGTCTGTTGTAAACCTACGTGCTGTGGCTACAAGAGCCTGTGTGCTGAGTTTACCAGAGTATCACAATGAAAAGAGACTAGAATTTGTAGGCAAATAGTGGGCATTTCAAAAGAACTTGCAAAATGTTGAGTAGTTTGAATATTCTGATTCCAAACTGCGAAGAGGACAAGAGAAGAGTGTGCCGAAGGTGCCATCTTCTATTTCCCGAGGGAATGGGAAGACCAACGGTGAGGAGGTGGGCCCAGTGAAAGTGTCACAAATCTTGAGACTTTATCTTTTTCTGTTCTTGTTTTGGTCTAGTCTTTGCTGTTTGTGTCTAGCTCTCCCATCCTCACCCTGTTTAGAGAATCTTTTATGGGGCTTTCATTGTCTTTCTCCAGCACTTTATGTTGTAATTTCAACCAGTTCACACAGTGTATTCAGCATGCTTCCAGTCAGTGAATTTCAGGATTTCAGCTAAGGTGAATAGTTGCTCTTACAGAATGCTAGTTGACAACATCAATGCTTGAGAATCATTGTTTAAAATAAGATTTAGGCTCAGATATTTCTACTGGGCATACATAATGAGGAAGCTTTAGCTTGTTTTTTTAAAAAAGTAAATTTTATTTTGGGTGGTTATTGATTTCTCAGACCTCCAGTCTAGGACCCTTGCAGGTATTCTCTTTATTTATTTAAAAATTACAATTTAAATAGATACTATAGGTGACAGAGGAGGTATGTTGTTATTTTACAGTGTCTTAGTGCATTGTTGTAAACCAGTTTAATCAAATATTTGCTTGAAACCCCTAAAATAGCACATTATATTTCACTTTTGGTGTAAATGGGTATACTTTCAGACTTATGAGTAAGTCGTTCATCATAAATTAGCCCACACTTCACAATGACAACTTGAAATCGTCTCTTGGTGTCATTTCTGGAAAGCAGGATTAATACTTCAGGAGTCTTGCTTGCAATGAGCAAGAATAGAGACAGAAATACAAATAAAAGCCTTTTTCCCTCTTGCCTCCTTCCCTCTCCTCTTACATAGCTTTTTTTCCCCACTCACCGTGTGGCAGCCTAAAGGACGCATGGGACTTCAGCATATGCTTGCACTGTTGCTGCCTTACCATCCTTTGAGAAAAGTTGATCTTGCTGTGGGGATTATTACTTTTATAAGAAAAGGCTGGTTTTGAATTACTTTTATACTGAAAAGTGATTTCAGTGAATATATTACTTTAATGTCTCAGTTTACTATAGAATACCCTTAAAAACTTTGTCAAAAGCACACTTAATTTTCTGACTAAACATCTGTGTGCTAGTTACAACAGCCTTTTCTGGGACATACTGGTATTTCTAGCTGCAAAACCTGATAGTTCTAAAATCTTAATGAGTCTTGAAATCTATTTCATGGAACTGTGACTAGACACATGCATGGGCAAAGCTTCCCTTTAGAGGGGTTACATCACCTCCTGCTTTTTCTTTTGCTGATGATATGCTTTAAATGATTTTTCTATTCACTGTGGTGGACTTCAGTGTTTGCGTGAAACCTGATAGTAATAGCTTTATGGTAACTGCAATGGCTGAAGGTTAAAGAGAAGCAGGATTTGTTAGGAGAGGGAATATATTTTATCAAAGCAGTTGATACCACTGTAATTTGTAAATTTTAAAGTGTTGTGTGTGAGTGGGAAGGCAGAACTAAGTAGAGCATATGGTTGGCCTTAAAAAAAAAAAAAAAGCAGAGCAAAATTTAACTCTGTTGAGTGTAGTCTGAAGCACTTGCTTAGAATATTTTTTTCTTGTAGGAGTGGGTAGGGTAAGAAAGAGGATTAAAAACTCATTTGTCTAACTGAAATATCTTTAAATGCTTCTTATTATTTTTAACTTTTAGCTATTATCTATCTTTTTTAAGTTTCTATTTTGGACAAAAAAAATCTAGTTATGTTGCCTTTTGCTTCTCTTAGAATTCAAGACAGATAGAAAGTGGCAGCTAAATGTTAAAGTGGATGTTAAAAAGGATCGACGTACCTTTTGCGTGAGCTTCCAGTTCTTTGGTACTGGACTTATACACGTGACTAGTCAGAATTTTTGTTGAAGTTTGTGAATTTTTGCGGCTAGTGATTAAGTACCAATTTTGCAGACTTAATGTGTAATGAGAGATTTTTTCCCCCCACTTTTCTTGCCAACATGGGAAATTCTAATGCTGCTATATATCAAGACACTGAATTTTCTACTTTATCAGGATATTTTTATGGTGCCTGTAGAAGCTATAGTATGAGCAGGAGAGAGTGGACAAGCATGTTTACACATATACTAAATACTCCCTAGGCTAGAAATGGTATTTAGCTCTTTCTGTGAATAGTTAATGCAATATTGTTATATTTGCATGTTAGTACTTTTATCAGCCGTCGCTGCTTGTCTTTCAGTGGACATAAACCAAAACGTATTTGAAGAGCTAAAACATCTGTCTTCAGCACCACTGATTGTTTATACAGTCACCAAACCATCTGTAAATCGAATTTGTTGCCAACATGGGAGGTTGATGTCTGTGCAGTTGTTAGTACAAAATACTCATCGGTGGTAGTTATGCCCAGGGAGTGAGATAACAGCATAACAAGTTATATTATGGCATATATCAAAGAAGTTTTTTTACGTTCACGTGCACAGAACCATGTCACCAGACTTGTTTTCATAATTAAGATTGACAGCTACCCTGGACATTCTTCCTCTAACTAGAGATGTGATGTATTCAGCTGTCACTCTTCCTCATGCTTAGGAATTGGTATTGTTGTTGCCTGTAATGCTGCCGCTTGCTCTCTGGTGGGAGTGCTGGGCTAGCTCTGCTTCTTTGCCATTAGCCTCTCCTGCCTGAGCTAGCACCCAAAAACATGTCAGTGCATGTCTAGGCAGATGTAACCTTATCCTGCTCATGCTGAAGCAGGATGGAAAGCAGTGCATCACCGAAAGAGAGCCGAGAATATTAGGTCTATACTGAACTATGTAGTTGTGCAGGTTTGTGTTCTAGCACAGGCAGTATAAACACTCATTTGAATATGAATTGTTATTTAGAGATGCTCAAAGTTGTTTGAAAACTTACTGCTTTACAGCAAAAAAACCCCTCAGTGAGTGTCTGGTGCCACCCAACCAAGTGCTTATATTGATTTAGTCACTTAAAAATGTCTTTTTTGTTTCCATCTTTTCTGTTGGCTTGTTCAGAGACTAAAGGCATCCTCTTTCTGCAGTGGGAAACTAATAACTAAAACTTGCACCTTCTTTTGGTTTGAGGTTTCAGGGAATTGGATGTCTTATTCAAACAGTCGTTCAAAATCCCTGTGAGCGGTATTCCAGTCTTGGCATTTCTCTGCTAACCATCGCTTGCCAATGGCAAAATGAGTATCTGCCGTGCTGTTGCACTCCTGGCAATGTATGGTTGTTGGGTGAATATTTTCATTCCTTTAACCTTTGAATAGGAAATATGAGCTTCAGGTGCTTAAACAGTTTGTCCCTGAGCTTTAGCAGCTAGATGTTTTGGATTGTTAAACTCTTCTTCAGCCAAGTATCCTCTTTATATATATATATACACATATAAAGTGTGTGTATATGTAGATGTGTGTGTACGAGTACTGATATGTATCTCTCACTCCCCCTCTCCACTTCGGGGCGTTTTCTCAAGTGCATGCTGTTAGAAGCCCTTAGGTTGTGGCAGGGCCCTCACAAGGGGAGGGGGCGAACACTTCTGTCCTCCTTCGCCTTACCTTCAGTTCTGAATTATCTTCTACTGCAGGTTGCATTCAAACTTCAAATATTGTGTTCACATCTATTTAAGATAACAGTAATAGCTAACCCCCCCCTGTTATTTCTAAAAAGGGCTTTAAAGATCTAGGACAAAAGACTGGATGCTAAACGTCCCTTTCTGCAGAGAATTCACTCGGTGGCCGATAACGCGATCTGCTCAGGGTAAATGAAGGTAAGATGGCCAGGCGCTCTCAGCAGCCTCCAACACTGTTAATTGGGGAGATTTTTTTTTTAAATGCTGCTTGGACTCCAGCACTTCCCAGATGCGGTTCTTCTCAGGTTTGCAGCAGCCGCGGCCTTTACTGCTCACATCTGGGTGGCTGCGTTGGACTCGACAGCGTTTGATTTATTGATGCAGAGCAAACGGCCAGTGTTGCTGGGGCTGTGCTGCTGGTGGGGTCCGAGGGGATCAGGGGGCCCCGGGGTGCTCGGCCCCGGCGGCAGCCCCGCTCGCTGCCCGCTCCGTGATGGCGGCAGCTGCTCGCCGTGAGGGCATCGGCCCGCTGCCTCCCGTGAGGGCTCACGGCTGGAGTCCGGACCCCGCCGCTCCCCGTGGGCGACCCGAGGCTGCGGCGGGGCGCCACCCGTGTGCGGGGCGCCACCCGTGTGCGGGCGCAGGCAGCGGCCGGCCCCACGTTGTCACTGCAGCCGTCAGTACCTGTGTGGGGCCCGCAGCCGCCGCGGGGAGCGCCCGGCCGGGCCTGGCCCGGCGCGGCCGCCAGGGGGCGCCGGCCCCGCGGGCGGGACTGAGGCGGCGCTGGCGGCGGGCGCGGCCCCGGAGCCGCCCCGCGGTGCGGGGACGTGTCGGACCCGAGGCCGTTAAACCCCCGGCAGGGACCCGCGCGGTTATTGCGTTCGGTACGCGTATACATGGATGCGCAGCGCTGGTTTGCCCGCTGCAGCCGGCGTGCGGGCTTTTCCTCGCCTGCCGGCTGGGCGCGGCCGCGGTGCGGAGCCGCTGCAGAGCCGGTCCCGCACCCCCGGCCGGGGGGGGCGTGGGGGGGCTGCGGGAGGGGGTTTGGCTGCCTGGGCAGAGGGAAGGCTGCGAAAGGGAGCAGGGATCAAAGCAGGCATTTCAGGGTCCCTCCTGCCCTGCTCCTAAGTCTTCCTGGCAGATCTCAATAGTGTATTGTGTCGGTAATCTCCAGGCTCCCAGATACCCTGTTTCATGGCAGTACTAAAGCACTTGGTGCTGAGCAAAGAGCTGCTTACTCTTCCTTTTTTTTTCTTTTAGAACGCAACCCCCAGAACGCTGTACCCACTTAAACTCAAAGTCTGCGCTGCTCTGTGTTGCCATTTCTTTAGCACCATATGGAAGGAGGAAATTTGACCTTTCTGATTGTTATATAGTCTCCTTGAAGCGATACAAGTAACTTGAGTAAAGACGCAAGGTTTCTTTTCTGTAATCTCTGTTTTCTAGCATAAAACTACAAGTGGAAGCAGCTGATGATATTAAATCCAATTACAGCTTAATAGCTTTATGGAATTTTCTTTGAATTTCTTAAAATATTATGCATTCAAGACACATACTGAGAGGAGGTGATGGCAGTGTAACACCTGTACCCTTCGTATTGTTATTCCTGTCATCAAACTTAAAGCAAACATTTTAAACATATATTTATTTTTCAATAAGTGATAAGGGTACATCACTATATTATTCATCCCTAACTAAAATGGGGGAAAAGTAACCACAACTAATGTTCTGACTTTTAAAATCTAAAAAACCTACTATTTTTCAGAAATCTGTAATACTGAAACCAAGGATCTGGCTGAGATAAAATAGTGAAAGTGTTTTTTACGGCGAGGGAGATAAGAATGTATTAGTGCTCAGCTTGGTCTGTTTCTGTAACCACTGCTGCTGTCCTGTCTGGAAACATCAGGCTCTGTGCTACACATAGTTTTTGCCATCCATTTCTGGTGACCTGATTGTACATTGATGAGCATGAACAGTTTTTATGATCTGAGCATCTTCCTGTTATATCCAGCATTAAAATTCCTGTAGTGGGTTTACTCTGTGTAAACAAACAGGTGGATGTCCAGGGAAAGGATTTTTTTTTTTTAAGTTGCAGACAGAGCTAAAGAAACAGCTTTTAGCTTTTGGATACACACTGCAGTCCAAAATTTGGAAAGTTCATCTGAGGTTTCTGTGAGCTCTGTCCAGAGCGCTTTTTAGAGGAGGCTAGTCAGAATCTCGCTAGCTCTGGGAAGCATCTGAAACTGGGCATCCAAAGCACATACGCATATCCTGGCCTGTTTCAGAATTAGAATATGACTGTTCTTTCCAGTTTAGCTGTGATGCATCTGCTTGGCATAGTTACATTGCTCCCTCGTTATGTGACAATTAATAGTTTTGTTGATGTTTATATACATATGTTAATATTTTCCTCAATATTGTCAACCCCATATGCATATTGCTGAAATGAAATTTCATACCATTTAGCATTTTTAATGTGACATAAATATAGCTGTTTAAGTTTAGGCACACTCTTTCGTTTGCACCAGTACAGCTTCTGGTTTCACCGAAGGCTCTATCAGTAAAAATAAAATGGGAAGCTGTCCCCAAAAATGTGAGTTACATAACAGGTAGGAATCCTCTTTGGCTATAAAATATTTATTCACTATTATGTAAAAAAATGGAAGAGCTTGGAGGTGGAGAAAGAAAAAGAAGAAAAAAAAAAGTAGTATAAGATTTGAGTGGGAAACTGAACCAGATAAAATCTGAGAAAGTTAAGCCTGGTGATGGTGCAAACAGTCTATTTAAGGTTTCCCTCATGATTTCATCATTAATTCTCAAAGTTTCCAGGCTAAGGAGAGAAAACAAGTATACTGGTTCTGAGCCTTCTGATGCACAGGTCTCTCATATTTTCAGACTTCAAGTACAGTAAGAAATGTCTTTTATCTCCATCATAAAGCTTTTGTCACATCATCTGAAGATCTAGTGATGTGGGTTTTTTTCCCAGGGAAGTGACTGGAAGTTCCCTGCCCTCCATGTCACCATCCACCTGCCTGGCCTTGGGACTATCAGAGGCACTTGGTGACGTTTGAATACCTGGAGAAGAGTGCCTTCTCCCATGCCAATTAACCCTTCCAAAAAACCATGATGTATGCTGTAAAGTAGACGTCTTTAAAGCTGTGGTTATGAAGTGAAAGTTTTTCAGCCTGTGATGGAAGGCACACTGCTGTCCGCTTTGTGTGACGGGACCAAGGCTTTCCTGATGGCTGTCTTGTTTCCTGGATGCCTCAGAGGAGGAAGTACCTCCTAAGTTTGCTTTCTCTCGGAAGACTTTGTACCTGGGTGTCCCAGTGAATGTGCCTAGGTTTCTCTGTGTCGTGTAGACAGTGGAAGAAGATTGGCTTCAGTATTTGCAAAGCAGGCATTGCAACTTTTGGTGTTCTGTTGTTTTTTTCAAATGAGCGGTTCATGCTGTTTTTCTCCAGTTTTAAAGCCTCAATGCTTTTATGGACTCTTTAATTGAAATCTATAGTGTAGGGAGAGGAAAAGCCTGTGGGGTGGTTTTGTTATTATTTTTCCTTAATAGTCACATCTACTCCTGCAAGAATTATAGTGGGAAGTATGCGTAATATATGTACCACCTGTTAGTTTTCTAAATGATTGTTTTCAAATATTTGGCCAGGAAAGTAGGGATGAACTCAACTGGATAGTATTCCTTTGTTTGAATTAATATGTGAGCAAAGGATTCTCACTGGGGAAAAGCTATGATTCTTTTACCTTGCTGTCAAAGCACACGATGACGAAAATGAAATGAACTTGTCACAAGCAAAGTTTGGTGAGGACTCATCTGCGTGCAGAATAATTCCTGTAAGCGTGACATCTTCATTTAAAGATGCTTCTGACACTGCACAGAGAATTTATCATGCAAATGAGATCCTCATTAGGAAGTAATATTTTTAGAATACTTAAAGCAAAAGGAAGCATGTTCTTCTAAAGGCTTTCTATACACACAGAACAGTTTTATAAAAAGGAAGATCAGGCTGGACATGGTAGTATTAATGTGAGACAAATGTTTTCCCAGATCATCTCATTAGGAAATCTAAATTTGGAGTTTCCACATGATCCACCTTTCACAAAATGTTATGCTTGAAAGGCCTGGGTTTTAATGTCTAAAACTTAACCTTCCTAGGCAAGATAACAAGGGGCTGTTGCTTTGCTGCAGTGCACCACCGGATATCCTCCCTAATAATTTTGTCAAAGAAGAAACGCGGCTGTTTTACCTGCTTTTGAGTAGGGTGAAACAGAGGAACTCAGTTACAATGTAACATACATATAGTTGAGACCACAGCAGTATTTCTTGGAGGGGGAAGTGGTAACACTGACACTGTGTATAATATTTAAGCCTCCAGTCTTAAAAGCACGTGATGACATTAGGCATCTGTGCTGCTGAAATGGGTATGTGTGTCTCGGTGGGTCGGACGGGGAATGTGTGCTGCTGAACGGGCCCGGAGGGGGGAAGCCGGCTTCTGGGCTGCGGTGAAGGGGGGCAGTTCTTGCCACCCTGATTTTGCAGTCTCGCGGGCTAAGTAGTGGGCTCTGAACAAGGCACCCCCAGCCTCCTACCCCTCTGCTGCACTTACGTGGGAGGGTGTGGAGCTCCATGCAGCCCAAACACCCTCTCCTGATTCTCTGAAGAGGGGTGTTGGGCTGGTGGGGATCAGCCACAGATTCTTTGCTGGCTTTATGCTTGCCTGAAAGGTTGGTTTGGTTGAGTGGGGCTTTGCATTTATCTTAATTGTGTTTCTCTTTGTCTTGTTTTGTAATGTAGGTAATTTCTAGTCAGTTCCAGAAGCAGAGGAAGTTTTCTGTGTGTCAGCAGGAGGAACTTTGACATTGCTGATGATAGAAAAATACATGGTCTCCATGCAGTCCCCTGTGGTGTGAGAGGCAGAAGAGCAGAAGGTGATAAGAGTTTGCTCAGTGAACTATCCTACCTTACTGCAAGAACTAGAGAAGTCCTTTGCTTTGTATAGTGCTCAAGCAGCGTTAAGGACAGAAATAGTTAAGGTAGATAGGAAAGGTGGTGGTAGAAATTAGGAATTCAGGTCACTAGATGGTAGGTGTGGCAAAGAGCAAACTAATTAGTACTCACATCAATACCTTTGCTACTCTCGCTCCCTTGTTGATAAGACCCAATAGGTATTGTTGAGGAGAAACAATTTGTGTGAACTTCTAAAGCTGTGAAGAGGAGCAACTGATTAACATTAATGTTTAGGGTTGGTGTCAGTCTTCTGTGGAACTGATAAAGTTTCAGGAACAGAGATTGCTGGTATCTGTCAGCCTGACTATTGAAGCAATGAAGTGTGTGAGCCTTCTGCTCTGTGTGCTTAGAAAATGTGTAATTGATTAATGTGGACACTTCTGCAGTGAAGTAATCAGAACTTTTGTTACCTTAGGTGAGTTTAGGTTCTATTGTTCAGGTACTTGGGGAGTTACCTGGAAGGCTTTTGAGGCAAAACAGTTCCTGGCCAGAATGTATTGTACCAGTTCCACTATTCATCTATATCTGTGTTGAGATGCAGTACGTTTATTTTCTCTTAATATAGATTCTCCAATTATTGAAGATTTGTAAGTCATTGGTTTTTACTGTAGTCATCTAAAAAAAGCCAACTGTGAAACTTCTAGCTTAAATAATGTAATAGTTTCTTAATACTTTTATATTCAGTTTTGTAAGGTTTTAGGTTTGCTATAATATATAATTTAAAAGATGAGTTTCAGTTTTGAGTGTGTACTTTTACTAAGCAAAGCAACACTTCTTACAGCTACTTAGATGGCAAGGAAACAAATGCAGTTACTGTTCAAGAGCGTGACGTTCACTTTGAAATATGCTGTGGAATCTGTTGTCCTTTTACAAATTGCGCTCCCTCTGTTCGTCTGAGGAGGACTGCTAATGTTAAAGGCTGCATATTGCACTTTGGCGAACCTCTGCAGGCAGGAAAGGAAACATGAAGTAGACTGGAGGATCTGGGAAGAGAATTGCATGAAATAGGCTTTGTGCTGTAGATCGAATTGTTTTCACCTGGTGTGTTTTTTGGTTTGTTCAGGGAAATGGAACTTACCTACATGCTTTGAATAACCACAGTTTTTCAAGGAAATACCAGGTTCCATCATTAAATTCCCCCCTCAACTTAAAAACAAAACCAAACCAAACCAGAAAAAACAACACCAGAAAACCCAAAGCCAACAGCCCCAACCCCAAATAACAACAAACCAGCTGCCTCCCCAAACAAAAAAATAAGCCCAACCAATGCCATGCTCCCTGAATCTGACTAACTCCAGGCAAAATGAAGTAATAGTGGTTGCAGCTGGTGGCAAATAGAAATTTTATCATCATGTTAACTTTTCTAGTGGAGGAAAATACTGGACAGCGTTTCTTATAGGGCCCATTCCTCATTGCTGAGTTAGGTATACATATAATATAAAATGTATTTGAGAATCCACAGGTAAAGAGCATACATGTGAATGGAGTAGCAATGCACATTTAGTCAAACAAAGGCATTAACAGAAAGCTGTATTCTTGTTGAGGATAGGAAAATGGGAGATGGGAACAGAAATGGGATGTAAAGGATAGATAGAAACCTTAATAATAAAGGAAAAAAGATAGGCAGGCAGGTATTTGTGTATGTCTGTGAGAAAGAATACATCTCAATGTGGCGCTATAAGACCACGCACTACCTGAGTGCTGCTGTAGATCCTCAGAATGGTTAATGAATTCTTTACTAAAAAAGTTAGTGACTTTTGCAGTGGCCAAGCTTGTGTCTTTGAGAACGTGATGGAAGAGATACAGAACAGTTGGGACCATAGGTGCTGCATTCCAGGCTATATTCCAGCTGGCAGGCTTCTGACGCTGACATTTTACCTACCTGCAGTGTTGACAAAGATAATTGCAGCATTTCTGAAGAAAAAAACCCCAGTCCTATGGCAGTCAGCACAAGGGGGATTCCTTCCTGAGGCACCCTAGTGCAGGTGGGCACCTGTTTTCGTGTGAGGCAGAGCTTGTCTCGTATAGCTTGGTGTCCCCTTGGGTCTATTTCGTTCCTGCAGGGAGCAGCAGGAATGGAGTGGATTATTGAATGTGCTGCAGAGAGCATAACAATTCTGCTGTACAGGATTTCCAAGGCATCCTTATTCCTCTTGCTTGTGGTCTAGGACATGAGGACCTGCTAGAATGTGTGCTGATGTCACCACTGTTATTTTAAATTAGTATCTTATGTTCAAGGCTCTGGTCACAGCCTGGCAGATTCTGCAAGCACTAGCAGAAAGCTGCCTCCAGAAATTGTATGCCTGTAGCTTGGATGCCTTGGAGAGTGTGCCACTGTGTGGATTTACTGTTCAGATTCAGCTCCTGCGATTGATTTTCCTGAAAGGGTAAACCCAAAAGCATACTGTTATCAAAGAAAAATTAAGAATGAATATGATTCTTCAGTAAGGTGCTGTTTCTGTGAGAGTAATCAAATGTTCTAAGACGCAGATGACTCAAATCTGGTAGCATTTCTGTAGAGCTTGTCTGAAGGCATGAACGGTGGCTGTCCATATAGAAGTGTATTAATAACAGGGATCTTATCCTTCCAGTTACGATACTGATGGGGCCAAACCTGCTTCACTTAAGTGCAGCAGCAGGGTGCATGACTGGGCATGTAAAAATACAAACTGATTTGGGACAGAATAATTTCTTCAAGGTCAATGACTACCTTGGGGTTCAGGCTTAGTTCCATACTGCTTGCTTTGTGACGTTGTACTTGGTTGATGCAGTATTCAGAACAAACAGCTTTTTAAACTGTGAAGCAGAAGTGACATGATGAATTTTGTTATGCAAGCACCTAACAGAGCAATAAGTACACGAGAAAGGCATCCTTTTGTCATCAACTTTTTTTTTAGGGGTAAGAAGTGTGCTGTTGGATACAACTGATCAACTAATTCAATAACGTGTGCAGCAGACTTCCATGTATGGGATATTTAATAAAAGGTTAGTGATTACTTTCATTAATTCATTTAATAAGGTAATTTTAGTGATTTTTTTCCAAATTTAATTATTCAAATAATATCTTAATCATGCTGTAATTAATCATGATCACAAACTCTAGTCTGTAAACAATACAGATGCACATACTTTTAATACCACAAAAATTTGTCCTGGATACGCTAGCATTTACAGTTGTCTTTGTACTTGCTGCTTAATGAGTGACATAAAGTATAAACCATTTTGACCAAGGACACTCAGGTGTATTCGATGAGAATTTAAACTTTCCCATAGCTGTTCATTCTTCGAATTCTGTTACCAAAACTAATCTGGGAAGCTGTATTTTTTTTATATCAGGACAGATTTCCCATGACCCTGACTATAAATAAAACAAGATTATTATTTCTGCAGGCTGATTCTTTTAATACTCTGAGTAGTTTTCATGGATGCTTTCTTAAAATTAAAACAAACAGAAAAAAAATAATTCTGCCAGTTTCTTTCTCTATTTTCACCCATTCGTTGTCTTTCTGTTAACTAAATCTTAGCCCTCCAACTAAGGCTGTGCTGACACAGGATAGTGTTTTGGTTTTGATTGTTTGCTCTTTGGAAAAATTGATGGTAAATAAAGAGGAAGGTTAAGAACTTACAAAGTCATAAGTTAAGATGTATGCAACCACTTTGCATTTGCATTCAAAATCCAAGGTTGTCTACATCCTGTATGTAACTTCTTAATTTCTGTTTCTCAGAAAGTGAAAAAGCTGAACTGTGGCCCTTGTATTCATGACTGGACACTCTGCTAAGTTGGCCACAGTTAAATTTGGACAAGGTTAAATGCAGGTAAAATACAGTCTTAGGGACATATATTTTATGTAATTTGTTTTTGATGTCTTTTCAGTTAAAAGGTTAGATTCTTATTTCCAGCAAGATACTGGAAAATGAAGGAACTTTCTGGACTTGCTTAGAAATGATTTATACTTATCATTTGTTAGTCTGTAGATATAAACCTACAAGATAGATCTGTATGAGGTGTCTTTCTCTTCCTGATGGCTTTCAGGGGAAGGAAAAAGATCTTGTCCTCTGAATGTACCAATTCCTTAACGGAAAAAGCTAACACGGTGCGATTAGGATATTGCGTAGACTCATAAGTAATACAAATTCTTTAATGAAAAACTAAAATTGGAGAATATTTGCCATAGCAATATTATTTTACGGATGCTGTGATCCCCTTGAGCAAAGTTGGTCTTCAAAGGTAAATAAGGCAGCCAAGTGGGGGGGATTTGATGACAATTTGCAAAATCTGGTGACCTTGCTTGAAAGCTTTGAGCTGAAGATATTAAAAGCAAAAGTTTTGGATAGTCTGAGAAAGATTCATTGTTATGGATCAAGATAAACAAGACCTGAAGCATGTTGGAAGGGAAAGTAAGTGGCATATGCATTTGGAAAAGAGTTCCAAAACGAAGTAGTTTGAGAATGGGGTTTGTGCTGTCTAAACAGATGTTATTTCTGTAGGCTAAGCAAAACATAGATGTAATGTGAGATGAATAAATGTGCATGTTCTACTTGTGCACACTACAGCTGGGGGTGAGTGCAGGATGGGGTCCAAAAGTGTCATTCTCCCTCAGCGGCTCACTGACTAGGGCAAAGGTGTTAGTACTGGACCTTTGCTGATCTGTCAACAGAAGTTGAGACCCTTGTGTTGTGTGGGAGCCGAAGAAATTACTTCTGCATGTGAGGTCAGCCCCTCTGGTTGCAGGTAACCGTGTACAGTTTTCTGGCTGTAGAAATGTGTACGCAATGTCTGTTCCGTACCTTGTCGGGTACCAACACTTCTTGACACCTTGTCTGAAACTTAAGGTCTGTAGCAGATAACCAAAAATCTGTAGCTGCAGTGATTTACTGGAAGAAAGGGGGAAGGACTGAGGGCTTTGTTTGTCCTTGGTGCCTTCCAAGCTAGGACATGCAGTTACAATCCCGCTCCATTAGCATGGAGATTGTGCATGCTGCTATGGAATAGGGCAGAGGAAGTGGCCGTGTAGCCCTTGACCATCTGCCCTGGTGTGACAGGTTGGCCCCAGCTGGGAGCAAAGTGCTTGCATGGCTTCTTGCTCGCTCCTTCCCCCCAGTGGGGTGGGGGAGAAAATAGGAAGAACAGGAGTCAGCAATCTCCTGGATTAAAACAGAAAGAGGGAGACAAATTCTGGGCAAAATGCACTGAACTCAGGGAACCTACGTTTTAAATGGCTGATTACCGGTTGGGAAACAAAGATGGCCAGCATTGAAATACTTCAGGAAAACCCCTCTCCTCCCCTTTGCCAGGCTCTGCTTCACCACAGACACCTCTCCCCTTCCGTTGTTGTCGCTGCGGGTTTCACTCCCTTGAGCGATGCCAGGGGTGGGTTGGGGGGGTGGCAGGTTTTTTCTGCTTCTCCGTTGTCACTCTTCCACTGCTCTTTCCTCCTTAATAATTTTCTTAGCTCTGATGACCACCCACAGACTGTAGTCCCTTCAGGCACATCACCAGCTCCACCATGGCGGTGGTGTTCCTTTCTCTGGCATTTACTGCTGTTTCTCAAACGTGCTCTCCCTGAGGTGTCGCAAGCTCCTCTGATGGGTTCGGGGGCACCATGGGCTCCCCGTTGGCTCAGCTCTGGCCACAGCTGGCCTGTTGTGGGACCTGCTGTGACTGGCACAGGGCAGTCCCAGACTCTTCCCACAGTGCCCCCAACCCCCTGCAGTCCCCTTGCTACCAAACCTGGGAATTTACACCCAATATACCTGGAAGAAGAAAACTTCCTGACTCCAGACGTGGTGCTGGCTTGTCCCCAAGTCTGCCTGCAAGGCTGCTGAGCGATGATGTGTGAAGGCAGGGCGCTGTGAGACTGTCCTCTGGCAAGTAAGCAAGTGGCTTCTTAAGTTGATTGCAGCTTCTGGTGATGTCTTTTGCTTGGCACCAGTGATATAATTCGTCCAACCTGAAGGCTAAGCGTTATATTCTAGCAAGGTCAGTAAGTCACAGCTATTACTTGAGGAAGGCACCCTATTTGCATTGTACTGCTCTGCTGGAGAAATTAATTGTGAAACTGCCAGCAGCTCCCTTTGCAAATACTTCTTTGCAGAGGTTGGGCATATGGAAGGGATAGAATTAATTTAACTAGGATCTTGGTTCCTGCTTGGCAACATCTGCAACAAGATGTTGCAGGAGGATGAGGAAGCAACTATATGGTTGGGATCTGTTTATTTACAGCAGTAAACCCTGGAGATGGGAAATGGGCCAGCCTAGAGCAAACAAGAATAGTACCCAGTGGTTCTTCATAGCCTGCACTAACACAAGAACCAGCAAGTAGTTTGCTTTCTGTCCCCCACCCCTGCTAGCCTGTTATGCCCAAGTAGCTATGAAGGTGAAGAGCTAAAGGATTCCTTCTTCTCCCACAGCTCCCTCAGCGTGGCTGGTGGGATGCAGCCAGAGCAGCCGTTCCTGCTGGCTGTTGTCCTTGCTGTCTTCCTTGCAACGTGTTGTGATGCCGGCAGGTCAAGGAGAGCTGCTGGAGGCCTGTCCCTTCCCTTAGCCTGGTCCTGGGGCTGCAAAAAGTACTAGAAGTAGCCGTGAGGCAGGTGCTGCAGCCTGCAGAGCAAAACGCACCCATTTCAAAGCCGGGGAAGAAAAGTTTCAGTGTGAGAAGCACAAGTTTTCTACAGACCACAATTTGGACATCCTTGTCATGTACTAATGAGCTGTTTGGGCTTTATGTTTGCTGGCAAAACATATTTCTTGTTGGTTTCCTAGTCTAATCTGCTTAGTTTGTGTTTGATCGCACTAATTGCTTTCAACTCGCATCATTTGTCAGTCATTCTGCGGCAGGTGCATAGTCAGTGGGATCTGGGAGGTAAGAGCATGTGGGAGAGTGACGCTCCTCTGTTTGGCTTTGCCATTTCTTTTTAGCTCTTCTTGTTAAAATTAGAGGGAGGAAATTCTTTTGAAATTTGTTCCTTTTCACAAGGTTTGTGTTGCTAGGTGGTCACTGGAAATATTTTCAACTCTACATTTGAAGGAATAATTGTAACTATTAATAATTGTTGAAGGAATAATTGTAACTATTTTTAGCTTTATTAAACTGATTCCTTCCTTCACTCTCCCCTCTTCTGGAATGAGTCAAGTAGCGTTTCAAAGCATTTTTTTTTTTGTCACTTATTTAAGGTACTATAAATATTCCTATGCTTTCCGGTTATATTCTTGTGCTTGGACTTAAAGCTAGAACTGCTCCGCTAATGAAGACTGTGGGACAAATACCTCATTGTTTTGGACACATTAGGTTACGAAGACCAAGGCAATTACACCATATCTCCAGTGTCTTAATCCATAGAAAATGCTGTTTCCTGTATTTCACTAAAATTCTGAGGCTTGGAAGGGAAGCCCAGTGTGAAGGGAGAGGTGTCAGTGGCACAAAGCCACTTTCTTCTCTCCTGCTTTCCTCAGAACCTCAAAGCTGTTGTAGAAGGACTGCACCAGTGGGAGGGGTACCCTCCTTGCCCCACCGTTGGGAGATGGCTCTTCTCGGAGCCACTGGGCGTGATACGTGGTGAATACAGCTTTGCACCGCTGCCGTGTCGGGGCTCTGCCTGCTGAGAACGGCAGATCCGTCAGTGAGGGCTGGCAGCGCTTCCGACGCTGTGATCCCAGCACAATAATGCAGTAGGAATCATCGCAGAGATTAAAGGTTTTCTCTTAAAAAAGAAAGGGCTGTAAGAAGAGGAGCAAGAAAAAGAGGAAACTTAGAAGTAGTCAGGGCATAATGAAAAGTTTGATTTGTTACCTTGGGACAGACAGTATGATTACTGTGTGGAGATATGAAGCACAAAAGGAAAGAATTTAGAAAGTTCTATTGTCGAAGTTTAGATAAATTTGACCAAGTATGTTCTGGTGCCTGCTTGGATAAGATTTTCTGTGTGTGAACATAAATGCTTGTATTTCAAGGTCAGACAGTTTGAGGTGCTACAGTCTTACAGGTTCTAAAGGAAAATAACCTGCAGCAAAACTGTATGTGACCTCAGATATAAACACAAAGTAAAATAATCCCCAAGACCTATAGACTTAATTTAGAACACATAAGATTTCTCAAGGAGCATTTTTCTGTTTTGCTAAAATGATAGTGCATATTGCTTGTGCCTTTTAATGTTTAAGAGGATTGATAGATTTATTTTTGTAACAATTATTCTCCTTTATTATTCTGAGACTTGGTTGAGTTCCAGTTTTACGGCTGTCAGTGTTTTTTTTTTTAATTTGTTAATAGGTCACAGGTACATGAGAGACTTCTCACTAGGTTTGATTTTGATTCACCAGATTATTTTTTAATCGTATTTTCTGGGACGTTCACTTGTAACAAAGATAGTAACAAATAACGAGTTAATGGAAATAAAACGTTTTGTGTTTCAGTTATGTCACCTCTTTTCTATCATATTGATTGCTTTGTTTTATCTGTTCATTAAATTAGCTTTTCTCCAAAAGAGAATAATTCAGTGTAATTATAAAACACAATTTTCTCATGAAAATACACATCTTGTTAAATATTAATATATAGGATCTTATGGAAACTCTGTAAGCAGTGTATTCTAGCAATATTTTTTTCTTAAGCAATTTTTCCACTAGTAAAATTTTTCTCACACTATTTTTCTGATTTGTCTGTTCATTTCCATCTATTACAACTATGTTCATTTGAAAAAAAAAAATTATTAAAACTTTATAACAGAAGCTGATTTTGGCCATTAACTTGCTTTTTTTAGTGATCTGTTTTCTAATGTAGTTTGTTTTCCTTTGCCCTTAGGCTAGAGAATTAATTTTGTTATGATGGGGTGAGGAGTCATTTGCTTAGGCTGTCGTTCTGTCGAAGGAGGTTATGCAGCAATGAAAGATGTCAGTTTTGAGCAAGAGGAAAATAAAAAATTGTGTTGTATCTCAGAGCATCTTCCTTATAAAGCTTTGTAATACGATATTAAAAACTGGGAGTTTGAGGTGAGTCCCTGGCTTTAATGGAAGAAACCACCATGCTTTGGTGAAGGGAACGGGGAGACTTGTGGTGTCTTGTGACTATTCAATAATGTTGACACATGGCCACGTGATCAGGGATAATAAAATGTCTCTCTCCAAAAGGCAGCGATTTTTATAGGTAAAACATGCAGTGACATGCGTGATGCTTTCTGCTTTGTCCTGTGTTGCTGATCAAGTGCTTGTGTTCTGCGTTGCATCATTAACTCCTTCATTTCATTTTAGTGCCAATAAAAACAAATTTTCTTTCGATGACGCTTGTCCTTGTGGACAAATAGTAATTCTGATGTTTCTACAATAGGAACTAACACCAAGACCTGGTGCACACAATAGTTCTTCTTTTGCTATGTTACAGTAGACTTAGGGTTTTCTTTTTTTTTGTTGTTGTTGTTGTTTTTGTTGTTGTTATAAATCACAAATGTAGGCTTACATTAGTTCGTAGTTCTTTTATGATGTTCCCTTTTCATTGAGATTCTTGATTTTATCTGCGATTTTCTGAGTGAGCCTTTTTTACAAATAATTTCATCATAGTTTTTTCTATTTAATCTTGGTGTTTAAAAATAGAGAATTTTTAGGCCTCATTAAAGCTTCTGACTCCATGAAAGTTTAACAGATGTGATACTTGAGAGGCTCTGTAGTGGGCAGCGATCATTTATCAGGCAATACTTTTTAAGACCTGCATTATTATTCAGTAATTAAAAATTCACAGGAGTGAAAAGATATCTTTGTAAATATTTTATTCTCTCTTCTTTTTGTTGTTGTTTTTTTCCTACAAGAATTTGTAAGACTAATACCTTTTATGTAAGACTGCTAGCAACTCTGGGTTAATTTTCAGTGGACAATAGTTTTGACGAGGTGGGCAGTTGGAGGAGAGTATTTAAGGAAATGTCTTGACGTGTTGCATTGTTTCACAGAGCACACGTCGTCTTTTTTTGAGAATGAGGAAAGAAAGGAATACTGCTAGAAATGTGCATATTTTTCTTGTGGTATTTGTTGAGATACTCGGAAAGCTTTAGCATTGAGTGGAGTTAGGAACCGCTCAAACAAAATGCATAACATTGACATAAAATATAATTGCTAAACATACTGGGAACTCTTTTTTTGAGATGTAAATGGATGAAGTCTTTGAATTGTTTGCCTAATTTTCACTACTTTATTACTTCTGTTTCTACCACAGAATGTTGAATATGCTTGGTTTTTTGGACATTTTGAGTAAATATCTTCATATTTTGCTCATGTTCCACTGCTAAGTTTTTCATATTCTGTGTGTATTGTTAAAAAAGCTCTTTTAACACAGATTCTTTTGGGAGGGTAAAGGTAGTGTATGCAGTTTTGTGTTCAGTAAGTATTTAGCCATAGTGTTGTCAATGAAAGAAAATGCCAGTCAGCTGTTGTTTGACGACCTAGAATTCCAAATCACAAGCCAGTAAATTTCCAGCTGGTTTACACTTAGTGTGTTGTGTCATCGGAGAAGTTGGATCATCTTTCTTGTTTACAGTTTTGCTAGTTCCAGCTTTATCTTCATCATTGTATTCCTTGTTGCTTCATTGATTTTAATACTGGGTTAAGTCTGTTTAGGACAGTACCAAATTCTGAACTGAATTCTCCTCTACTTGGAGATTAAAAAATAATACTTGTTTAAAAAAAATTTTTTGGATGTCACTGGGAGATTCTACTAAATAAAAGCCTCTTAGTCATGCAACCGAATGTAACACCATATGCAAATGTAAGACACTATATATATGTATCTATATTGAAATAAACTTGCTTTTAAATTGGCAGAGAACATCAATCTATAGAATTCCCCTTGCTTTGGAAAGCTTATGTCAATTCTTTTGTTTCTTCAGTGAGAGTTGACTGTATCTTGATAACTAGTTTTAGGGGAAAATTAAAGCTAGCTGAAACAAATATTGGGGGCCTGAAAAAAGGTGTGTGTTGGTTTCCCCTCCCTTAGTTTTTACTGTTTGAGGAGCTTTCCTTCTGCTTACAGCCTTCTAATTCAGTTTTGCATTCTGCTGTTGTCTTTCTACTGTTCAAGAGTCTTCAGATTTCTTCCCAGGTGATGATTTCTAAATTAGAGCTATGTAAGTTTTTGACTGACTCACAATAATCACTATTGTAGTACACAACTCAAAAGTTTTTATTTTCTTACTTGTGTCCTAGATTTTGACAGTCATCTGTTTTTACTATTTCATGTAGAAAATCACTTCTTCAAGTGCTCCTGTAGAAAGGAACATACGTATAGGAACTTTGTAGAAGCATACATGAAGTGTAGCAACTATGGCAAGAGACAGTGGTTTAAAAACTTTCTGCATAAGGCTCATTTGTAAAAACATTGAGAACAGAAGAGAATTCATGTGAACGGAAAGGAGAGGAGGAGTAGACGTGTATGTTAGATCGATAGCTACACCATCTCATCCCTTGTTAGAATTACTTTTTTTTATAACGCGTAGTATAGGTGAAAAAACAATTGTGGGTGACTAATGCTCTGCGAGCTGTTAATAACAAATGGTATTTTCAGCAATGTATTAGTCGGGAGTAGTGAGACAGGGCAGAGTTTATAGTCATGGAACCTTATACAAAAATTCTGGTAAAGTTTTAGGGATGGTCTTTTAGATTACTTCTCTTCCCCTAGAAAAAAAATAATCTCTTGTGTCAGTGGAGCAGCATATGAAAGAATTGATTTGGTTATCTTCTCAGAGAGGAGAGCTTGTTGTATTGACCATGTATATATTTCAGCTGAACTATTTATTTAAGCAGTTTTCTTCATGGAATCATCACGTTTTAGTAGTAGTACGTTTTGGGGATGGTAACTGATACTTAAGATACATGAATGCTTATTTCTTTGTTCCTAAGTGTGTGTGTATAAATAGTTAAAGGAGACTTAAAGAAAGACACAGTTGATTAATGCATGCTTAAATGAGGGTCCTGTGTTCTAGAGAATGTCACATTTGTAGTTATCTCTCTGGCCTGTTGAATGGCGATACTTGTAGATGAACCTGAGGAAAGTTTTTATGTTAGAGTTCTTTTTGGTCTGGGGTTTTTTTGTTTGTTTTGTTTTGGAAAGTAGCATTCTAGTTTGCAGAGCAGCTCTGAGAGAAGCACTCTAAGTGGCAGGTCAGTGAAAATTTCTTTCATGAGTTCCACTTCTGCTCTGGTCCATTATTTCACCATATACTTAGTGGTTAAAGTAGCATGTAGGTGTTAGCTCTCCATTTCTGAAAATGAATGTTACCACAATAAATTTTCTGAACGTACTTGCTTTGTTCACCTAAAGATTCCAGATGGTAAGAGGTTGTCTGAATGTCTTTTTTGATATTCAAAGCGGATTTTCTTTTCCTTGGATCAGAATGATGAAAACCCAAGTGTTTGTTTTTTCCCTTAAAATTTAGGTCTGTGGAGGTTGGATCCTTGATATTCTGGACTTCTGCCTCAGATGGAATAGCAAGGCACTATTTCAAGGATACTGAGGAGAATGTGTGATACTCATAAAGCTGTTGTTGGGTAAAGGAGGAAAATTATTTTAGAAAGCTGATGAGGCAAACTAGTAGAAATTAAGTTGGCATACCTCATGTAGAGAAAACCTGGTCAATCAGGAGAGAAAATGGAGAAAGCGCCTTTAAAAAAAATTACGACAATGAATTTGCTTGTTTAGATGCAATATCTGTGTTGTCAAATACTAGATGTTTTTATTTACAGGAGATCTTTTATCCTTGAGTAAATGAGCGGCAGAAGAATGGAAAATAAAATTGAAATGTTTATAATGCTTGTGTGAATTTTGGCCTGGTATTTCTTTCCCTGTTAAACCCTCAAAGACTTCTAATAAACAACTTTAATGGTACCAGTAGTGTAGGGATTTTTTAATTGAGAGGATTTTTTTAACCGCTTTTGTTGGATCTACCTCAGCCAAAAAAGCCAATGCTAGCTATTTTATGGGATTGTTTTTTGCAACTGCGTATGCTGACAGAATAAATGTTCAGGAGGCAATGCAATTTATTATATATGTGTATATATATATATATATAGGCAAATTACCCAGACATATAAACTCAAATAATGAAAATTTTCTTTGAGTTAACTACTTCTTGGTAAAATCTAGTTGCTGTGGGATGTGGGTATGCTCTGTAGGAAGGACTTCTTATTAGACCTTTTTATCGGTGAACCTAGAAAGCAGTGTTTGCTCTGACAGTGGATTTGTGTCTGTATGAAAGATGTACTGAATTGTTCTCATTGTGCTTCTGTTCCTCTGAACCTATTCATGTTTCACATAATAAAAAAGGCATTGTGAGAGTCAAACACTTTCATGCCAACATAACAATATTTGAAGAAGATAATCAAAGCTGTTTGTTCTGCTTTCACTTTGTCTGCAATTCAGGTCTTCATTATGAAGCAAGATGGTGTCTGAAATATTGCCTGTAAAAGAGGTAAAAAAAATAAAAAGCCAGAATAGATCTGGGACTAAAGCACCAGTAGAATTGATTTTGACTAGCTGGAATATTCTTGGATGTGCAGTGTATTCCCTGCGTGTTCATGGACTGTTGTGTGCTATTGCTAACCTCCTAGAGACTATGGCTGTCATCTTTGGAAGAGAAACATACTGAAACCTTGACATGTGAATACGTCTTTTCATATATATATCTATATAATGTACATATATATATGAAAATTTTGTTTTACTTGGACTTAGACTTCATAGATAAGCTAAGATCTTTATTTTTCTAATTTTAGCATTTTTATGTAAAATAATGGTACCTCTGCTTTGTCTGTAGACCCAGGATTGTTACTTAGCCAGTGCTATAATAATGACTGGTGAAACCTTCTGCACAACAGGACCAGAAAAGTTGTTTATATGGCAAAAATTGTAGAAGTGACAGTGAAATACTAAGCAACAGCCTTTGCTGACAATACAAATGCTTCTGGCATGTTCTTGGGGTTTTGGGGATAATTTTTTTTGGTGTGTGTTTGTTTTTTGTCGTTGTTGGTCCTTCAGCCTTTTGTTTAGCTTTCAAAATAGTGGGTCCTATGATAAAGAAAGATATTAATAAAAAATGGCCAGACCATTTGCATGAACAACTTGAATGTTGTCTTCAGTTCTGATGGGCTATGGAAAGATATATATAGAGAGGGGTGGGTTAGGTTTTTATTTGGTTGGTTGGTTTTTTTTTGTTTTGGGTTTTTTTTTGGTTTTTTTTTGTTTTTTTTTGTTCTGTTTTGTTTTCTTTTTTTCCCACACTTAATATGGTATTTTTTTCCATAAAATTTAATATGGTATAAGAGCTTTCATAATAAGAAGTACTTGTAGCCCCTAACACTTTGAATAAAATTGTATTGAAGTTGTTTTGGCTTTTTATACTTGAGTTGAAAGAGAGTGTCTTACTAGCTGTACATTAGTAGGGATTATTTTGTGATGAGGAAAAACAAAGAACCAACAAAAAACCCCAGAGCAAAGAGCCTAGTACCCGGATGTAACCTGCCTTTGGAGCACGGTGCTTTGCACTTCCTGAATCTCTGTTTGGAAGGAATAATGACAATGATAATGGTATCAAATTACTGATTGATTGTTTTTTAAATTTATTTTTCTAAGTCAAGGCTTACTTATTCTCGGAAATCAGAAATATATGTTTTTACCACTGACTTTTTACAGAAATGCCCTAAGTGATCCAATATGTTAACCATAGCCTGAAAAAGCAGCTAAAGACATGCTTAACATTAGCTTGTCTCATATAATTAAATGCTTTTTTGGCTTATAGCCAAACTGCTCGCCATGGCGTAGAACTGACCTTTTGCATGGCACAAATATATGAATATTTTGTGATCATTTGTATTGAGTATATTTTTATGCTAACAGTCTTCTAATGCTCCTGTCTTTTGGGGGATTTTGTGGAAGATTATAGTAGATCTCTGGAAAGCTAGGCAAATAATATATGATGCCTTAGTAAATACCAGTTAATATTTGTGTTAACACCTGTTACATTCATTTTGATTTCTAAACTCCAACTAGCTTGGAAAAGGAATGTCTCAATAATTGCAGGTGGAATTTAATTCTTAAACTTCACGTTGCATGAGGTGGGTGCTCACATGTAAATGGCTAAAGGCCACAAAATAGTCTGGCTTTATAGGCTAAGAGTATTGGTCACTTCAGAAAAAAAATACCTGTTATAGGAACATTTTAAGACTTCTTATGGTAATTATTTTGATCCAAGCTATAACAGTGCTTTAGTGAAATAAAACTGGAGGGATGGGGTGGGATTTCTTTTTTTGATGCAAATGCTTCCTAAAAGAATCAGACTTGTTGTAGCATCTAGGTGAGACATTAGGCAGTGTAAAAGCATTGGAGAGTCAAAGGGGATTTGATGGTACTGGAGTATCTGTTGGACAGTAACCGAAGGCCATATGCTGTTATTCCTCAGTGTGGTAATAAATTTCAACCTAGTGTTTCTTTTTTTTTTTTTTTTTTTAATATTTAATAGTTGTTTCAGATTTCAGAAAAGTAAGTGGCAGTTTAAGCATATTCTTTAAGATATTCCATGTGTCTATTGAAAAGCCTGACGTGGCAGGTGAAAAAGGGAAAATACGTATTAGAGGGTGGTAATGATTTTGTTACTGTGAAAATAACTGTGTGTTTTGCCACTAATTTTCCTGAATTCATCACTTAGAGTCTTTAACTACAATATTTAATGCTTCCATTTTTTGTGTTTTCATTACAGTCATAATGTATCAAAAAAATTTAGTTTGATGCAGAATTTTTACCTGAGGAGAGTTTCGCATCGGTTGTTCAGTCTTTTGAGAGAGTTTAGCTTTTTCATAGCATGTGTATTAAAAACTTCCTACAAAAAGGCAACAGGGCACGCGGTGAGGTGTCTGCTCTCCCCCGCCCCCGCCACGTACGCTGCATGGGGGAGTGCTTGCCGCAGCAACTGAGCTTCCACGGCTTTCGTCTGCCGTGCTGTGCATGTCCTGGTGTGTGTGTGTGCATGTCCTGGGACAGTATGGTGGGTATGGAAAAGAAGAACGGAATCGAAAAACTACTAATTAGTTTGCGTTTTAGTTCTTAGTGAATACAGTAACTGGGATTTAAACAGTAGTTGTTTGAATGGAATATTTACTTACTTTATTAGGAGATGAATGATTATTTGAACTGTGGCTCTATGCTTTAAAGTTTCATAAAGCACTTAATGATTTCTGATACAGCCATTCAATCAAGGTGATTTAAATGGTTGAAATGGTATGTTTTTCAATGATTCTATTTAGACTGCTTTCAGCTGAGAACATATAACGTTGATGAATGTGTAACTTGGATTATATCTTTTTTTTTCCAGATTTTAAGATGACAGTTAATACATCTTCGTTTTTATTATGTGATCAGTATTTGATTAGTGTTCTTGAAATAGCAGGCTCACTGACTATCAGATCAGTCGCTCTGATGGGCACTTGATAACACCTTTGGGTTTAGAGTGCCTTTGAGCCTTTTGCAGCATGCAGCAGTGCCGATGCCTAGTGTATTTAATATGTCTGTGAGTCCAGCCAATCTTTTTGACCTTAGCTCCGTGTGAAATGGCAATGTGCTGCAGCAGTGCCACAGCAGTTGTGTTGCAGTGGTGTAAATCATGCACTGAAGCCTGGACTGCGAGCGAACTGTATGTAGGAAGGGGAAGGAAGGACCAGAGATGTGAGGTAAAACCATGTGTTTGTCTGTCCTGAGGATGAAGTGGGGAATAAAAATTGTATGCTATATTGCATACTGCCTGGTCTGAGCACACTGCAAACAGGAGGAACTATATGAGTATAGTTTGAAATTCCTTTCCAGAACTCATGCTTATATAGGTCAGAAATACATTTTCTCCCTAGCCCCAAATTAACCAATTTATTAGTGTCAAGATCCAGACATAAAATTATATTTTACTTAGAATTTTACCCCTTTTCTAATTACTTCAAAAAAGAAAGAAAAAGTAAGTGTAATTTGGAATTTAACTTGCTGAAACTTTCACTGGAAGAACAGTAAGATTTGAACATGTAGTTATGATGTACTACAAGAATAAATGTTAGACTTAACTTTGATTTTTTAACTGTGTGATGCTAAATTTATTTCTGGTACTGAAAGATATTAGAAACAGTAGGACTATCAACTGCATCTTAAGAAAATGAAGAGTTCTCTCACATGCTTCTGAAATAAGGCTGAGAAAAAAATACTCCAGAATTCTAACATACGATAAGGAGGTCAGAGATGATAAGGTAAATTAAAATAATTACTTTTGTATGTTTGGAATGAGCAATTACATTGCTGATCAGTTTTCTTTCTATTAGTTTTCTTTCAGAATTTAACTTGTAATGTGTCTGTTTTCCACATTAGTCTTTAAGTCACCATTTCTGACAAACAAGTCTTTCTCTTAAGATTTTTCTGAAGAGCTTTTTGTTGTTTGTGCTAGTTTGAGGTAATGAGTTTATCAACACCATGTGATTGACAACAGTACAACAGTAATACAGATTACTTTTCGGTAATAGATGAAATTGTCTTAAGCTCTCCCCTGTTCTCTTTTAAAGGAAAACTATGTGGTGATTTGGAAAAGACAGAACAACACTCTTTACCTTCTTGTGAAAATCTAGGCTACTTATATTAGTGTTTATAAAGCTAACTCTCCTGATTGGGTTCCAGGCCACTTGTACAGTGACTTTAAGAAGTTATGTCCTCCCCCAGGGAGGGAGGTCTGTAGTCTGCTAGAGAAACTGATTCCTTTCAAGGTGTTATTTCATAAATTGGCTTTGGGAAACCTGTGAGTCCCTATGTGTTGTCAAATTTCGAGTGATGCCATGTAATTTTTTTTTTTTTCATACCATATTATTGGATAATATTAATCTCTTTCTGTCAGAGAATCAGACACAAAAATGTGAGTTTTGAGCTTGTTTTGGTCTGGTTCCTTTATTTATTTTAATCCTAAGTCATGAAACATTGGGAAAAAATATAAATGGTCACTGTTAGTTTTTTCCAGAAAACAAAAATATTATTGATCCTATGTGGAAACTATTTATTTGTAGAACTTTTAAGAATTAGGTTTCTTAAATGACCACTGATAGAGGTGTTTGTATAGATTTAGGGCTATAGAAGATCTGGAAAGGTTAGAGGTTTTAATCACATTACTATCTGTCTGCAGTAATGAATTAACTTGCATCTCTTCTACACTGAAAACAAGGTTTATGTTTCAAGAACTACTCAGCTGTGGAGTAGATAATGAACTGAGCAATTGTAAAATAACTAAAAAAACCCCTTTCATTCTGATAAACGTGTGGCTTAGGTCTTGTCAGGCCAATGATTCTATGCTTTTCATAACTATGTAATATGTGAACGAAAAAAAAAGTCCTCAGTTTAAAGAGCTGTACTTGGCTGAAAGGAACAAGGAGTCTGTTTACTGCTGCTGGATGGATTCTGAGGTTTTGCTTATTGTAGTAACAGTAGGGGATCCTCCCCAGCCCCCCCCCCCCCCTTCATTCTGATTCATAAAAGAAAGAATATTACCATTGGCAACTGTACCAGCATTTCAAATACCTAGAGTTAAGTTAATTTGAGCAGTAGGAGCTGATAAGCAGCTCTGAAGGTATGCCAGCAAAAGATCTTGCTTCCCCACCCCCAGCCCCCCTCCCCCTTTGTTTCCCCCCCATCTGCTGCACCAGTGCTATCTCTGTGCTAGATAAAGGCCTTCCCCCAGGGATTGATTATCTTTATCCCTGGAGAGAAGTAGCCAAATCCATTAATTATTCCCATTTCCTTTGCCAGGGAAAGCAAGTGCAGTAGTCAGAAAAGCAATCTATTTTAAAATTTCTTTTTAATAAATTCATCCATCATATTATTTTGAGAGGTTATTTACTTAATGTTCCATTTATTTCTGACTGACCTCTTTCATGTTAGCTTCTTTTAAAACATTCCTCAAAATATACCTAGTGCTGTTAAGTTGATTTCATTCTTTCCTTACCATGCACTTAGAACCATTTTTGTGCTTGTAGACCTGTGTTTGACATTACTGAGCGTTGCTGTAGTCACACTACCACACTGGTCGGGATATACGGAGAGAATTCGGCATTAGTAGGTCAGTCTTTTTAGAGGAAAGTCTGGCAATCCTAATATTTTTTCTTTTTTTAATTTTTAATTTTTTTTTTGAAACAAATTATTCATCAAGATGAAGCATTGCATAGAGAGAAATGTGGCTGGTTGCTTTGTTCTGTTGTTTTCAATATGGAAGAAATAAACAGACCCATTTTCTTTAAGGCTTTATAAATGTCTTACAATGTTTTCCTTAGAAAAAACTGTTCATTTACTACTGCGTTTTGATACAGTCAGTTTTCCTTATGTGCCTTTGCACTTGGTGGATGAAAATAGAAAATGCACTAGATTGTAACTTGCCACAGCTAAATGGCTGAAACGTTCACCAGGGAAGCAAGGTTCATGTTCATTTCTGTCGAGGGGGAAAATATGGCTACAGCTATTGTATTATGGTAACGCTGACCTTTTACAGACTACTGTGTCAAACTTTTTTTCATGATCAAAATCAAAGCAAGCTTTGCAGCAACAGGATCTGCGACTTAGGCTGAGAACCTTTAGCCTGCTGCCAACGCTGCAGTCTAGGCGGAGGAGGTTGCAGAGCTATGCAGTTTATATATCTATCCATCTATCTAGAGTATGTATTTATATACATATGCATGCCATTCTTCCAGTATGGAAAAAATAACTTTTTTCTGATATAACTTTTTTCCTCTAACAGATATGTCTGATTTATTCTGTTAAAATTAAGCTTATCTTTTGGTGGACCATGTTAAGCCAAAAGATTGTGCTCTGAGATGGCTGCGTGCAAACAACGGCTGCACACTGTAATAAGGAAGTAGGGGTAGAGGGATTAATCCCTTGTATTTCATCTTGTTTTACTTATTTAATTTAATAGTGCTTTTAATACTTAGCTGTAAAGAAGACTGAAACATGAAATCAGCTGGGCCAACAAAAATTGCCTAACATGATTCTCTGCTTCTGGCTAAATTTTAAGGGTTTGTCAACACATCCCCATGAAGCACAATGCATTTCTGTCCCTTGTCCTGCCAAAGATACTTCAGACATCTCTCAGAGCAACAGCTGGTAGCCCTCCACAAAATAGGGTGAAAGCTGAATGTTAAATCCAAAATGGCAGTATGGATCACCCAGAAACAAGGTTAGTGGCCAGCAGTAACAGTGCCATTTTCCATCCCATCTGTGAGGACAATTGTTCTGACCCATCCCTACGATACGGAGAAGCTACCAAGAAGTTAGGGCTTGAGCAAAAGTAGATGTGGAGCATTACCTTGGCTCTAGATAGTGTCCTGCAGCACTTCTGATTGACTCCCTGAGTTCTGGGGGGGGGGGAGGGTGTTCCTAAAATACATGAGAAACTGGACTATGTAAACACTGCAACAGGTGCCCAACTGTGGTAGTGTTTTTGCTACTAATTAGAGGTTGCATAGATTTTACAATTTACATTAATTCTGCATCTTTCTTTTTAAAAGTTGCCATTATATAGCAGATTTCACATTTTGCTGTGCAAACTAGTCAGAAATTTTTCAAGGCCTGGCTTACTCCTGTTACAGAGGAAGCTGTACCGGAATTAAGATCTTCAACCTCATGATGTTCCAATATGCTCAAGTGGTATTATGTAGTATTACGGCTTCATATTATCCTGGTAACATTTTGTAGAAGTAGATGCCAAGAAAGGCACGTGTGTAAGGTATGTGTTCTTTTTCTGACATTTAGTGGAGTGGTTTACAATACCATATAGAGGTTATGAAGTCTGAACTCGAACATACTGCTGGGGAGTATTTAGTGAGTATTTGCTGAAGGTTGAATACAACTGAAGATTGTTTTTCTTGCTACTGTCTGACTTGAAGGGTTATTTTGAACATGTTTCTGCTTCTTTTGTTTAAAGGCATGGTACATACTGTACTGCCTTCTGTGTTCAGCAAAACAGGTGACGAGGAACAGCTCAGCTCATCCTGCCTACACAACCATTCATTTTAATTAAAATTCAGCCGACTCTCTGCTTTCTGTATGATTTGTATAAATGACTGACTTTAATTTGACCTCCTGGAGTGTGAAAGGATTTCAGACTTCAGCTAAATGTTGTAAGTTGTCTTGCCTGGAGTGGATGGGGAGTGTGAACTGATGAACCATTTCTATTGGAGAAACACCTGTTTGAGCTCAAACATAGAGCTGGGCATGACGGGTCTCAGCTTGTTCCCCGTTAAGCGTAAAATGAAAATAATGGTAGATTTATAATAGTTATAAGGAGCTATCTGGCATGAAGACAGTCATTTATTATATATACCTATTGTAATTATAAGCCTGAACTTTGGTATAATTTTAGCAAAATAGTCTCCTACTTAGATCTTCTGGATGTGTTCCCTGGAGATTTGAAGCACGTCATTTCTTAATACTTTTTCAGCTACTGCTTCCATTGCGCAGTCATCATGAAAACATTGTACTGATGGAAGCAGCGTAGATTTTAGTGACCTGAAGGATAGGAGAAAAGGGCTCGAAGTGCAGTGCCAGCTCTGCAGAGACAGAGGAAGGGAGTTCAGTTTAACTGAGATTGTGGAGACTGAGTGACAGGAGGGGAATGCCTTAAGCAGTTGCCAAAGTTGGGATAAGTGAGATAACTTTGTTTATTAAGCACTTTATAGAAGTAATTCAGCGAGCTGGGTCAGCTGAATGTTTTCAAGTGAGGGGGCAGAGGCCAGAAGGAGTTCTAGCTCCAGACTGTGAAGCCTGTGAATTGAAAATATGAAAGTGGAGAAAAGTCTGTCACTGATGGTTTTTGAAAGGAGAAGGACACTAAGGTAAAAACATAATTCCCTCCTTTTGGTATAATATTGAATAGGTCGTAAAGCTCAGAAAATCAGAGTGAAAGGACACATCCCTATGTGAAAAGACAGTGTCTTCTGTTTGTTAATGATTTCGTTTGCATGTTGAGATGGTCCCGCCTTTGTCAGAAGGAAGACTAAAATTACAAGCTGATTTCCATTTTAAAAGGAGAGGTAGAGGGCATTGAAACAAAGTAAAGCTCTTGGGAGCTTACTGAAAGCAAAGAATTGAAAAGCTGATTCCATAAAGAGTAAGGAATTGTGACCTTAGCCACCTCGAAAACAAGGTGGTAGAAAAATACCAAATCTGGAAAGATTTTTTTTTTTTTTTCACAGCAGAGGTACTTTTAAAAAAAAACAAAAAAACCCAAAACCCAAAACACCCATAAACCCAACAACCACACACACAAAAAACCCCCAACCAAGCCACATATGCCTCTTATTTTTTTTTATTAGCTATCGAAAGGTTGTAGTTTCTTTTAATTTTTTTTTTCATTTCTTTTATTTATTTATTTCCTATCACAGTTTGATGAGTGAGGGGAAAAAAGGGAGACATTTTCCAGGTGGCTTTCTTTAGGAATAAGCGAGTAGACATGATGCTAAACAGAGAACCATAGGACTCTTTGGTTTCTGTCCACATATGTAGCACATACTATAATAAAGGTGAAAAGTACAGGAGAGAGGCATGTGCTGCAGTTCAGGTTACCTATACGGAGTCAGCTGAATGGGGTTAAATTCAGCAGTGAAACATGCTGAAGTTTATCCTGGTGCATTTTGATACATCTTTCTCAGACTGAAAGGAAACATGTCAAATTGTTGGGTACAATGTAAACATGTGCAAATACCATAGAAACAAAAGAGTTTTAGAACCACCATGTAGATGTTTGGGCACTTCCATTATTAAGAAAGCCCATCTGTAGGAAAAGAATATAGGTCTAAATATACACACCTGTGTAAAGCAGACATCCATAACTGCTTGATGTGGTCGGAGGGGAAAGCAGGGCAGGTCGTGGTCAGGTGAGAGCAGTGAGCCACGGGCTGAACGGACGGCATGGCAGCTACGAGAGAACACAGCATGTAATGTTGCCTAACAGGAATGGGTATTTAGACAGATCAGGTTAATTGGCAGAAATATCGTTGAATTAGTTCTTCAAAATAAAAAAGATCAAAACATACAAGATTGAAATTTTTTTCCCCCACATCTTTGCTGGCACTTGCTGACAAGGACTTTGCTGTGAGACATGCTAAATGTGAGCCTGTGTCAGAAAACAGGTTATATAGGTAACATGCATGGTGCTAGAGAGCAGAGAACTTCTGGGACTGCCTCAGCAAAATAATGAACTGTGATTAGTGAAATTAATGAGATAACATCAGTCTTCTGCCATCTTTGGACTCTATGTAACATTATCAACAAATCCTGTAAACATAGATTAAGCGTAAGTTGTGAGAGTGTAACAGGGGTTGTCTTGATAGCTCTGTAACCTGTTTGCCACAAGAAATTAAGCTCACTTTGCTTGATCTGACTTCTAGTTCGTGAGGTCAGTGATGACGCTGTGTGTATACAGTTGCTTTGGAGAGAACTGCAGTGATGAAAGGAGGTTCCAGGTTTCTTAGTATGTGAAACAGTAGCCGCTTGTTACCGTCAAAGAAACGCAAAAAGCTTTTGAGAGCAACTGGTTCAAACAGATTGCATTTGTTTGCCCATGTGTACTACTGCCATATGCTGGGAAGAAGTTTAATTGTGTAGTAATCTCTGTTTTTTCGGTTAGCTATGTTTGCTTTATACTTTTGTGTTCAAATAGTTTACTTAAAGCTTACCAGACACTTAAAAAAGCTATTTGATAAATAGTTGTTCTGATTTCTCTCTGGACTGTACAGACATGTATGGGAACACAGATGAGAACGTGTTCCCCTGGTAATGTTAAATACAGCACCTGTGCCATCACTGCTGATTTCTAAGTGGCCAAAAGACAGAGTATGTTGGCCAACATGAAGTCACCTAAGGTTTTTAATTTCTTCAAATGTTACAGAATATTCTTATCCGAGTTTCTATTAGATTGTGAATGATCGTGAATTGAAAAGAAACCTGTGGTTATTGTACAAAGGTGTCTGTGGTACCGTTGGCAGTATTTATATTTAGTATTCGTTGTGGTTGAATATTCTGGTGAAATATTACAAGGAGGTATTTGGAATCAGGAAGTATTTTTCAAATATAGTTTGTGTCTTTATTTCTGACTGCTTTGAAATTAACGCAGCAATTTTTTCTGCATCACTCTGATATTTATTCTTTGGTTTAAACAGGTAGAACTTTTAATATCCTAGGGAAGCCTAATGTGATGAGTTGCTTTGTTTTGTCTGTCTTAGCTGTAACTCCTCTCTGAGAGTGCTTCAGTCAGAGATGTAACTAATAGTTAGGACAGTATAGAGGGATGTCACTTTTATGAACATTTTGGTTTTCCTCTGGGTTTGTCCTTTACATCTGGTATCTGATTGATCACCTCCAGTCTGCAGAATTTGCCTTGTTGAGAGTTCTTAAGTTTATCTTCCTCGACTGCCTAAGACCTAATTGCATAAATGATTAATTAAAGGCATCTAAAACAGCTGCAAGACACACTAGGTCAGGTAAACTTATTTTCACTAATGGTTTTTTAAAGGTTTGTAAAATAGTATTTTTTTAAATTATTTTTCTGTCTGGTTTTGTCCTGTATTCTTTACTTCGGGCAATATTTTAAAGACCTGGCAAACTTCCCATATATTTTATTTAAAATCAAGAAAAGAGCTTTACATTCCTTTCTACAGAATGTTTAACTTTTCTGTATAATTCAGATGGGGTTTATTTGGATATGGAGAGTGCTGAAACTGTCCATCAATATGAAAGGAGGTTTTCCCCTCTTACAGACAAAAATGTATTTTGTGTACTGGGTTTACTTAGACATGAAGTGTTAATTGGAGGTTAGAATTTGATCTACTTTTTTATGACAGGTATTTAGATACAGTGGTTATGAATACTAAGTAGTAAGCACATACATAGATGCTGATGTGAAGGCTTTTGACACTGTTCTGTTACATTTTCTTCCCACTGTTTTTTGAAAATATTTTTTTCTGTTGAGTATCTGTGTGAAGGCTGACCTGCAGTTAACTGTATATTAGTTGGAAAAAGCTCGGTGGTACTGGAATACTGGGGGAGGTATTGCCTGATGTCTTGGATTTGACAGAATGAGCAATGACAGGGTTACAGGTGTTGGTGGGGATTTTTCTTCTGTGAACAATAAATACAGTGAGGCATCTGACTAGAGAGATGCTGACAAGCACATAATTTGTATATCTTTGCTTTTATTTCCAGTTACAGTGAAGGCAAAAAAGAGGCTTTTCAACCTGGAGTATGCTGCAGGGATTAATTTGTTTAATGTGTGCTTAGTTCAGTAGTTCTAAAAACTCACCTTGTGATGTGAAAGATGCCCACTATTTTAGGCTTCTAAATTGAGATTATGCTGAAGGTAATACACATGGATTTCTTTTATTGTGGTTCACTACAGTAACCTGCTTTGGGAGGTTTTTTTCCTGGGCTCATGAACAATCTTCTATCATTTAACTAACTTTACTGCTTGGCACTGTATTTTGCTAAGATTTCTTTAGTACCATCAATCTTTTTTCGTCCACTGGTAAATTATCTTAACAAAATGAGAGAAAACTGCCTGTAACCTCAACCGCTGTTATCATAATCTGTAAATATTATATATGGCCTTACCCAAACAACTGAATGATAATAGGAAAATTTTGTACTTTGTAATTTACTTGGTTCAGTATTTATTTTTGAGTAATGAGTTCATGTAAAGTCATCGTGTGCACCTTTGAGGAAGGAAATGCAAAATCCTTTATTTGGATAGGATTATTGAAAAATGGTCTACTTAAAAGATAACTAACTTGGAGGGTAATTGGAATTATGACTGTCTCTTTAAAAAAAATGAAATATTTCAGCTGTTAAGCATTATAATAAAACATGACAGTGAGGATTATGGAACAACAGGTTCACTGAAATATATGCTCTGTTGCTGTACTGACCAGCTCTAGTGATTTAATCTGTTGGATTAAATCAGAAGCTACCAGATGCAATTACAGATTTGCCATCACTGGTGTAAAACTGGGTTAAAATACAATAATTTCTATATGTTTTGTTCCACAAGTTACATTTATGTGCATGATATCATGCCATGGGCCTATCCATACTAATAAACTTTTTTGTACATTTTATAAAGCATTGAGTTGCCTGCAGGTGCGCAACAGAGGCATAGTTTCTATTAAGTTTAACAGATTGTGACAGTTCCTACCCTCTTGTGTATGGAATGTCTATAAATTTGTTTTACATGAGACTGCAAGCCTTTGCTATTTTAAGGCATCACTATCTCTGTCTACACTATTACACACTTTGATAATATTACTCTCCTCACTTTTGTTCTAAGATCTTTTTCTTTCTGGACAAAGACTGTAGAGGCCAGCAAAAGATGCTCATCAGGAAGAGGAAGCTATAAGAATATTTTCATACGTGTCTTATTACTGTAGGTATTAAAAGTTTAATTTCAGGACCTAGCATAAAATTAAAGAAGTTATGATTAAATAGGCTACTGTGCATTTTTATCATCTCTTATTGCTTGGTATGGCTTCAGCAATGTTAATTCTATATATAAATGCAGTCAGTCATTTGTATGACAGGTCTTATCAAAAAGCAGAAAGACTTGTCTAGGTATTTTTGTTACTATTTTTTGTTTTATGAAACTAGATTATTCTTGGAAGTTAGAACTTCGCTTGTCTTTCGTATGTTTTAGTCAACAAGTGCTTGATTCGCTAAACATTTTCCTTCTTAGATTTCATGTTTTTTGTTTTTCTTTAATGTTATGTGCTGATTTCCAAAGTCAGTTTAGTCACTACTATAACTACCGCAGTTGATTAAGTAATTTGTCATCTCAAACCTATTTTTAAAAATGCAGACATTGTTTACCCTCCTTTGGATCCCACAGCACTTGAAGAAAGTGGCCCTTTTTGTGGTATGCGCGCTCAGTTGTAAAGCATCACAAGCACCATGCCTGTAGTAAAGCATCGCTCAGTCCTCCCGCGGTTGGAGATAATTTAGTAGTCTTAGTCCTTCACTGAGTCTAAACATTCTGGCTCCACAACCTGTGTGTGGAATGTTTGTATGCTTTTTTTTCTTCTGGATGTAGAAAGGGGAAAACTTTCTTGTCTTTTCTTGATACTGTCTTGTCAGATCCACCTTTCCCCTCTTGATTTTACTGGGAGCCATTTCCCTTCACAAGCTCAAGTCACACGTGGTGCATGCCGAGGCATACAGACTGTGGGTTTTAGTGGAAATTTTTTGGAATTAAGTGGTATTTGAACTGAAATATTTCAGGGTGAAAGGCCAGCAATATTTTATCAGGAAAATCATGAATGTAGAGTTTCTTTCCAGCCTTCTGACAAAGATTACAGGGTTTTAAATTGTGACAACTTTTTTTGCCTGCATTAATTTTAATTGTGCTTTTTCTTCCTTCATTAGCAGTGAAATTAGAGGGGCTTTGCTGCATTTAGTTTAGATACTTATTTCTGTTTCACAGCTTGTCATTTCAAAATGTCAAATATTTACTTGTGTCATGTTTGACTGTAGTGCCAGGCTTTATGTGTAATTTGTGTTTGTGTATAATTTGCACCTGATTCTTTGATGCTGTCAGAATGTATGTAATCTGATCTGTGCCTTTACCCTTTAGACAGCAGAGCATTTGCTGTCATTCACTTCACTGGGATGTGAAGAAACATGCAGAATTAATACTGAAGATGACGGGGTATTTATGCAGAATTAATACTGAAGACTATGGGGTATTTGTGCTCTGTATAGGCAGTACCTTAAACAAGAGAAATGGAATCTAGCCTGAACTTTGCCAGTTCATGACAAGAAAATGTTTACTTTGTAAGAAAAAAAAGAATTTTTAGCTTTATTTTCATCATGTTTTTAAGATCGTACCTGTTAACAATTGTTGGTTTTTATATCTGATTTTTGCAATGTTATGGTGAAGTCAGTTTTCACCTCGCATTGGCTACAGGAGTGAGTTTAAACAACAGAGCTATTAATGCAACTTTTTATTAACTTTTATTTATGAAACTTATTTATTAACTTTTTATTAATGCATAACTTGGTTTCTCCTAGGCATCTGTCTGGATTTTTGGGAGGAGGATTTGGGAAAATTTTGAGTACTTGCATATCTCAAAATCAGGTTTTGAGCCTTCTGATTTTCTCCATCTTGTAGGTTCAAATCTCTCACTGATGCTCAGCTTTCATTTACTTATTAAATGAGTCAAGGTGTAAATATTTGATGCCTGTCCTTGGGCATTGAATCGTTTATTTAGGCACCAAACGGGTAGTGCATTTTTCTGAAGTTTTCTGCCTCACCTTTGATCTGCTTGTTTGGATGTTAATGGTGAAAATTGTGGTTTGCAATGACACTGTATTTGTAAGTATTAGAGCAACAATGAAATATAGATGGAGGTTTTAAAGAAACTTATGACTCGAGTCCTAAACAAAATTAATGATTCAGTATTCAGACTTCTACATCTGCAAGTTCATTACTTTTTGTTGTGGATTTTGAATGACTTTCATTAGAAGGTTTATTAATTCTTTTTGGGGGGATTGGGATGCCATCTGACTGTTTTCTGTGTCTGTGCTTATTTCAAAACAACTCTCAACATTTTGGAAGTTTTCTAAGTATGCTAGGGTTATACTCAAGCTAAGTTAAATGTGCCTGGAGTATCTTTCCAAGTCCTGAGTCCCCTGGCATGGTTGTATGTGAACTGCTCATAGGGGACAGTCCAGATCTCTCACTAGATCTCCCCCCGTTTGCTCCCCACCTCTCTCTTCTGTGTGACCTTTTTTTTTTTTTTTTTTTAATGTCCAGATTAGATTTGTTTAAGAACATTGTTTTTCTTTTAATGTCTTAGAACGAATGAAATCAGTAGAATCACAGTCTTACATATCCTCATCAAAGGCAACCGTGAGGCTTCACTGTCAGACTTAGTCTTCTTGATGTCAGCTTAATTTATTTTTCTCTCCTGCTTCCTTACGTTGAAACATTGCTCTCTCATGTGTTTCCTCATTTCTAGTGGATGACTCTTAAAAGTGAAAGCCCATTTGTTGAGGCTGCCTTTGTAACTATAAGATCTATTGTCTATTTGCTATATATTTATTTTTTGCCCAGTTTGGACAGTCTATCTCATGATTCAGGACAAGAATTTTGACCTGTGTTTTACAAACCATGTGCATGCACGATAACCATGCAAAGTAGAACCATTCCGGACATCATAGGAGTGTCACTTTTCCTTAACTTTCAAGGCCAGAATAAAGCATTTCTAGCACTGCCGAGGGTTAGTTACTGAGTAATGGCAGGTGAAGCAATTCACCCATTCCCTGACCTCGGAAGGGTGGTGGAAGGGAGGGTGTATTATTGGTTTGTGTTTCCAACCCTTCTAGCTGTATTCACTGTGAAGTTCCAACACCTGTGAAGTTGAAAAGGAAACAGTATTATCACAGTTCCTGCTGTGAAGCTAGGGGAAAGATCATAAAGTATTATAGTTTGTAGTCCATCACGTATTTAGATGGTTTTTATCTGAAAAATCTGTTTAGAGGCGTTTCTTTTTCTTCTTGTTTCTGACAGTCTAGAAGAGAAAGTCCTAAAAAAATTGTATACGTCTGGGAATTTCATGCAGCTGAAAATAATGATTCATGGAAAGGAGCAAAGTTGTGAGAAACACAATTTAATTGTTCCTTATGCTGAGCTATCTGCCTACCCAATACATGCTTGCTCTGTGGTCTTTAGGGTTACTAGACTAATCCCTCTTCCTAGATTTGCATGTGGTGACAATTGCTTGGGTTTCCATTTTCAGTATTTGTAGTGTCACAAAAGAACTGTGGCTTTTTTCCACCAAATTTTCACTTATGACCCCTGCCAGAATCCATTACTAACGTAGAATATTGCTTTCTCACCTGCTGTGTAGAATGGACCACAGGCATTTAGAGCATCTGTGCTCAGCACCAGCTGCCAGGACATCTGTATGTAATTTATGGTTGTGTATATGATAAATCTTTTCAGGAGTTAGAAACCAAGAACTCTTGATTTTCTCCATACCAGTATTTTTACCAGTATGCTGCACTTTAAACTCCATATTCCAGAATATGAAGCTTAAGCAAACTGATTTTTATCCGTAGCAGACTCCTGCCAGGTATTGGCTTAAAACCAGCTCCTGTATCCACCCAGAAGGAACTAGAAAAGGGGCATCTTTCTAGAGATTGTTTAGGAGTTGCCATGATAATATAGATCATGAATTAATCCACAGGTTGGTTTTTTTAATATATTCTAGAGAAATAAAGAAATATATTCTAAAGAAAGTATCTTTTTAAACCTGTTTACATCAGGAGGAATTTAATTTAATTCTAATTATTTATATTAATAACTCAGTGATGCTAATAAATAATGACTTCTTCATAGAAATCCAACTTCACATAGTAAAATGCTCTAACAGATTTATAATGGTTTTGAAAAGAGATTTTCTTGTCTTACTAAGTACTGAATGATTCCAGATTTTCATTTGTCCTTTTAAAAAGTCTGCTGAAGTTTGCCATCACTGTTTACTGTGCAAGGAATGCATTATTAGTTGCCCAGAAGTTTGAATGCATTCTAGTAGACTTATCTTTTAAACAAAACACTGGTAAACTATGATTTTTATTTTTTTTAATTCCATGTTGAAGAAGCCCTACATTTGTGGTGGTGTGTGTTCTATTCACTGTATGTAAATTGAGTTAATGTGTAGCTAATTTTCATTCCTTATCAAAGAACCCAGCAGATAATAGCTTAGTGGATATTCAAAGCCTCTAAGGACAGTTAGGGTCCAAAACTTGACATAAATAATAAATACTGTTTCTTTTAATAAAGTTTCAAAAATTGAGGGGACCCTGGCATTCCACTGCTGTACAGTCCACTTAAGACTTGAACTGAGTTCCAATCCTTTGTCTGGTTTAGAGCAGGGTTTTGATTGTAATATGAATTGAGTAGCTGACATTGCACTGCCATTGATAGAAATATTTGCCTTAAGGTGAACTGATAATTTAAAAATGATTTGAAATGACTGTTGTGAGTACAGATGGAATTCCAGCTTAATTCATAGCAAGTTATGCTGTCTTTTTATTTCTTGAGAATGAGCCTGCAGTCTGTCTTAGATTGGGGAGGATCTGAGCGAGTTAAGAAATCTATCATAAAACTATGCCATGGTATTAAGTAAATGATTTGTAACCAATGTACAAGGGATAGAGGGCTCTAAGCTGTAAATTCCAAAGTCAGATGCATGTGTGCAAAATGTGGGCAGGAAACAGACATCTCTGATAAACAGGAAAAAAAAAAAAGTTGTTTGAAGTGCCAAACATTGCTTAAATAGCTACAGCTATATCCCACTGCTGGGAAAGTTTAGATCATGGATCTATTGCATCTTTACAGATCCACTTATAGATGCTTTTATAAATGAACTTTGTTGCAGTAGTGCTCTTTCATGAAATTTCTGTCTATTGGACAGTTCATCTGAGCAAATAAGATCTGTGGTGTTAAAAGGTCTGAAAATACCATCTGTGCTGTTTTTAATTTGGGGGTTTGTTGTTTGGGGGGTTTTTAAATAGAGAATAGTGATACGAGCATATGAAGAGAGACTATGGGTTGTTCTGACCTTGTCACTCTAGAAGAATTACAAACCTTCCTGAACTCTGACAGTATTAACTGTATTAATTTGAATGCTTAGGTCCTTGTATTTTCAGGTTGTAAATGGGTCAGGAAAAATAAATTATCTGTTGTTGGCCGCTGATAGCTTGTGTTAACCATGACATTTCTGATTGGTTTTATAAATTCGAGATACTTCTAGAACAAACTAAGGTGTGTTCTTCATATAGTTTGCTGGGGACCTTTTGCTAGAAAGCTTAGTGGGGAATTACTAAGGGATAGTATCTTCAATAAAAGAAATCGTGTGTGTATCAGCTTGCCGAAAGAAGAAACTGAAACTTCATATAGTCATTGTAGTGTAAATAGCTGTAGAATTCTTAATGTTTGCCAAAAGGCAAAGTTAACATATTAGAGACACTTAACTGACAGTGTGTTGTTCTGAGTTAAACAGGGATTTGCTTCAAAATGAGGTTCAGCAGTTTTGGTTCTCTACAGGCTGTTAACTGACTTCAGAAAACTGTTCTGCAATTAAAATGGATGGAAAGATGGTAACTGGGACTTTACTCTATGACCACTGTCTGGTCAAACCAGAATGATTACTATCTTTAGGTCTATAAAGAAGGACGTGTCTCTTTCTTCTAGTGAGTGAGAGAAAAGAACAGATGATTTGGAGAAAGCTGAAGCATGTAATATCTTTTTTTTTTTTTTTGATAGCCTAGCCAGAAGAGATTATCTGTGATCCGATGCCTTATGTAATTTCAAAATAGTATTGCATGCCTGAAGATAAGAACATCCTAGAAAATAGTTAGGTAATTCATATGAATTCAACTTGATTAGGCCAAATGAAAACACTTTCTTTGCTATTTAAGGAATTCTTCGAAGTAACGTATGATTTACTGCCATTTGACATTGAGAATTTGTTAGAAGGAAAAATTCCCAGAGAATTGGCTGGTGTGTGTGGGTGGGAAGCAATATTGCTTTTCTTTGTAGGAGGGTAAAGAGGGCCTAACTGGATATTTGGAAAGATGTCAGAATGGATTTTTTAAAAAATGAGTTTGACAGTACATAGGAGACCGATTTCATTAAATGGTTGACAGGTTTTACTGAGATCCCCCCTATTTTACAGCTTTGAAATGCTAGCTGGAATACCGGAGGAGGCCAAACGCACAAAAGTGGCTTCAGGAGGGCATTTGACATGGTCTGATATGACACTTTCGTAGGAGAAATCTCATCTAGGTAAAACAACTGCAAAACAGTTAAGCATTTTCAGCGGAACAGCCAGTTTAGAAGAGTATTCAGTTATTAGTAATTCACTATTTAATTGGAAAGAATCGCTCAAGAATATGTTCTGGGCCTGATTCTTCTGTGTAAATTTTTTTATTTTATTAACAGGTTGATGTTAGAATAGAAAACCACTTAATTTAAAGCTTCCAGGATAGATGGCGATGCAAGCATTTTGCAGGACAGTACCAGAATTAATATTGAAGTTTACAAATAGGTGAAATTAATCAAAAACACTGAAGAACAAATCGAAAAGGAAATGTATCAATTGCTAATAAAAATTAAAAGTACAAACCTAAAATAAGAGATGATTTGGTTTGTAGGCAGACAGAATTAGGGTTAGGGCAGAGTGTGGGATTGGAGTGGACTATGAACAGGGCAGTGTGCTCTTTTATTAAATTTTTGGTGGGGGATGTTTGGGGTTACCCTTTGTGTTACGCAGCAGCGCTGTGCTCACCCTCAGAGCTCTTGGAGGGCACTTAGCTAGCTTCGAATTTTGGGCACTGCCCTTTGAAAAAGTGGAAGAGAAGGGAAAGCAAAGGACAAATTGTGGAGAGTACAGTAGATAAGAATAAAATGTTTGGGGAAGGTGATCTGTGAGGAAAAAAAAAACACTCTGAAGGAACTCGAAGAGAAAACTATCAGCTGGCAACACGATTCTTTAAACACAAGGTTTCTGAAAAGAGGCTGGTGATCAGTTGTTTCCTGTGATCCAAGAAACAGCACAAAAAGTTGTCATCAGATAAGTTTGCACCGAGGATTTAAATGGGGTAGTGGTGGGGGGAGAGCTGAGCTACACTCGAAGAGCTGGAGCACGGCCGTGGGCGGTCTGTGGAGGCTGTGTGAAGGACTGTAAATGGGACTGGGACACAGCGTCAGGCACACTCTTTAAGTCTGCTATATTCTGCCCAAGCTGTGGGAAAGGACTCTGAGGTTCCTTCCAGCCTGTTGTCTTTTTCAGGTAAGCAAATCTCACTTCGTTCTTCCTGTGTGGCCCCTTTAGCTCCCATGGTCTTAGTGGAGGGTTGTAAGTGAAGCGGAAGGCAGTGTTCCCCGATGGAGGGTATTCACCTGTTTCCCCAGCGTGCAAAGCCTGGTCTCAACAACTATGGTCATCGTGTGCCTTATCGTAACGTCTTTGCATGGCCATAATAGGAAGATCTCAAGTGTACTCTGTATTTTACCCATTGGTATCTAGAATGTTCCTTGCAACTTTGTGAAATGCTGTTGCATCCAGTAATGACTTTTATTGCTTTATTTTCAAAACTCAAAACACGCTAACACAATGAGACAGCATATCCACGTGAAGTTGTTTTTTTTTTTTTTAGTAAGTTTGTAGTGCTGAGTCGCTGCTGTTGTAGTCCCTTTGCTGTGTGCATTGCAAGGTCAGTGGATTGAGGGCTGATACAATCTTCGATTGAAATGGATTGTTTCCACGTGTTAGAATGACTGAAGGTGGCTCTGCCACTTTCCTCAGATCTTGGCATTTAAGCACTAAATGACACCCAGACCCCTTCTGTCATCTAAAAGCTTAACAGTTCCACATAACTTTTTAAACTATATGCCTCAACTGCGTATTTTTGAAGTCTGATTGTTTGAAGCTGTCAAAAGATGAAGAATTTGTGATACATATTGGAGGAAGGGGAAGAGTATAATTATGTACCACTTAACAGAACCAAGAAGCATTACACAGCATCAAAGCAAACTGCAAAGCATTTTGATTATGAAAATTAGTCTGAGTAATAAAAAAGGTTATATACTTTTTCAAAGAAAAGCAAGCTGAAGAATTATTTTTAATTTAAGTCTTTTTAAATGAGGTATGTTAGCAGCTTATAACAACTTAAAAATCTTTGTTGGACTCACCATGTTTCATTTGATGCTCTCCCTCGTGCAAACTAACAAAGCAAGTTTGTTTTTTTTTTTTTTTTTTTCTTCTGCTGGTTATTTCAGAAAGCCGCACAGTTCTGCTTGTGATCTGAGCATTTTTTATTTAATTTATTCAGGAATGGCTAATCTAAATAAATATGCCATTCTTTCCATTAGCCTATGCTCATATATTTGTACGATCTCTGTTTAAGCAGCTGCTTAAATCACTGCTTGCTGCAATATACTAATAATGTCAAACAAAAAAATAAGTAGACAGCCTAACGACCTAAAGTAAACTATTTATTTCAAGTTACCCTTATGTTTACTACTTTCACATTTAAAATCTCTCATGTGACTGTAGCTTGGCTTTTGCTTTTGCATGTTGTGCTTTAGGACAAAGTAAAAAATCTATTTTCAGAGATCTTGTTAAATTAAGCATAATCCTGATTGTGTGCATAATCTAAAGCAAAGGAATTTACAAAGAAAAAGTAGCAAAGAAGAGATAGCAAATGTGTCACTGGTATTTTGAGGAGTTCTTAAGAATTTCAGTTTGCAGTCAGTCAGTGATTGGTAAAAGGTTAACAAATAGCAAATTCTTATTTTGTGCTAGCAAATTACGTTAAAGACATATTTACAAATATGAAGAAAATACAGTAATTTCAGAAATGTACCCTTAATGTTAACAGGATTGACAGGTATTTTGTCTGAGACTAACTATAATTCCGTCAATATCTTTGCATTCCTGGCAACGTCTAAGATGGAACAGCAATGGACGTGTGGGAGCTGCCTACTGGCCTTTTGTTTCTGACGCTTTTGTGGTACCTGAAATAGTTCACAAAAAACTCTTGTAGCAAATCCTGGCAGACAATGGTTTCTCAGGTTGTTTGCTTGACCTTATCCCATGGAGAAAATTCAGGAGTGAGAAGACAAATGCTTGAAACATAGAAGGCTCCATTTCAGCTATATTTAGGGTTTTTAGAAGGTTCAGTGCTAAAAGTTCAACCTATATAAACAAAATGTGTTGCTTTTCCTTTTGAATAGTTAATTATTTTTTTTTTAAATTACATTTTTGTTTGTGGATTCCTCTTGTCCTTTGGAATTCTCTGAAGCAGCGATCCTGACATATTTTACATTTATATGTTGGGTTTTTTCTCCCTTCGGAATTTTTAAGTACTTTCCAAAGTAGGGAGCTAGAAGAGGCTTTCTGTGTTTGGCTAGGGTGGAAGATAAATGTTTAATAAAACTTCAACCAATGAAGCAAAACAAAAAATTAAAAATCAGTGGTCCAGGTTGGCTGTGGACATAAATGGCAATTGCAGACTATTTCAGAGCTATTTAAATGTATATGATGTCAACCTGTATCAGATTCAGAACAGAAAAGAAGCAGGCAAGGGCAGCAATTACTACCTTAGGAAGCAGCACTGTAGAATGCAGTCTAGCCTCTCCTTTCTGGTGACTTCTTCAGGGAAGCATATGTGGCAGCTTCAGGGGACTGTATGGTAAACAAAATAGTATGAAATGCTGTAAAATCATATGTAGATCAAGGTGTATTTTTAATAGACTTTGTATGTTTGGGTGCTTTTCTTTAGTCTTAATAGTGGTAGTTTAAAATGTATGGTGAGTCAAGGAATAAATACCTTCCCTACACTTGGTGTACATCACTTCTGTTAGACAAACATATTTTCATGTGTCCATGTAAGTTGGGAGTCTGACAGAGTGTGTCTTCCTTAGTAATAGTAAAGGTTGCCTATAGGATCTTTCAGGCTAGATTTCACATTGTGATATGCTCACCATATAGCTTAACACCTGTTTCTGTTAGTGTGGTATTCCTCCTAAAAAGATTGTCAGAAATAAATTGCCAAGAATCTTGAGGGAGGAGTCCTGGGTCATGTATCTACTAAGAGAATGTATAGCCGTTTCTCAGTTACTATCTGTAATTATAATTGTATATAAATAAAAATCACTGGCCTGTATCATCTTACGTTCCTCTGAGGGAAGAAGGAAGGTTTTTTTAAAGTACTTTTGATGCAAGTCAGACTTGGGCAGTATGTCTTTACTTTATATAATCTTTTATCCCTTTCTGTAAAAAAAAAGATCAGTATTCTGATGCTCAGCTAAAGGGAATTTGAATTTTTTGGTTCCCTTGGTTTTCACCTCTCTGGAATGTCACTTTAAGAATGGTAAAAATGATCTATTCTGTTCAAAATCTTTCTCAAATATGTGCGGGTTGTGTTTACTCCTAATTAACAATGTTACTATTTCTTAACTACAGTATTTATTAGTAACAGTATGTAGTGAATAAACATACATAGGGCTGGATGTCTATGGTCAGCATTATTCAAAATTAATGTTCTGTAGTGTTCACTGTCCTGTAACATTTGCCATTTTAGCTTGTCCTAATTGGTCTACAGATCACATAATCTTAAAAACTTCCCTGTGTCGATGAAAACAAGTAATAGCAGCAACAGCTATTCTTGGTATTCCTCCTCAGATTTTTCTGATCTTTTTGGAATAATGAACAAGTTTACTTTCCTCCCTAGTAGTTACCTGAAAGCAGTAGCAATTGTTAGCGCTGTATTGAGTTTTCTTCCATTCAGCAGAGGACTAACCTGTGTGTGACTTCCCCAGCTAAAACAGGAAGCTAAGAAAAGTTTTTTGGAGTTGGTTTCATAAAATGTGCAGATAATGGCTACTGGGAGGGAGGGGGTACCTTATATTTTGATTTGTTTCTAAACTTTTCCTTTCTGAGAAGGTGCCAGATGGTGTGCAAGAAACCTCTTTCCAGGGTGGAAGATCTCCAGGTATTATTTCCTTCGTTAACAATTTCTGTTAGCAGGTTGAAGGAAGCCTGGTTTGGTTATTGAGGCTTTTGCTGCTAGGAGCTTTCCAGCTGAGGAATGCCTCCGTCCGCTTGTTCTTCCCCAGGTGGGAGGCCATGCCCAAATGCAGTTTCCCTATTGCAAAGCTGATGATTCCTTCCAAGTTGGACAGGAGAAGACTCTGTGCCAACCCGTGCAGTAGCCTTTAGCCCCAGCCAGGGAGACTTTTGGACAGGCAGTTCTGTTCAGCCTGGAAATAGTTAGCGGGGGGGGTGAATTTTCCGGTGAGAGAAAGATGCTGTCTTTTTTTACATGGTGTTTCATAAGTCTGTGGAGATGTGATATTAGGTGTAGGAGTGCAATGAAATGCTGAAGCTTTTACTTTCCTGAAGTTTTGGTTAGTGGTACATGTGTTTGTTAGTGCATGTGTAGGTATAGTCTAAATATTTTGTACCTGTATATATATGTTCATGTATGCATGCACGTAAATATATATTTTTTTCTCCATAGAAAAATGTTTATGGCTGTTCTTAAGCTCTCTTTATTTGGAGCGGCTCCTCTTTTCCACAGCACGATTCTTAAAATCACTCTTGCAAAGAAGCCAATGTTGGCCTTAAAACATTGCTCATACTTCCACTATTCCAGTGACTGAGACCTATAAATATTTTTGAACCAGAGACCAAAAAATGATAAATAAACATTTTATCTGTGGATGAAATTTTACCTACAAATAAAGTGAAAAGTTGAAAGTAAATTTCTTAACAGGGCTTTTCTGATGGTTGGTTTTTAGTGACTTTACAATATATTTGTTGAGTATGTTAAGCCAAAATTAATCTCAAACTTCAGGTTTTACACATTAAATTGAAGAGAATGTACCCCATGTTACATTCAAAATAAAAATTTTGCAGTTACCAAACAAAAAAGAAAATAGCTTAGTCTGAAGCATAGTTGATATTTCCTCAAGATTATGTAACCTTTTTTCCCATTGGTTCATTGTAATTTCCTACTTAGACATTTTTTCTTTACCTTACTAGAACAGAAAAGACAAAAATCTAGTAATCTAATTTGTTGGGTTATGGGTATTCCTGTGAAAATATATTTTTACTTAACAGCTATGCTTTGAGGATCCGGTTGGCTCAGATCTACAATTTTTAATTAGCAATACTGGTAGTTATGGGCCTGCTTATCACTTGTAGGTAACTAGTGTATCCCTAAGAGACTTAGAAACAGTATTTAATTGTGGTATTTTTCCATAAACTGTACTTTTTGAGACCGAATGCTGAACTTGCACAGAGTTCAATTAGAAGTTGTTATTCAGACACTGTTAATTTTCTTCTCTTTAAATTACTGTATGAGCAACAGATGGGGTAGAAAGCATCGTTGCTTCTTGTGCGTTATCTGTTTCCCCCGCTCTCTTCTGGTACGTTTTGCATGTTAACACGTTTCCTCATTGCAGTGCTTCAGGACTCAGTGTGGTTTGAACCAGGGCGGAGGGAGAAGTAAACATAGTCCGGCCCAACTGAAATAATTCTGTAATTCTACAGACCATTTATGTGAAGTAAGAAAAACCTGACTGCAGTTTTAAAGTACCATATTCAGAAGTCATTACTGAAATGTTTTCAGTTCTAGTGAATGTGTGAAAGAGAATGGGAGGGGGAACGGATTTTTTTGGGGAGGGGGAAGGGTTTATGGATAAAATGTGAGGTTAGATTGGCTTTGCTTGACAGACTGAGAAATTGGGTTGAGTTTGGAAACTAGAACGTGCCCTCATGCTTCTTTGTACTTTTTCTGCTCTCTAGAGATGTTCCTGTGAGTTGAGGCAAAGGGAAAAAGGCAGGCACGCAGGCCGACCGCAAGGGATATGCAGAGGTTTATGCTAGCCTTGATATCATCAGCTGTTACACATAGTATTGCACCTATGTATGAGACATGGAATTATTTTACTATTTGCATTGAGCTTAAAAACCAAATAAATGCACTCTTCCAGCTTGGACAGTAGTAGGAAAGAAATTTCCTATGTAGCATTAAATATTGTCCTTTAATGGAGTACTAATAGTGATGTTTTTTTCTGAACATAGATTTACAGGTATAGGATGGAAGTATTGGATCATGAGATGTTCTTTTCTGGTTTTAGCTGCTGCTCTGCAATTAGGATGGGAAATGTTGAAGGACCTTCCTTGCTATACATGTTTTCATTGCTTACTACTTGCATATTTTTCTTCTCTTTAAAGGAGAAATATCTTCATTATAAGCAACATTTTGAAGCACCAGTAAGGATTATGGTCTCATCTTCTCAAATGCTATTTTCATACATGATGCCATTTAAGAGTATTATGTTGAATATTGCTTAAAAGTATTCTTGGTTAAATATACTTTCTGTCCTGCATTTACTAGCTAGCAGGACTTGACAATGTAAGGAATAGTTGCTGCTACTTCTGATTTGTTACTTTTTTCATTATTGTCGTGCAAAAACAGGATTGCATGAAGATAATAAAACTGTTTGTTCAGTGATGGTGGTGGGAATGTTAATCTGAAATTATTGCTAGTGTTTTGAGTAGTTCTTGTAGACACTTTTGTTTTAAATTGAGTTGTGACTTATTGTTATGACTTTGCTTTAGCCAAGTTCAACGACCACTGCCCATTGAGGTTTTTTTGGAGGAATTGTACTTGACTGCATTTAGTCATGTCAGCGTTTTGGCTGGAAGGTAATACTTGCTGCACTGAAATATTGAGGCAGTCGTAGCCATACTGAGGAATGGTAACTGAAGGGTTTCTAGAAGGTGAAACTTGCTTTATTTCATTAACACAGGAGAGGAGTATAGGAAATCATGTAACTTTCCGAGAGGTAAGGATGTAAGAAGTTAGAGAGGAGTTAGTGTTCATTTTATTCTAGTAATAACTAATGTTAATGCAGTTGAAATATTTTGCAGATAGAATTCAAGTTTCATATTTAAAAAAAGATGATTAACAACATACTGGAAAAGAGGGTATAGGGTGGAAAGGAATCGTTATGGGGGAATGTATCCTCGGAAGGAAGAACATCAATATTAATAGTAAATACTAATTCTTTCTATTCTGTGATAGAATAGAGAACTTGTTACCCCAAATGAGAAGTAGAATTGCAGCAGAAATCATTCTCCAAATATAGGGGTTTTGTGTGTGTGCTTGTGCTTTTTCTCAGCCATAGCTAAGATAACAGGCATATTTTGTCTGATAGTTACAGATTTTCAACATAGCGGGAAAGTTATGGGGGGTGGGGGAGTGAATAGAAATTTTGCTTTCTTGTTTTGAGAACGTTGTTTCAAGACTTTAAATCAGAACGGGATTCTTTCTCGGTATGACACAATATTCCTCAGAAATTTTACATAGAATATAGATTAATGAGTGCAAGATAACTTAGTGAAGTGTGTGCCCTCAGGAAGAAGAGGGAAGTGGTACTTGCATATGTTGTGAAAAACATATGCAACTAAATTTAGCTCATACTAGCAGATTCTACTTATTTCGAAGATTGTGGGATACTTCCAACCTTGTATGAAAAAGGGCATGGGAAGATTTTTTTTATTTCTATTTGGGCCCTTGCATCTCCTTTTCTCCTTTTTCCCTCCCCCAAGGAAAAAGAGCCTCTGAATAGAAGACAAATTATTTCTCTGCCTACACTTGTGTCTTAGGAGTCTGATTTTAGCACTAACCATGTCGTCATGCTGCAAGATTAATTGGCATATGCTGTTTTTTGGGTTTAGCCTTCTCCAGTTTTATACAGTAGCTAATGCTTCTCCCATAAATCTTAGATTTAACTGTGAAAGCTTAGCCTGTTATCCAAAACATTTTTTTTCCTGTTCTTTTGAAATGCAGCAACATTAGAAACTTGTTTGTGTGCAATATATATTTTGTATTTGATGCTAATGCTGCTGGATTAAAAAAAAAAAAAGGACAGAATGGCTTAAGATTTTTCTGCTAGCACTTTACAGTCTTTATTAACCCTTTTTAGTTGGTGTACTGAGCAGCAAGTGCTCTGACTGTAGTTCTAAGAAACACAGCATTGAATTGACCTCTTCAGCCATTATTTTCAGAAATGAGGAATTTTTTCCCCCTCTATTATCAGGGAAGTTGAACACTAATGTAGGATGTATCATGGACTTTGCTTTGATTTAGTTGAGAAATTATTGATCACTTTCACTTTTTCAACAAAAAACCCCACTGATATTATAATTGCTTGTCACATCTGCAGCTGAAAGGAAAAAATACTTGTATCCTGATGCTCTTCTGTATTTCAAAGTATGTTATTTCTTCTCCTAAAAGATACTTTCTCTCCCTGCAGATTTTGCGTTGCATGTGGTGTACTGCTGCCTTTCTATTTCAAGCTAAACAAATACTAGTAGTTTGGAATAGATTTTAAGGATTCTAATTGTTAATAATCTTCTTATGGAGTCAGTGACCATACTATGTTCAAATTCAGGGACTGTGCCTTGGATTTCCAAGCAGTAAAATAAGGTTGTTTACTCACTGGTATGAAGTTGCTCAAGATACTAAGAGAATTACCTTTTAACACTGCACTTCATAAAGCTATTGGTATGTCTTCCTTGGCAGCATATATCATTAGGTGTTGAATGCAAGGATTTTTGGCACGTAGATGGTAAAAGGATTTATAAGACACTTGTTTTTAAGAAGGTCACTAATGAATGCTGAGTTGTTGTTTTTAGAGGTGACTATCCCAGCTGCTGTAAAGCTTGTCCTTTGTCTTTGGAATACCTTGTTTTACAACAGAACTGCTGAAGGTTGAGTCAAGTTTGTTCAGCACTGTGTCCCCTGGAAACGTATTGGCAAGCGTGATTTAGTGCTGCTTGTCTTAATCCTGTACATTCCTGGCCATGGCAAGGCTACACGTTCACTAAGCTTTATTCCTTGCTGTACTTCCAGCATTTAAAGTTTGTAAAGCCAAAGGCATTGAAAAGATAATAGGAGACATGAGTTTTTTCTGTTTTGTAGATACAAACTTTAAAAGTCTCAAAAAGAGACTATTGCATAATACGAAACTATAGTTTCTGAAGTGTCTTAAGAATCAATCTGAAATATGAAAAATGCATGACGTGACATGACTATTTTCAGCACCATTGGATTCTAGAAGTATCTGGGGCAGTTCGTGCCAACAGTACACGAATGTAAAATTGGTGTGCAGATAAGCTTGTTTTAACTTGTTCTGATGACTGTTTCATTTAGGTAAAAGACCTCTTTATGACCAACCTTTTCTCATAAAGGCAAGCTTCTAGGACAAATTAAAGAGTCCAAAATAATGGTAAGTTGTTCAGTAGATCTGTAGAGACGAAGACAACTTATGCTTTAAATGCCATACAAAGAGTAATGACTTCAGGCAGTGCTGGCAGGAGGCACTCAAGTAATTATAATGACTTCTGTCAATGTAAAATGGGTAGAATATGTTTTATGAGTGTCTAATTATTTTAAAACAAGAGCAGTGGGGCTGGACTCTGACTTACTAGAAGACCTGCATTTTGTTTAACTTTAGGCCTGTCCTAACAGCCTCGCACTAGTACGTCATAATGTATCCAGCTAAAACCTTGCTGTGTTTTTTCCAGGAAGGTAGGTTATGTATTTCAGTAATTTAGATATAATATCCTCCAGTGGGGCTCTGCAGAAAACTGAAACTAATTCCAATCCCTAGGGAATTCTCCAACAGAGAGGTGGATGCTTTTGGGAGATACTGGAGTGTGAGAGTGTTATCACTTTGTTATATTTTATGGTGCTTACACTAGTATTTATGATGGTACTACCATAATATTATGACATGTTGTCTCAATAGTTCTGAGAAGTAGGGGAATCACTCCAGTCTACAAAGAGAAAATGAGTCATGCAATAACTTGAGAAATTGCTTGTGTTCTATGGTAGATCTTGCGGAGCAGGATCGTCATTTCATAGTGTCTGAGGGTTGTGGGCCAGGACTACCGCAGCGCTGAGGTTATATACAACAATATAAGCAACCCATTATATAGCTATGCATGCAGCTGTCCTATTTCTCATCCCATTACCTAGTTTTATTTTCCATCAAATAAAAAAAAAAAATCAGATCAATAGATTTAAAATTCTGAGTTGGTGAAAGGAAGTATTCCAAACAGTATTCTTTTCCTGAGACACAATCTGTACTTTTACAACTGGTGTGAAGTGAGCAGAGGAAGGATGTCTGTTCCTAACTTAAGTTCTTTAAGGTGGTTGGTTTTGTTTTGAGTTTTTGTGTTGTTTTGTTTTGGTTTTAATTACCAAAGTTCTATTAAATGACTAAAAGTAAAAATAGTTCTATTGTTACTCCTTTCATGGAAAAGAACACTGTAATTGTTTGAGTACCACCGCCCTTCTTCATTTCTTCCTTATGGCAATACTGGGCACTGCTAGGCTTTGAGAAAGCATGGCCAGGGAGGAGGCAAGCAGGGAGCCCGGTTTGCTGGGGAATAAGCCCTTACAATAGGATCGGTGTAAAAAGCCAGTTAATAACATTAGGAAGTGTTGCACCCAAGATCTTGCAGTCTAAAATGAACCTGTCACATCTTCACTGTTTGCAGCTGTTGCTCGAATGCCAAACATGCTCTAAAGGATGTGTTGTTCTAAGTGTGGGTTACTGCGCATGGACAATTGATTTCTCAGTTTCAGTAAATACAGTTTTCTGAGAGAAATTTCTGTTTTTATAGCCGTTTTCCTTGGTATTTCAGGCCATCTTAAATTTGGAAGAAGGGAAAGTTAAGAGGCCTTCTAAGGATAGGAACCCCTTTGTTGCAAAACTGCTGTGATGGTATATCAGGAGGAGCTTCTGATTTGAGAATAGAATCTACAAAAGGTTTTGCAGCAGGTTACTAAACTTCTTAGCACAGTCCATGACCACTTACTATGGTCTTTAAGGTTTGGCTGTTTCAAAAGAACAGCATTTATATCAAAATGCACTATGTTGTTTGAAGGGAGGAATCAAATATTATTTTCGGTATCGCTACTCAGATTTGGAACCTAGAGGTTCTAGACATTGCATTAATGCCATTCAGATTATTACTGTTATATGTAAATGTTGTCTATTGTTCCACCTTCATAATTGCCTGTAGATTAGAGGGAAATAAAACTGGGTATCTGGAAAGCTCTGTAAAATCTGATTTTCTATATAGGAAGATTTTTCTGAAAGGAAGTATTACTAGAACCTTTAAGTTAATGTAATACACTAACAAATTACCTTATGGAGTTTCAGGGATAGCATCCATCAGTTTTCTTCTTTGTTAGTACAAACAACTAAATACACTTATATTTAATTTTTTTACTGTTGCTTTGAGTTGTCTTACTGGCACATCAATATTATGTATAAAATGAAAGTATAAAGCCTAGTCTAATTCATGCTTTAATAAATCATATTTGCTTGAAGGGGGAGATCCATTTAATCCCGACAGAGAGAGTAAGCATCTTGTTTTAAAATGCATTAGTTTTGTGTATCAACAGTAGCTTCTAGTTAAGGTGAACAATTACACTGATAATAACTTCATGCTAGCCAGAATCAAGCATAATCTTTTAAAATTGTTGTTCCACCAGAATGTTACATCTCATAATGGTTTATATTCCACTTGACGTCCCTTCCCTAATGGAACAACTGTAGGAGATTAAAGTAAATAGTTTGGGGTTGGGTGGATTATGTTTTTCTTCAAATAATTACTCACTCTCTCTGTTTCCCTATACATTAGAGGAGGTCAAGGAAGAACAGTGAGAACACACGTTTATTCTCTGTTTGGAGATCATCCCATGAAGCTTGATTTATATAAAGTGCACAATATGAAAACACCCTGCTACCTAAGCTTAAAAAATACACGGTCTTGGGAGAGTGAATCAGTAGTTGAGCTATTTCCAAGGCTGCAAGTCTGTTAAGTGATCAGTCACCAGCGACAGCTTGACAGCTGTACCTACATGAATTGCTCCTGCAAAAATGTTATCAATAGTATTACTGAAAGTAATTATTTTGTTTCTGAAATTACTTAATTTCTTGCAACAGCAAGGGATAATTATTGGAAGCTGCAGTAACACCTTCTCTCACAGGATCTGGGGTGGAGAAATCCGAGCTTGTAATTTTTGTTTTAGATAATGTATTTTGCCGTGGCTCTGTTGTGTGGGTGTTGTGCAACATCAAAGCAAGAGTTTGGTGCTGAGTTTGGTGCTGAGATGTCAGTAGGTCAGTGATAGCATGTTTCTCATAATCTTTTAATCACGAGGTAGCTAAAAAAGAGACTCTAATGTTTGTATGACTCAGAATACTAAATAATGTCACCCTGTCAACAGCATGAACTTGCAATATTGTCAGTCCTTTAAAAACTTTTCACGTATTAACAGTACTTTTTCTGTTAGGGGCTCCAGCCCCTGTTAACTTGCAGTTGTAGCTGTGAGGGTTCAGTGTATCTGGCAGTTTCAGGTTGGATACGGAAAATGCACAGCACATGATCAGCGAGCATGGGTGAAAAATTCTGTTGGCTCTGGGTCATGTAAGAATTCAGCAATAGCTGCAGAGAAAGAATCCAGCTGGCCAGAATTGCATAACAAATGCATTCTTTTTATGGTTTTTAATTTGGTGGCAGGAATGGTGGAGACTTGTGACAAACCCATTTTTGGCTGAAAAATTTAAATTCATTGTAACCCAAAGTGTTTGTGTAAATGTATCCGATTGAAATTCGAATGGCACGGACCATTGGGAACCGCTTGTTTCCAGCTAGCTCAGCCTTGGCTCCACGGATTTAGACAGGGCTGCTGTGGTGGCTGCTGCGATCCAGAGAGCCCGGGGGCTCCGGCCCTTCATGGTGGGGTTTCAGATGGGTGCCAGGGCTCCCTGTTTCACAACAGGACCTCACAGACTCTGGGCTTCTCTGTTTTCACCCTGGCCTGCTCTGCTTGTGGAAAGCCAGGTGTGTCCAGAACCCTGCGAACCACTGCTGACTCTTAGAAATCAAGCCTTGATTGTCATATTTTTCAAAAGTTATTTTGATTTCTTCTCCTGTGAAGTTTTGCAATATCTATCTTCTGAGGGTTTCCGCCCCCCTCCCCCCCCCCCCCCCCCCCAAATTTCTTGCTGAATAAAATTCTCTGCTCCTGCTTTCACAAATCCTGTCACCAATGAGGCAGGGAGCCCACAGGTGCTACACAACACTCTCAGAGCTGACATAGCTGAGTTTTAAGTAGAGCAAAAAGTTAAAATAACGCATCATGCAGTCGCACGTGCGGCTGTGGTCTGGGCGGAAGGGTGGGTGCAGCTGGCCAGAGGCTACCTGTGCTGGCCACCCCGGGCATGTTAAACAGGCTGCTGTCGGTGGGCAGGCGACAGCTCTGTTCTGACTAGCGAGCCGCAGTGATGTTACCTTAATATCTGCAGACGTGTGCGACTTAAGTCTATAAAAGTAGCGTTAATCCCAGTTGCTCTAAATCAATTATTTTGCACACGGTTTAGCTTCATGAATAGATTTTAAAGCCATACTTCAGTATAATCTTACGGACTAGAGTTGTTACATGCCTGGGCATCCAGCACCTTTTGTTATTTTCATTTTATTTAGCATCAGGCTCAATGTAGCAGAGTAAGATTCGCTGCTCTGAATATTTCATGTTGTCACTGGAAAAGTCCCAGCTGGAAAGTGCTAATTTAATGGTTTTCTTTTGTACTTTTTTTTAATAGAGACAGACAAGGGTGAAAGCGACCTTGCTGAAGCAAGCAGCTGACAAAAATGATAGGGTTGGTGAGAACTTCTATGGTTAATTAACATTTCAAAGTTTCTAGATTTTTCAGTACTTGAGACATTAAGATTTTTGGTGGTGTGGTTATGTTTTTTTTTTTTTTTAGCATGTGAAGAAGTATTTTTACCAGTGTTTACCTTCATATACATGAAAATATCTGCATAATCTTGTCTCATTCAGGCTCATTCACATGTGGAAACAGGTGCCAAATGCACAGCAGTGCAGGAACAAAATATATATGCCTGAATGTAGAATTCAGGCAGCGAAACTATATTTTATTTATAAAAAATATACTCACATATATATAAGTGCAATTATTGTTGATTTGAATAGAAATTGCAAAGCATTCCAAGGTATGCAGAGGTAAAGAGAGTTTAATATGTAGGCATTAATTGTTTTTCTTTTAAAAAAAAACTAGGTAGTGTTGTCAGTCTGTCACTCTCCTTTATTATTCCTTTTGTGACTGTGTTTTCTTTCAATGTTTTGCTAGATTTTATTTTGGCAAATCGGAGTTTACCAGTTTCTCCAAAGTGATCATAGAAATGCTCAAATATTAGACTTAGTTTTGCATTTTGAAAAAAAGCAGAGTCTGATGAAAGTAAAAATTAATGAGTGTGCTGAACATACTTCACTGATGCTTAGTTTGGAAATAACTGGTGAGTCAGCCTTTTTGTTGTATTTTGTTTGGGTTGGGTTCTTTTTTTGTTTAAAAGGCTTGCACTTGAGTTCAGTCAGTTTGAGAAGAGTTTTAAAAATGAGTTGATCTATTTTGTAAAGGAATATGTGTTTTTCTTTAAGTGGCTATGGAGCTATTTTCTCCGTCTAGCAATTTCACAGCAGTTTTCATTTCCACCTGTAAAACTGAGAGTATTACACAGCTGTGCTACAGATGTAATATAGTGGTTTTAACAGAAGGGGAAAAAAATTGGGGATTATAAATATATGAACAGTGCTCATAAACCATGTAGTTTCTCTAGGACAGTCTCTGTTAGAACTGCTTTTGCCTCTACAGCGTAGAATGTCTTTATACTTAGCAGGTAGGTCTGTAATTTCACAGATATGTGTAGCTTCCAAATGTCTTTATAAGAAAAGCATTAATTATATAATAAGAGCTTTTTTCCTTTGAATTTTGTTATCCTGTCTGTATGATCTGATACCCTGCATCAGTGGAACAGTTATGCTCATTTAGAAAAATGGCTTTTTGTTGTGCTTGCTCCTTAGAGTTTAATAATACTTAAGTGTATATCTGATCTATAAAGTCTGCCTCAGCCCTTATGCTCTATTGTTTTAAGTACATCTCAAGAAACCCTGAGATAAAGCGCAAGTGTTGAATGCTGTTGGCTTTTTAAAAATAGTGTAATAAAGCCTTTGTTATTCTTTAGAACTACTTAACTTTTCTGCTTTCCTATTTGCATAGCATGTTGACAAAAAAAAAATAAAAAAAAAAAATCCCCAAACCAGCAAAGCAAACCTGCTGCTTTTTATGGCAAAATAACCTTCAGCAGAAGTTCAAACAGAAATTATTATTGCTGAGAAGGGTGGATGCAACTCTGTTCTTCTGAAGGAGGCTTCCATCAGACCCTTAAGGGCGAAAGCAAAAAACCAGGTTTTGTTTCCACAGAACTTTTGAACTGTTCTATACCGCTTTTTCTGTGGCATTACTGAACATATACAGCCATGTGGCTCCCTGTGCATAAATTGAAGACAACCCATGGGTTTGTCCCACTGAGTAGTTTTCCAGGTTGTGCAGTAGCTTCCAGGTCTATCTCGTGCATCACCACTGCCTCTCCCTGCCTGAGCGCCGGTCTCGGCTCTTGCTTCTGCAGATCCTTTGCAAACCTTCTGAGCAGGTAGAAGCTCATTTGGAAGAAGGACGGGCTGTGCGTGTGTGTGTGAAAAGCACAGCCTAACTTTTTAACTTGCCTCACTGAAAGGAAAAAGTTCCTGATGTCAGAAGGGCTTGTCTCGCATTTGTTGTTCAAGACATTAGTCGCCATGGCAAAATTCAAACTGAAATCTTTTCAGACAGCCTAATTGCTTGGTGTCTGTGAACAGCTGAGATGGTTATCATTCTATGTTGACAGCAGTTTAGCAGCTGAGATTTTGGCTACTGAGAGATTTGGCTTGCATTTCTATGCTGTTTCATTCCACTTCTGAAGTGGATTATTTGAATTGTGGCACAGCTATAGAGGGGCGAGGGACCAGGGAATCAACCCTGTAGGAAGTCAGTCATTTAGCTTGGGTAAATCTTAAACTCCATGACTTGGAGAAGACAGGGAACGCATTTTGCATGGAGGATGCAATGACCATGTTGGAGAGGAAGGCAGCCACTTTTCCCAAGCACTGGGAAAAATACAAAACCTGAAAGACTGCAAGTTTACTTTTGCCCTACTCCTTTGCTGCAGCTGTCCTGCTCTGAAGATTTCTTTGCTGCAGCCATTTATTGCCTGGCACGTTTTCTCCCAGGCATTGTCCTGATAGTCCATGTGAATGGCAAAGGTCACCTATTTTATGAACCCATTTGGATCCAATAATTATAGAGGTAGGAACAGACATCATAGTATTTCTACTATAGAAGCACAGAATTTTTTGCCCTTTGATAGTTTCTGTCTCTCTAAAATACTAGGGATGCGGTTTTGTGGAAACAACATTTTTGTGTTTTCAGTCTCTATTCCTTGGCTTGTCAGTGGCTACAGACACTTCTTCATAACGTGGGCTTGAATTTCTTAACTCAGTCTGGTGTTGTTTTAGATGTTTAGTTTTTGCAGTAGTGTTTATTACAAATGCACACAGAAAGGATCTAGCAGTATTTTCCACTCTCATTTAGCTGAATGGGCTTACAGCCCTTGTAATTTGCTCCTTGTGAAGGTGCTTCAGAAAAATACACAATTTCCATTATACAGGACCAAGTAATTTCAAACTGCACCATACCTTTATTTTTTTTTTTAAAGGTAAAAATCTGTACAGGTCACTAGGATTACACAGCTTGTGTTAATTATTGATTGTTAATTAATTATCTTTTTTCTAAGTTAGTTTATTGAAACGGGATAACTTTTTATTACTCACAGTCTTCCTGTGTTTTGCAGAAAGAAATCTGTTTGCATATATTAAAAGCTTCAAAGATTATAGTGCTGTTATGTTATTTGTGAAAAAGGCCAGTTACACTGCTGTGATGGCTGTACTCGGCCCCCTGCGCTCGGCACTGGTGCGGCCGCCCCTCGAATCCTGTGTTCGGTTTTGGGCCCCTCACTGCAAGACAGACACTGAGGGGCTGGAGCGTGTCCAGAGACGGGCAGCGGAGCTGGGGAAGGGGCTGGGGCACAAGTCCTGTGAGGAGCAGCTGAGGGAACGGGGGGTGTTCAGCCGGGAGAGGAGGGGGCTCAGGGGGGACCTTATCGCTCCCTGCAATGACCGCTGTGGGCGGGTGTGGGGATGTGTGTGTGTCTTCTCCCAGGTGACAAGTGACAGGACAAGAGGGAGCAGCCCCAAGTTGCACCAGGGATGGTTTAGATGGGATGTTAGGAAACATTTATTCACAGAAAGGGTGGCCAAGCATGGGAACAGGCTGCCCAGGGGGAGTGGTTGAGCCACCATCCCTGGAGCTGGGGTTATGATTTAGTGAGGGACTTGGCAGTCCTGGGTTAACGGTTGGCCTTGGTGATCTTAAAGGTCTTTTCCAACCCAAACGATCCCATGATTATACTGCATTGTCTTGTGTTGCAAGTAAAGGGGAATTGGTTTATGCACAATGCTGAAACTTTTATATGTTAATGCTGTATATGGTTTGTAAGTAAAAGACAGTAATTCAGATTTACTGCCTGTACAGTATAAGCTATATGTTGTATGTTCCTTTTGAGGGGTGGGGTCCTTTGAATGAATTCATCTTTCTATATTACAGGAATTCCTGGAAGGTGAGGTCCTGCACTTTGTTACAAAATTACATAGTTGTTTTTCTTCCTTTTTCATCCAGTTTAGTATGGAACAGGTTTCAGTTTCAGAAAGCAGGTGTTCAATTTGCACAGCCCATGTGACATATACATGTTTTGTAGTTTACTGCTAAAGTGTAAATTAGAACCAATCTTCAGGTTATTTTTCCCTGGGAAGTGGGCTCAGACTCTTAGATTTGCTTCATATAATCTGTCAAATATCCTGGTGGGCAATCATATAGTTTATTTAGCATGGTTTTTAACTAGCTATCTGGATATGAAAAGCTTTATATGCCATCATTCTCTTGAGCTGTGTGGCTCTTTTTGAAGGATTATCTTTAGTAAGCCTACCCAGATGAAGTCTAGCCAGGTAAGCTGATATGTAGTCAGCTAGATCTAAACAATGGAAATTATTAAAATCACTGTAATAGGATAAAACATTGTCAGAAATATATGTTCCCTTTTATTTCTGGGTCAGATCAATTCTATGCTAACAGCAAATGAAAGATTGATTTATTATTTCAGCAGTGCTAGAGGTCTGCTTGGCTTTCTGCATATTAGTGAAGTCAGCCTGCCTTCTAGCAGATAGATGCTAGAGCAGTTTTGGTTAGTGATGTGTCTGTGCTTTATAAAGATACACAAAATAGGTAAAGGAAAAAGGTAAAAATAAAAATACTTAATTTAGTAAGTCTGCACCTCTATGATTTGAATAGAATGGAAATAGTTTGAATGCAAATTGTTCCCTTTTACAAACTAGCTATCTGTCTCAGACTAGAGTCTGACAGGAGGAAAGCCTAACTGATATATAAGCAAATCTGAACCAAAGAGTGATATCCGCAAAAATATTCTCCTCTAACAGCGTCTCTTCACTCCTGCTGTTACACTGATGCACCATTTTCTCAAAACGCTTCAGTTTTTATTTAGGCTAGAACTAAGTTTAATATTTTCCCTCAAATAGTAGGGGGGTGTTGTTCTGTGCTGGTAGTTCCATAGCGTTTCCATTTAATTTTCCTAGCAGTTGTGTAACATGGCAGTTAAGGTAATCTTGTGACATCTATCATTGACAAGAATTCACCTGTGCTTTAGGACACTGGGTTTTTTCCCACCCCCTGAGTAAGATGAATTTTTTTTTCCCCCACTCCATTTTCCGTGATTTTTGGAATAGAAGCAGCGTTGATATTTGACAAAGAGCACTGTTCTTAGTTTCTCAGTGGGAGGCACTGTTTGAAAAAAATGAAATGGGTTACAGCAATGACAGTCATCTTATTCATGGATGAGAAGCTGTTCTTCCACAGATCACTCCTATCTAGGTAGGAAATCATGTAAGGCTTTTGTAATGTTCAGCACAGCATACTCCCATCCAACAAGTGAGGCTTCTCGTCCTGCTGTCAAATTATTTTGGCTTGAGTGTAGCTGATCAAACTTCATTGGGACTACAGCTGCATGACAGTTGCTGTAGTTAGATCTATGTTGCTCACAGAAAGGAAGCTTCTGTCACACTTGGAAGAGAAAAGATTCTGGCAGTAATAGTACCACACAGTTCAGGAACGATGGTGCTGGAGTAACAGAAGGGTAGTTTTCAGAAAATTCATTTTGGTCTTTATCACCAGGAAGCGTGTGAAAGAAAAATTTTTCTTTCCACCCACCAAGTGTTGCATCATGGTAGCACAGAGTTTGTCAGCATGGCAACAAAATATTCATGTAATCCTACTGGAACTACTGTTGTCACATCAAAAAGTGTCAATAACGTGACACTTGTGACATAGCCTTATAAAGCCATTACAGGGTAGTAGTACTGAAGTCGCCCAAAGCAGATGTTTGTGTATATTTTTTTGCATTTTTTGCATTTTTTGTTTTAATTAGCCTATGTAGGCATCCCATCAGTAAGTTAAAAATACACTTTTAAAATGGTGTTTTTCTGGCTTCCCAGTATAATTTTTTGTTGGCAGAATGGTGTGTTATAGCATGAATTCATGTGTTCTAAAAGGTAGCTTTTCTAATTACAGTCATTAAAAGTTGTGGGGTTTGGTGGCTGTTGTTTTGGAAACTTTTTTATAAGATTTGCTTTAGCTGATGTTAATTCTTTCAGGCTCATTAATGGGTTTAAGGCAAAAACCTGGATTATTTCCTCAACCACATATTTCTTGAGGTTAGTCAGTGTGTGTCTGTTCTCTCATCATGGATTTTGTTCTGCCCAGGTCTGGTTAGAGCCTGGATAATACCAGTCATTGGATAATAAAGCCACTTCTACTGCCTTTAGTTGATTTTTTTTTTATCAGTATAGGTGATTATGATTTGAAACTCCTATTTCTCCTTCTTTTGAGTGTTCAACTTCTCAATCCTTTACTTTCCACCTTCTGCCACCCTCTTGCTGCTTCTCTCCTTTCTTCTTCTTATTAGTAGGCTTTTTGCCAGAGCATTGTCAGAGCTCCAGAAGATTCACCTTGCTGGGATGGAAGTTACAAGTCAAATGTGTGAATCCAATACCTGAAAGCAGGCATGATGTGCTCCAGGATGATGCCTAGAGTATCCCAGGAAGATGTGACAAGTCCAAGAGGGCCATTTTGCAGGTGGAGGATCATTAGCTGTTGTTCTCGAGCCAATTGCACTGTCTCCTTGCTAGTTATCTTCTACCCTGTAGTGCAGCTTTACGATCTTGTTTCAGGAAATACTTTCAGACATTGTTTCATCTAACCCCAGTTCCCTCTCTGTGCCCCAAGATGGTGCTATGAAATGGAAGAGGGCAGAAAGAAGAACTGTCCGGAACAGATTTTGTACAACTAAAGAGAAAAAAAATCTGATAGATATGTTCTTAATTCCCAGTGTTTCATATGTAGTATGTGTTTCTTCCTTTGCATGCATTTTAAAGGGGAGAAGATAAGAGCTAAATTAGTGGTGACTGCTGAATTTAGAGCAAAGACTAGCAGTAGCTTGATGGAATAACTCCCAAACCACAGCTAACTATTGACTATGATAGAAGCAGTTTAATTAAGATTTAATCTCTTGTTTGGGGTAAATACATATGATTGTCATCGACCTGAAAGAGAAAACTGCTAAAAAGATGGAATGCTAACAGTGTATAGGTTCCAATATTTTAAATTCACCTGTCTGTATCACAGCTACTTGGGCAAGCATTGTTCAATAATGCCCAGATTTCAGCTTGTTTTATCTCAAGTGTGATGCAAACTAGCAAAGAACTCTCTGGAAAAATGTTCTCGCTCCTCTTTTTTTTTTTTTTTTCTCTCTTTTTTTTTTTTTCTCCTGTTCTTGCTTCATTGAAATTTTTGACCAAAACGAAGATGTTACTTACCCAACAGGCTGTACCTGCAGCATATTGCTCTACAGCAACAACGTATCTTCAGGCTGGAAGCAGTTTTGGAAACAAATGGCATCAATTTCTCTACATTTCCCCCTCCCCCCCCCACTCCCTTAATCTTACATTGTAGTAAAATAAACTGCGGTACTTAGACAATAATTCTAATGAAGTTAGGATTTGGTGTCATTTCTGTAAGTTAAATGTATTTTAAAGCATATTTAATTTGCATAATTAATACTTATATGAAATCTCATTTTTTGAGCTCAATTCTGTTGAATGTTAATAAAGTTGCATTTACAGTGTGCTAAGTGAGATTAGAATTGGGTCCTGCATGTTTGCTTTGATATGTTGTAGAGCAAAATTCTCTAGCAAAAGCCTTTGAATTCCATGTGTGTCAGTGTTGAAACCTTGCAGGAAAAACACACTTTATATGATAGCAAAAGCTTTGTCTCTAGAGCTTGTACTGTTGGTCTGTTTGTGAGGTCAGACAAAAGGAGCTAGGCATTACATATCTTTAAGTGTTCTGGAAGTAAGTTTAATTGATACTGTATTGAAATCTTAGCTGCTAAAACCCTTCAAGAAATGATCCAGGTCTACAACATTTCCTGAATTATCTGAAGGCTTTGAGAAATAAGTTTCCATTGTCTTAGGTTCTAAGACTTAACATGGGGAAATGCCTGTTAGCTTTTAGTCATTGTATAGTATACCCCCATGAGGAAGGAGAGTGTTTTATATTTTTTTAAAATAATGTCTCGTAATTTAAAAAACATGTTTTAAACAGAAATACTTTTTTTCTTTGCTAGATGTCAAAAAGTGTCTCCCACAAAGGACCTTTTTGGTGTAATCTCTTAAGTAATTTGTGTGTCCATCTGTTAGTGTGCAAGTAACACAGCCAACCAATTACAATGCCAGCAGAATTTTAAAATTAAGTTACATGGCTGTCTTAGCATTAGACCAAAATATTTGCCCCTCTTTCCTCTGGAATATTTTCTAAAACAAATAAATAAAACAATGTAAAAACTAAATTTATGTCACTGGTGGGCAAAGCAGTAAGTTTTAATGTGACTGCCTATAAAATGTTGCTTTGTGATCTGCTAGTATCCTTCAGAGAGGTCTTTGGTAAAATGTTACTTAGTGAGACATGACTGTGCAATGGATGAAAGTAGAAGAAACGGTTATTCTTTCTATTTGTAAAATATAGGTACAATGGATTATACTCTCCATCAGGTGCATGGCATGTAGACATCATTGCGACAGTTCTCTGCATTGTCTTTTATGTATTAGCCTTGCTTCAGTAAGAAGAATATCATATATCTTCCAGAGTGGCACTGTACAAAGCTGTGGTGGCTACGGTAGGACGGGCCAAGGGCAGTAATGATGCTTGCTCACCTTATATGATAAATAAATCTCAGGAGCATTCCCTCAGATGCAGAAGATGTTACAAATCCCTAGTAAAAAGTACCGCCTCCTAATAGGAAGTCCCTAAGATCTGAGAAGGAACTCCAGATACATGCTTATGTGTTTTCTTGGTGGATCCTTTTTCTAGATGTATCCTGATTCATGCCCATAGGGAGTCAATGTCCCTCAAACAGGACTTTGGCTGTTGCTGTGGGGGCCAGACACCTACACGTTAAATAAGGCATTGCTCAGTTTGTATGCTTAGCACAATGGGGCTTTAGTTCCTTCTTGGATGCAGCCTCCAGCTTGCTCTTTTAATAGCTTCAGCGCTTTTCCCTTGGAAGGATAAAGACTTTGAGGGTTAGAAGGAGAAGGGTTAACTTTCTGAGGAAATATTACAGACACATGCCCTAATTGTAGGTGCTATTATGAGAGTAAGGCTGAACTGTGATGAATTAGGTAATTCCCTCTCACACGAGAAGAGGAATGAATTCTTAATAGCTGAGAATTGGAAGGCAACTTATTTAACAGGCAGAGGGAAAACGGTCTCCTGAAAAGATCCTGTCATAGAGTCCCCTGGCTTGTCAAACTGTGTTTTCTGGAGATGACAAGCAGGTTTGAGTCTGAGAAGCCTTTTATGAACCTAACCATATCTGAGAAAGCTGAACCATGACAGTTCATCTTGTGACTTTTACTTACTTTTAAAGACAAATCATTATTGATCCATCAGAATGCTTCTTAGTAATTATTCTATGTACTTCTAATAAGGAACATCTCACAAGTAGATATTTTGATTAATTTAGAAGCAGTTGCAGAGAACAGGAACCTGCACACATCTAACCTACTCAGCAACGGAGAAGACTGTTGAAGATGTGATTGCAGGTGCTGGATGTATGGAGAAATACTCACTTCTGTGTTTCTGCTCAGGAAAGTGGTCTGCAAAGAGAAGTTACCACCTTTGTGAATGTTTTGATGTATGTTGTTACTGCAATGGGTTATCATTTTTGCCCTGGGAGGTAATACAGATGTGGTAGAAGAGCTGAAGGGGAAAGGACAGAATATGCTTTTAAAAGATGCTGGTAAGCCTTGTTTTTGTATTGCTTGGAGTGACAAGTGAGTCTGTCATCATTTTTAGGGAGAAACGGGTCTGGAGAGAATGGCAAATGAGGGTAAAAGTCAGGGGAAAATCTTTTGCTTTTACTGGCTTTTGCAGTTCTCTTTTTCCTTATGGGTCTCTGTCCTAGCCCTTCAAAAATGCACGTTTATTTTTATCCCTATCTGGGACTCCCTGTGCAAAGCTATTCAGAGTGGAGCTGATGTCGTCTGTCTAATTGGGCCTTGCTCTTGTATTCCTTCTTTTGAAAACTCCATAACCTATGTATGAAATGCATCTTCTTTGTCTTGTGCATGGTTTGTACATTTTTTAGGTGCTGACACAGTATAATTAAAATAGAAGAAAGCAGGGAAGGCACTTAGAAACAGTAATTACTGGCATGTCAGTAACAAAATTAGTGGGATGTGAGTATGAAAAGAGAAATTGTCCTTCTGTGAACAGCTTTAGTAGATCTGTCCCTGCCTATGGGCTTAAAATGTTATATTTGAGTTGCAGGACCACAGATGTACCTGTAGCTGCCACTAATTATAAAAATTCTCTTAATCTCAGCAAGGGAATTAGCTGTCCTTTCCTTTTGCATATTAAATACTTACTAATTAACTGATCACACATTGATGTGCTGGTGCTTATCATACAAACCTACAGGGTGAGTAGTTGCATCGCAGGAGGTGTGGGCCATGAAAGCATCTGCGGAAAGTCTGCCTCTAGGCTACCAGAGAAATGGCCCTTTAGCTCTGGTGAGTATGTATGAACCTCACTTGCTTTTCAGTCTTAAGCCTGCAGAGCTGTTTGAACATTTTGACAGAACTTGGTTTTCCAGGGTGAAAGAAACATGAGCTGAAGCTTAGCTCTGCTGTAGGTGCTGGTCCTGCAGGATTGCAAAGGAAAACAAATAATACTCAGTTTGCTTTCAGGGTCTATAAACCTGTTTGTAGTAGACTAATTTCAAAACCAGTTTGTAGTCAAGTAGTGTAGGAGAATATGTGAATGGAGGGGTACTTTGTGGTGGTGTGTGTGGTTTTTTTTTTTCTTTTAATTGAAGGTGTTATATATAGTCTACTTTGTTTTCTTTTGTGGATATTTTTTTTTTTTTTGTTTACGTTGAGCTAGTTTGATCTCTGCCAAGTGTGTCAAGATAAGCATCTGAAGCTAGATACTGTGCTCAGTAGTTTACCAAAGCTGGTATATAATAAATACCTTGAATCAAGTATTTGCTTTTAATAGAGATGGGTGTGAGTTGTAGAAGGATGCTGTAATGCCGACTGGTTTGACCTAATGCAAAGACTAGAGTTGTTGCAGCACAAACAAACTAGTAGGCCACAACAAGGCTTTACCATTGGTCAGACTCTACTGTCCATGCTGTTTCTCCTTCCTCCGGAGGTCAGACCACACTGCTCCTCCTCCATCCAACCCCCTCTCCCACCATCCTCGGAGCTTTTTAACCACTTAGCGGAATGAGCTACAGCTGCACATCGTCCATGTCAATCAACCCACTGCCTCGGGGCAAGGCCACAGCTGCATGTTATCAATGCTAATCAACCCGCTGCCTGCATTCCTCTACATAGTCTGCTGTAAACTGTGGGTCCTGGTCCAGACTTTGATCCCATTCTTCTAAGCTCAGGGAATTTGGACACTTTTCCCTCTCATCCTGATCATTCAGGTTTTAATGGTATCCCTTTGGGCAATCAAATCTTCATAGCTTATAAATTACTATTCTGATTTAAAAAAAAAAAACTTTAAAGCTAGAGTCCCATCACTGAAGGTCATTGTAGGCAGGCCCACACAGTGCAGTTCAGACTTTAAATGAGGTTTCACTCATTGAGTCGTTTGCTGCGGCATGAAGACTTGACTTGAGAAGGATACAGGATTGCTGCATTGCTGCTTTCTGAGCTCTCATCCCTGCCTGAGACTAGGTTCTTTTTTTTCCCTGTTGTACAATAAAATAATGTAAGATCGTTTTTTACCTAGTGATTCAATTTTTGTCTTACAGCTATTAAACTTCTTCCTTATTTTACACATTTATTTATTTATTAGTAAGGTTTTGTCTAGGGATGTGCTTTGCTTTTCAGCATTTTGGTGGTTTTACTATTTTGAAGGCATGCAAACTTTGAAAATTGTATCTTGACCATGGATAACCTCAGCAGATAGTAGCAATGATCATATCTATAATCAGTGTTTTTTGTTTTCTGACAGAAGTAATAAAAAATTGTTTTACAACTTTCACACTGAGCTTCTACCTCCAGCAAAAGGGATGATGATACTGGAAGCAGTCTGTTATGTGGGTTGTTTCGCTGGTGTGAGTACACTGGCGTGTTTTGAAGGAGTCCAACTTTCCAACTAGTGTTTAGGGGCTAAGGTTTAAATGTATGCTTAGGTTTGAAAAATCTTTATAAAGACAGAAGATGAAATGCCCTACAAAAACTACGTACTTTGATTTTCAAAGTCTATGCAGGCCCTGTCTACCACAAATCTCGCACTGCGGAGTGAGTCAAATGTATGTGTCTTGGGAGCAGCTTGCCAAATAGGTTAGCAGTGCTCTGAAAAACAAGTATCATCGTATACAAATAATTTCCAATTTAAATTCTGATTGTTTGAAATCGATTTGTGAACACTTAAAAGGTTTCAAAACCTGAGAAATATCTGATCAGCATAATAAAATCTTGGGAGCTACAGTTCATCTTGCCTGCTGCCGCTGTTGGAACCCACGTAGACAGAAGCCTTTGTTTGCACTGAATGATCCAAAGGGAAATAACTGGGTTCTGACCCTGCAATGAGTTGTGCACGGGCTCATTACTGTTTAGACAGACACGATGTGTTAGAGTTGCCATTTCTTGTTTGACTGTAGTAATAAATGGCAGCTTTTTTAATAGTTTATGTTCATGAAACACTATAATCTTTATTACACTTAAGTGAGATTTGCTAGCTACCATTGAAATGAACAAAACCATGCAAACAACTTTAAAGCTGAAAGGTTTTTAGCAATATTCAGTTCAGATTATTTAAGATAGTGTTCAATTTTGCCATTTCCCTGTCACTGTTCAGCTATTTTCCCCAGAAGCTTGCACTACTACTTTCTTTTGGATGTGTGCAAACCATGTGGGCTTTGCATGTGTTTCTCTATGTGTGAGGGCAGGGAGTACTTAATCATTAGGGAAGCGATGGGGTGATTTTGTTTTTTCTTTGTTGTTGCTTTGTTTTGCTTTTTTTCAAAGCTAGCTGTCCTGCAATACATGTAAAATTTAGTATTCCAGGAGGAATTCTGCTCTCAGATGTGACTTTGAGCTTTCCAGTGGTCTCTTCTTCCCTTAGCCTTCTCCTCCAGTACCTAATAAATTTCTCCTACACAGTTCTTGCATTTAATGTCAAGATTTGTAAATGTGCTAATTATCTGGCAGCTCCTGTTATTGGCAATGGGACCTGAAAATTTGATTGCTTCATTGTGGTGCTGAGCACTTCTGAGTATCTGGCTCACGGGGGGTTGCAAGGCACACAGAAGAACTTGCATCTCATCTGTGCCTCCCCACTGGCACATCATCTCTTCTTTGTTTTGTGGTTTTGATTTAAACTCCTTTTCTGTGAAGTAAAGGTGGCGCAGGAACAATAACTTGAGTGAAACAGTTCATAAAGCTGACGGATATTGATCTGCATCCTATAGAATAATAAATTATTGGCTTTGAGAAGTTTGCTGCTCTGTGAATTACCTGCTGCGTCTTCACGTACGGTGTTAAAGTTTTGATGCCTTAACATGATAAATGCTGGTATTTCTGTTAGTTTCTTACCCCAAACCTATATATCTAGGAAAATCAAACTATTCATTTCTGTACTTTCTGTTAGTGGAACAGTTCCTGTCATAAATACCAGGTGTTGAGGAAAATGCTTCACACAGATGTGACGTACCGCTATTCAACTGAGACACTTCCACTTTCTGTCCACCTGTCATATGTCATATGTTAAGCTGGGGGTAAAAACCTGTTTTGTTTTGGTTTTGCTATCTCACTTCACATTGATTTTAAAAATGAAACCAATAGTAATGAAAGATAAAATGCACCTTCAGATGTTACAGAAAAGCTCCCTGAGAGGAAACGTTTACTATTACATTGCACAAATTAGATACATGGAGTGTAATGAAGCATTTAAAAAAAAAGAAAAAGGAAGGAATCCTTTTTTCAATTGTAAGGGAAAAATGTCTGTTTCATACAGCGTATTCCTTTGCAACAAGATCCTAATTACAGGATCTTACAATAAAATATGGATTTTCCATTTGACATCAATGGGTATGGGTCGCTTTGAAAATCCCTGAAATCTTTTTATTTTGTTAGTTTATGGGAATAAAGGTAAGTAAATGAAAAGATTAAGAGCAAGGCTATTAAAGCTTGAGACCGATTCGAGATGGTCAGTCTGAAAAAGTTAAAAATGGACTTGCATAAAAAACAAAACAACTCTCTTCTTCCTTGCCTCTCCCAAAATTGGCCTTTTTGTGCTGACTCAAGTGGACAGCTGGAATCTCGAGTAGTGGGAGTAATAAGTGAGAGTAGAGAGCGTAACAAGAGAAAATGTCCACTATTTGACTAAATATATAAGAACATAAAATGGAAGTAGAGAAATTGTAGGTAAAATTAATGGATCCTTGCTTTGAAATGTGGAATGTTTTGTTATGTATGACTCTACTGGGAAATTTCGTATGCTCTTTGGGGCTGTGGAAATAAGACTATTGAAGAAATATGCTTTTTTATGTCAGAATACCTGGGTTCTTGTTAACTGTTTGACTCAATAAACTCATGTTGGACATTTATCTAGATAGAATAGCCATCTATCCTCAGTAGGAAAGTAATCAAACTGTCTTAAATTAATGTTTTGAGTACCATGGTTGAATGGACCATGATTAGCTTGGTGCCCTATGGATAGAAAGCTTTATGGCTTTTTATGTGCTGGAAATAAATCCAGCCTTTTTCACAAGTATATATTTGGTGTGCCACTGGTAGCACTATAAATGTATCAAATAGTAAATACAATGTGCTATCCATATGAGGAGTATTCAGAGGAATATATTTCTTTGAGTCTTTGGCACTTAACACAATATAGGGAGTACTATTTGGAGGTAAGCTTTTACTGTTGAGAGAAAATGTAATTATAAAAGGCTGTGAAGATTGAAAATACTATAAATTTTGTTGCTTTTTGCCATGGCAATTTGTACTCATGGTTTTCTTTTAAACAACTTAAACATTTTTGTGCTTTTTCTGGTTTTTGGGTGGGGTTTTTTTTGTTAATAATAATGTTACACCTCAAAAGCAAACACAGGTGAATCAAGCTGTTTATTTAGTTATTCTTTCCTTTTTGAGGATGCTTTTTATTTTTTTAAGGCAAATTTTTGCCTAAGCTCAACTGTGGAAGTTGAAGTCTGTTCTGTTCCTAAGATGAAAAATGGACAGCAGTGGGATAGAAGTGAAAAAAATAAAAAACAAACCAGGGAAAAGCTGTTTCTGTGGTGCCCACAGCTCAGCTGCTGAAGGGCTATGGGTAAAGCACATGGCACGTGGCCTAGCTGCTGAA